>NW_016690202.1:448129-500137 GCF_001604755.1 Lepidothrix coronata | reverse complement strand
CAGGCTCGAAGGGTTAATGACCTTTCCCAAATCTTCGCTCGCGAAGACTGGCCATTATTATGTTTCCTTTTCCAATAGCATATGAACTGGAGCAGGAGTGGAGCATGTCTTACCTCGAGCCCAAAAAATAGGGTTATACATCTGCCTGGTGCATCTGACATGGGCCCATTAGGGAAAAAAAAGTGCATAGCAGATTTATGCCCTGAGGATCACTGGCAGGCAGTCCATTGCTCTTGTTTGGCACAGGATGGTCAAGGCATGGGGATGGCAGAAGCCCTTCCTGGTGTTGACATGAGCTGATCTGCCCCTTGGTGCATTAATCCTGAAGTCAGCAGGATTAGGTACCCATTTGCAGTTAAGCACATGCTCACAGGCACAGCCAGGTCAGTCCCAACACCCTGCGTGGCTGAGACTGGTCTACTGTCTCCTATAGTAGTACTCAAGAAAAGGTGAGGGACGTATGCATCTCTGGACACCCACTGAAATGTTTGTAACAGCCTAGTACTCAAGATAATTATATCTATATTTTTGAGTTGAATGTATATTGGACAGGAAGGCAGATAAAAAGTGAAACGTAGGATGGCACATTCAAGTGTGTCCTAGACATACGAACGGGCAACAAAGTTAATGCTTGTGCCCGGTCTCCATGGTAGCTACAAGTACCCTTAGCTCTTAATAGCCTTTGCCTTACTTGTCTGTTAACACACACATACGCACACTATGCCCTTCACATTGTCATCTTGTAGGTTAGCCCTGAATATTTGTGTGGGAGTAGGTAAAAAGAAATGAAGCTTGAGTTTCCGCTCTGGCGGCCTCTCTGGGAACATCTGCCCCATGAGCACAGTGGGCAGGAGAGACGAAGCCCCTGCCCTTGCCCCTGTGGCTGATCACTGACACTCCTAGCACAATGCTACATCACACCAACGCAGAGGTGCCCAACAAGTGGCCTGAATATTTTTTTGTTCAATTTTAACATTATATGCCCTGGATGCAGCTTAAGAGTGATCGAGCCATCTTTATTCTAAATGCAGGAAGTACATTTCATTTGCATAGCTCTGATGGGATTAAAAGAGGCATTAGAGTAATTAAGGTCAGAAGGGCTTACCATTTACTAAATCCCTAAATCCACCTCCGCTCCAATATAATTCAGCAATATCATGGGGCAAAAGGTCACTGAAACAATTTATGTCCGTCTAGCCTTCCGTCACAAAGAGATAAACCCTTTTTTGGACAAAGAGCTTTTTCGGACACTACTTGTATATATTATCTTCCACAAAGGCAACAGAGGAAACTGTCTCAGCTATCATCTGAATCCATTAACTACTCTATGATTTAAATTTGGTTTTTTTCTGGGTTTGGGGGGGGGAGGAATTGATACTACCTTTTACGCACATGAACTTATACAGTTTCAATTAAAATAAAAAAGGAAAAAAAAGAAAAAAAAAATCCTATTTAATATAGATCTTAAATATGCATTCCAATAAATTTCTTCCAGGGTTTAAAATATTAAGGGACCCATCTGTTAAAATGAGAATAATAAATGCACAGGGAACATTTGGTAGATAATGTATTATTGAATATTGTGTGTTCTCATGAGTAAGCTTGCAGCAGTTATTACTTTTAATTAAATGTACATGCATTTGACACCACTGAAGGCTTTAGCTCCCAAAGCTTCATTGTTATCTGTAATCCAAAACTGCTCCATTGAATTGCAGTGTCCTGAAACAGAGTAATGGTGAGCAAAGCTGCTCTGGAAATGGAAATACATGCATTTATTGCCTTTTGTAAGTCCAGTTAGCTCCAAGACAAGCAGATTATACTGGGTGTCCTTCTCCACTGACAGATTCAGAATCACAGAATATTCTGAGTTGCAAGGTATCCACAGGGATCATCAAGTCCAACTCTTAAGCAAGTGTCCTGTACAGGGATCAAAACCACAACCTTGGCACTATTAACACCATGCTCTAACAAACTGAGCTAATCTCAGGCCTTTATGACCAACTCAACTGCAAGATATATCGCCCCAAAACAGTCTTAAGAGCGACTGTACAGCCCTGCACTAGAGGAATTGTGTCTTGCTGGATAGAAAAGGTGTTTGCAGAGCTACCAGCCAGGTAATAGCTTCATAACAATATTTTAGTGATGACCTTGACACTATATTGTACTTAATCCACCATTTGACCCACATAATTTAGTGGAAGATATCCCTGCCCATTGCAGGGTGCGTGGAATAGATGACCTTTCAACCCAAACTATTCTATGATTCTACATCTCCAGGGTCTCCCAGGTGGCTGATTCCAATTTCTAAGAAAAATAAAGGGAGTGGAAGGATGAAAAAAATGTGTTTGAAACTGAAAAGATTTTTTGAAATTGCTTTAACTGTACTATGAATAAAGAAATCATGGCTTCAAAATTGATGAGAGTAATTGAAGCAGCTTTAGCCCTGTTAAATGCTGTCAGGAAGTTGTCAAATTGTCTTAAGACAGCTTTGGTGACACACTTGTCCACGTTGGTGGCCCCAATGTCACTTCAGCCCAACATGTGATGGAGTGGATATCAGTCTCAGTAGTAGGACAGCATCTACAAGTGGGAACTAAACCCCAAGCAGCAAATTTCCTGCCAGAGATAATAAAGAATTAGAAGAAATTTTTTCGCTTCTAAGCAACAAGGGACAGTGAACAAGACCCCAGTCTGAACCAGGTGCTGCAGCACAGCTGCATGCAAGGAAATAAAAGGAGGGGTGCTCTCTAGCAAAGGAATTAGTTAGTCACCCCTGCACAGCTTTGCCCCTGGGATGGACCACCTGTGAAGTGCAAGGAGACCAGGGAGCAATTTTCTTTCACCATTTGCTTGTCAACTTGCATTTACACAAAGCATCAATTAAATTCATGAGTTTGTTATTTCCCCAAACAAGATGATTTTCTTCAGTTCCCTAGATGCACGGGCAGCTCTTCACTCCTAGAAAACCTAGGAGTGGCTGGCTCTTGTGCACAGCATGTGTGTGCGCGTGTGTGCGTGCACATGTTGCCTGTCACCAGAGCCTGGTGTAACATGGTTTTTAGGAGAAGCTTCATGTGCAGAAACTGATCCTGCCTTGCTGGTGCAGGGAGCATTGGCCAAAAAGTCAAGAATAAATCAAGTCATCCTTGACTGTTAAGAGGCTGACACGGTAAGAAGAGACAACAGAGCCATTGTGGCAGATAGTGCCAGCCTGCTGGCACTCAGGCTGTATTGGTGTTCTAATTCCTGGCACAAAGTGGAGGTGTGCCCTGCCCCTGAAGAAGCTCAGCTTTGCTCTCACCTTCCTACCTCCCAGAGCCCTGGCCCCTCTGTGCTGAGAAGCCCCAAGACAATTCAAGCCACTTGAATTTCTTTCCAGATGGGAACAATGGCCGTATCTGCAAACAGCTGCCCCAGGATGTCCCACACAGCAGCTTCCCCAGCACTATCTCTGTCCTCTGCAGCAACATCCAAAGGCTGTGGGGGCTCTGCCAAAGGTGCTCTGGGTGTGGGCTTGCTGTGCTGCGCAGACTTAGTGAGACTGCACTGTCTCAATCACATTATTGCAGTATTTCCTTCACCTGAGAAGCCAAAGAGACAGGTATATTGAGTATTTTTTAAATAAATCTTCCAAGTGAATAAAGAATGCAGAAGAATCTCCTCAACGTCTAAAACAGTGGAACTTCACTTTGTCTCACAAAGAGAGAAAAGCATGTGGTGAAGCAGGGGACACTCAAACACTTCTTTTAATCAGAGGGACCAACATAGCTTCTTGACCACTGACTGTTCCCAGTGACAGCTGTGCTAAGTAAACAGCATCTGCCATCTCCACAGGCTGTTTAAAAGTGCTGACTAGCTGGTAAAGAGATTAGCACTGTCTGACTCCTCTACTAATAACTGATTCGTTACCCAGGCTTGGCAGTGCTAAGTTAGAACTGCGGACATTCCTGAATATTGCTCCTCAGATGTAAATAATATTTATTTGAGGGTACTGCGGGTTCTATCTAGTTCCTGCAAGTTCAAGTGAACTCACTTTGAAACGACCGAAACAAGTTGTACCTCAGCTGGTACATCCATTTCATAACAAACCCATCATTATAAATTTTTCTCTTACAAGAGCATATCTTAAATCATATGCTTAAATTTTGGTAAGTATCTTGAGTTGGGCTGGGATGGGTAAAGCTTCACAGTGGGTTTAGTCTTTGAGGAACAATTAAGCAACTCTGCTGAAGAGTGATGTTTGAACAGGCCCATGACTAGAAGCAAATTTTTTTGACAAGCAGAAATGTAGACGATTCCACATTCTTCTTAGAAGAAAAAAATCCAGTGTTGAAGGGACACAGCTATGTTTTTCTATGATTTTTTTTTATATAGGTTATACACCAGCTAAAGAAAGTGCCTTTTCTGAAAATCTCATTAGGTTTGTTTATGACAATGCCTTTTAAAATAATTTGAGGAAAATGTTCTTACGAAAATCACAAGCATATAGTTGTTTTAAGTTCAAAATATGAAGTAACCAAGAGCTGTGGTTTTATTCTGCTTTCCCCTATTTTAATGTCTTTATGCTTTTTTGCTACATCTCTACTAAACAGATGGCTGCTACCTTCTGACAACAATACTTCACTAAGTCTTGGCAGGATGATGATGGCTCAATCACCCACTAATTCCATGGCAGATAATGGCTGAAAGCACCAGATCAGGTCACTCTTGTTGACCAGATTGTGCAAATCTATATGTTGGGGGGAGGGGGACTTCACTGATTCATTTGAAAGCTTTTTAATTTGAATGTGCAACATTCATGTGTCCATCATTCTGAGTCTCATCACAAATCCCCACCCTGTCTTCCTGTGATCCTCCCATCTGGGAAAAAAAGCCTTAACATTTTTCACCTGCAATATAAAAATCACTCCCAGAAATTATGGATTTTCAATGAAAACCACTGCTTTGAGACAGTCATGAGATTGATCCTCGATCTCAATTCACACCGGGAGGCCAAGATGCAGTCCAGCATAGAGACTGAGCCTGGAGGCATCACACCCTTGTCAGATGGGTGCTGCACATCCCTGAGGGCTGGGCAGGCACCTGGACATCCATCTTTCTTCAGGGTCTGCCACTGGGAAGTGGGCAATAAGTCCTGCAGGCAGTGAGCAGCAGGTCTCACTTCCCCTTCACCTGGAGAGTGAGTGTCCCTATTTTCTACACAGCACAATTCCAAGCAGTTTCTCCATTTAAAAATAGTAATTAGTGAGAAATGAAAACAGCAGATCACTGATCAACACTGATATTTTGATTGTTCTCTAAAAGAGTGAAATAGAGAATAAATTTGCTTGTTTAATTTATTTCCTGTCTGCTTGCACTTTTCTTTTTTCATGAGGTTGTGCCAACACTGGTGCAGTCTGTCTCTCTAATGAATATAGACAGTAGCAGTAGGTGGGGAGTTCTTATTTGCACCCTTTGCACCTCTATATAAAATTCATTACCATATTATGTTATGCTGAAAGGCTCTTGGAAGGTCATCAAAACACTTGCAAACCCAAGCTGTCACAGACTGATGAATATCACACACAGACCCAAACTGTGAAGTCGTTATTCATCCCTCACTTGGCAAAACTGTGCACAGCCAATGGCTGGGAAGAGTTTGAGGTTTGCAAGGAGAGATGTTGAGCCAGGACCCATCACCTCCTACAGCTATGGCTCCACAGCTGGTTGAAATGCTCCCGGATTTAGCAATTGTCTCAAAAACTCTAGTGAACAGGTACTCCAGCTGAGGCACAGGTGAAAAGACTGTGGAAAGGAATCTTTAGGATCTGTTAGGAGACCCTTAGCACTGTTCCCAGCAAAGCTGAAGGCTGATGCTAGTGGCAGGCACAGGAGGCTGCAGCAGCTGACAGCAGCCGGGGCTCTCCCCAGTTCAGTGATTCTATTGAGTCACCTCCCTGATCTGGGCCTGGCTGCTGTCAACATCTGGGGAAAAAACAGCAGGGAAACACAATGAAAAGGCAAAACAAAATAGTGGAGATGCTTAATAACGCATAGAAAGTGTTCACACCTTAAGGGCTTGCTGCACAGCAGAATCAGAGGAAACCAGCCTTCCCTCAGAAGACACTGGCCACAGACAGCCTTCCACACACAGCTGTTTGGTGGCCCAAAACCTCATGCTGAGGGACAGAACAAAACAAAAGATGCATTCCCACTGTTCCCCTGGGAGGTGGAAAAGAATTAAATACCATGACTTTTGTCAGCTGTGTGCTACCTGTGTTTAGCCTGGATGTTTTTAATTAGGCCTGGCATGTCCTTATCCTCCAATAATCTTGAAGTTTATGATAACTAGTCATTAGATGAGTAGTCATACTGTTCCTTAGCCATCTGTGCTCCTCCACTCCTCTGGATGCTCCTGGAGAAGGAGTCAGCAAAGTTCCAACTCTGAGAGCACAGCTGGTACAACAAAGCTCAGATGACTGGAACTTCTTTGAAGTTTAAAGTTATTGGACCTCAGGTCTGGACTGAGACTCTTCTCTTCCCTATTTTAAGATATCCCACCAGCATATATGTCCCTTCTGAAATACCCACCTTCACCAAGTGCCTATCTAAATTGAGCTGAGGCCAGATATTCTCCAAATATATTTCACGAGTACAGCAAAGAGGCATCCCCCACAGTGCCTGAGATACAGCCAGCAGAGCTTTCCACTGGTGTCCTGTAGCCATAGTATGAGGAAGGCACAAGGTGCAAGCCCTCAGCATCCCTCCATCCCTCCCGGCAGGAGCAGGATCACCACCAGACCTGCACCAGATCACTGTGAGTCAGCCATCCCAAAGCGGACACAGTGGCCAGCCCAGCTGGTGGTCTGAAATGAAATGTTCAAACGAATGTTTATGGAGAAAAAGGCACCCCTCCTCTACTCAGGAGCCTGAGGGTCCTTCTTGTTTGATGTGTTTGTAAATAAATCTCCATTTCCAAGGAGGCGGTTTCCTGTTAGACCCTATTAAACACTCCTCCTGTTGTTCTGGCTTCTTGTGTTTGAAAGACCTGAACCCTGTTTGTCATTTCACCATATCTAAATACCCTAAATGAAGTAAAGGTTAATTTACAGCTACATGAAATAGATGTAAACAAATGAAATGGATGAAAAATATAGTAAAAAGAATGTGGAGAGAAGACCAGAGGGTTTCAGTTATGGAAAAAACCCAAACCAGACCAGACCAGACCAATGCTGTTGTAGGGACCAGGACACATCCTGAGAACCAACATTTCAGCACTGAATAAAGACTGAAAGAAATGTAAGGGAAATACTTTCACTCCAAAGCTTCTAAATGTTTGGATACCTACCCTAGGCCCTTCATAGAGAAAAATATGTATAAAAAAATTATCAACTGCATTTTATTTATAAACAGGAGTGTTACTAAGGTACACTCTTGTTTTTCCTGTGACTATTATGTTCTCCTTCCTATTCCCACCTAGCTTTAACCCACTTCAGTCTATACTTTCTACATGTGAGGATGTGTATTTCAGCACAATAAACTGGTGGAGTGGCAATTAAATTTTTCTTTCTAAACATTTCCTTACCAGTTTCTATAAAGGCTTTTCCATAAGGCTTTTTCAAGAGATCTCTAAAACTACCTCACTGAATTGCCGACTTGGCTAGAACCTTTTGAATTCATCACCAACCACCCACTGAGTTTAGCTTCTGATAGTCAAAAGTTCACATTGTACAGAAGGTACAAGTTTCATGTGCCATATGACATAAATTAAATTAGGTATCAAGTTGGACAAATCCAAATCCCTCACTTAGGTGAAAGAACATCCTGTGACATACTCCCTCAAGCGAAATGTAAGTATTTATAAATCATTCATAGCCCCCAAACAATTTCTTGTTAGAAATCATGGGTGGTTTGGAATAGGAGTAAAATTCAAAGACTTCACAATGTGTTTACAAGCAATTTTCCAAAAGTAAAGAGGGCCAAATTAATATGTGCATATCCTTTCCAATTAGTTTGCCATTAACAGCTGTGCAGTAGACTTGCACAGGTAGTTTTAAGTCTAGTTTTTTTAAAAAATCACCAACCTGAAGACTAGAACCAGCTTTCACAGGTTTTGCCACTTAATAGTTATGTTGGCAAGGACAAAATAAATTGGAAACATTTAAATGTCATTGCCTCACAGAATCAATGAATAAAATAATTATTACATAAATTATGCTTACATGGAAAAATATGTCTGCTTGCTCTTATTCAATTATTTCCATCATACATAAATGTTGAGGTCATTGTGAGTTTTGCCACTGATTTCAACAGGGCTCAGGATTTCCTCCTAAGAACTGATTAGCAGGAAGGTCAGATTTTGTACAGAAGATTAAATACAGACATTTCATATTAGCATTATGAACTCCTTCATACTGTTGAATGATTAAGATTTTGCACCAAACCAATACTGTGTGATCATACTTAGTTTGCTCAGATCTTTAAAACAAATTGGTAAGATGGGAGTGAAGTTATATTTATCACAAGTCGAGGGGCATTTATTACCAGGCCCAGGAATTAATAACTTTAAGAATGCTCCTGGAGTATTATACATGAGGTACTCATAAAGGTTTTTTTCTTGGTTTTGGGGGGTCTTTTTGGGTTTTGTTGGTTTTGTTTGGGGTTTTTGTTTTTGTTTTGGCTTTTTGGTGTTTGTTTTTTTTTTATGAAAAGTGTGGAAACTTGTATCTGCACAAGTTATCAACTTCCTATTTCCACACAATCCAGATATTGCTTGCCACCTTTTGCAGCTTCTTTTCAGGAAGGACAAGGGTTCATTTGCACTGACAGAAGCAGTTTCTCTTATACAATCATTTAAACAATGAGTTAAACTACCCTGTGTGTCAAGTGTTAGAAGTATCACCAGAAGCCCCCAGATCCTTTCCTTCTTTTCATTTGTTCTTTCTCTCCGAACATGTTGACTCTTGGTCTTTAGTACTAACCTTAGAATTGGCATCTTTCTAAGTTTCATCTCACTGTAAGGTGAGGAAAACGTTCAAGTAATATCTGGATGTAAAACCTGTAATCATATGCATTTAAAGCTTACTGAGAATAAATACTATTCCAGAGTTCCAGGAAGCATGTTTGTAACTGAGTGCCTGTAAAGGGTCTGTAGTACCTTTGTCACACAGAGCAGAAAAAGGATAGGGCAGCAAAAGAGCTAAAGAATGGGGAAAACTTCCATTTTCATACTCTGGTTTTCCAGAAGTTTGCAGCTAGTCTTTTCTGTCAAAAGCTAAAGAGGATTCAATTCCAGATATGTGTTGGCTCAGGAACAGTTCATAAAAGGATTACTCTTCTGTTTCTATGTTACTAATGTACTACAAGTGACATTACATTCAAGTAACCAGTGAATGCTAAAAGGGAGGGACACTGTGCCAGAAGGGCTTCTAAAGAGAAAAAAACAGTAGGATCTATTTGGTGCTGTGTAAACAAAAGAAATGCCGTTCCCCCACAGTTAGGATTTTTCTCCAAATACAATAATTTTTTAAGAATTGCCATCATTACTTTACCTCATGACAGTACTACTATTTTGAGGATAGGTTGCCAGATCTAGAAGAGAAGGACATGAGAATTATTGAACAGGAAAACAGGCACTGAGTGGAGACATCAACAGCAAGTACATCGAATTTCACACAGAATATCACTCTGGTTAAAAATCGCCCCTGGAGTGCTCACATCTGCTGAAATTATTGTGCAGGGAAAGACCACTGTTTTCTCCAAATTTGGCTCACACTCAGCCTGTGCAGGCAGCTCATGAAGATGACACTGTTTTCTGACCTATAGGCACTTTTCTAGGCTCAGCTGAGCTGAGTGCTCTCAGGGAATCCAGGATGAAATTCAGAAGCAAATCCATTTTCTAGCAGCCTATTATGGTTCATGATGCAACAACATCTTACAATTAGTAACTGTAACAGCAAGAAGGAACTCAACTAACTGGAAAAAAACCAAACATGGGCACAAGGATCCACACTTTCATTACATATAAATGTCATTCTTCAGTTTGTACCAATCATCATGTCTGGACTTCGCGAACGAAGATTTGGGAAGGGCTCTACCCACGTTTGTTACAAGCGCGTTGGTGGCTAAAAAGGCCAATACGAGACAGGCATGTCCGGCTGCAAAAGGCACAGCAGAAGGACTCCTTAGTAGATATATTCTGCAAGGCACGATTCTTTCTGCGTTGTCTTTTCTCCTCAAGGGTGATCCTGCATGCTTTCTCAAAAGCATCAGCAGCGTTATAGATGGTGTGTCTCCAGACCTCCCGACTGGGGGCCAGAGTAGACCAGTTATGGTGATCAGTATGGCCAAGGCTGAGATGTTGTTTCAGGGACTCCTTGTATATTCTCTTTGGGGCTCCTCTCTTGCGGCAGCCGGTGGCAAGTTTGCCATAAAGCAAGATCTTAGGGAGGCGATGGTCCTTCATCCTGGAGACGTGCCCTGCCCAGCGCAGCTTTATACTGATAAGTGAATATGAAACATACGAAGTATTTGAAGGCAAATACAGACTTGAACTCTGTAAGGATTTAATTTTTGACAGGAAATCTGATGTGAATTTCTACTGGCCTTACTACTAGGGGTGGTGTTGATAGAGTTCTTTTATATATCTGCTTCTAAAGGTGATGATCCAGCTTCCCTGCAGCATCCCTTGCAGATATGAAGCCACAATCAAACACAAACCGGGCATTTTTTCAAGTCTAAGCAACATTCATTTCAACATAAGCAGAAGCTCTGCATTCAGGGAGGCCAGGCTACCACTGGGCTCCCAGCCTCAGGCTCCCCTATCACCCTGAGCCCCACAGTGAAATTAACATGTCTGAATCTGCCCCTGCTTGCAAAGGTGTAATCTTGCCATGAACTCACTACATCAGATCTCTTTGTTGTGCCAAGACAGCTGCAAGGTGCAAGAGAAACTTGAGCAGATAAGATTGCTATCAATAAGATATTTGTAGTTTAGCAACCTCACAACATACTCATTGCTTTCTCTCCTGAGCAGAAAAATGAAGCCTTTTTTTTGCATTGTGCAATTATTGAAGTACTATATTTCCAAGAGTTTATTCTGATTTGAGAATTACCCTGAACAATTCTGTCTGCATCAGCAGATGGAAATAGTCTTCTTTCTGGCCTTTCTTCCATCAAATTCTTTGCATATTGCTGGAAACATTGATTGAATATAGTGTATTCATTGCATATACACATACTTTACCAAACATGCTTGTGAGTTCAAGTGTTGTATGTTTCAATTCTTATTTCCCACAGACTATCAGATAAATTCATTTTTCAACTGTATTTCATTTGAAGGACCTTCTGACTTAGACTTCATCCTCCTGGGATCTTCCATTCTTTACAGCATTCTTGCTTTTAAAAATTATGTTTTAAAACTTAAATCCAGCAAAGTTATTGCTACACGCCTTCTCTGTTGGCAGGAGCTTTTAGCCATGGGGCACTGCACTGCTTCCCAAGTTATAGATCCAGCTTAGGAGTCTGGGCTCAGTCTCTCCAAACCCTGATGAGTAATGTGAACATCATCATTCCCACCTCTTTCTAGAATAATAACACAACAGAGAGGCCAGCTAAGGTCAAGACAATACCAGTTCAGAATATCTCAATTATTTTTGCATTATGATAAAAACTTTCACAGACCAAACTAGGAGGACAAAAGTTCACTTTAAGGCAGCAAAAGCAATGATGAAGCATCTTTTTTCACCTGCTTCTAATTGAGATCTTACAAAATTGGCACTTAAAAATCAGCGACTGCTTTCTGGACCAATGGCTGTTTCTCACTCACTTAGAGCAACTCTAAACATATGACTGAAAATAGAGGAAAACCAGATATTCACCTGCAACCCGTGGAGGACCCAACACCATAGCAGGTAGATGCCCAAAGGAGACTGTGATCCCTGGGAAGCCTATGCTAGAGCAGGTTCCTGGCAGGACCTGTGACCCCATGAAGAAAGGAGCCCACTCCGGAGAAGGGGATAAGCATAAGGAGTTCTCACTCTGAGGAGGAAGGAGTAGTAGTGACAATGTACGATAAACTGACTGCAACCCCCATTGTCAGTCCCCCTGCACTGCTTGGAGTAAAGGTCAGAGAAATCAGGAGTGAAGCTGAGTCTGGGAAGAAAAGAGGGGTGGGAGAAGGTGTTTTTAGATTTAGTTTTCGTTTCTCATTATCCTACTCTGATTTGACATGTAACAAACGAAACTAGTTTCCTCAAGAGCCTATCTTGCCTGTGACAGGCCTGTGGGCTGGGAACCAGCCATATACTGGCCTCCTGGCATCAGGCAAGCGGGACCTGGGTGTGCAGGGTGGCTCAAACATGACTTGCAGCCTGCAAAGGCCTCTCCTCTGATGCATTTTTTACAGCTTCTGAAATATTTAACAGAAGCTCTTTCTTAAGTTACTATGTAGAAACTTAGTGGGGGGTATTGGTGCATGAGGTGATGCACCACTGCTTTCCTCAGTGATATGTTGCCTGGGATGCACCTTTCCACAACATATCTCTAGCAAACCCACCCCTGAGGAAGGCATGACTCTCCAGTAAAGAGGGGCCTCTCTTGGCCCTCAGCAAACCTGCCTTTATCATAGGTGGGTGTGCTGGTACTTCAGAGATGGATTTCTCCTCTTTCTGCCACTCGAGTACATAATCTACCCCAAAGTTTAAGTCATGACACAAGAAGACAATAATCATTCTCCCTACAACCAGGTTACATATTTTCACCCCACCTTGTATGTCTTCAGGATATCAGACTTTAATTTATTACTTTTTTACACACATGTGGTCAAATTTAAACCATTCAACCACAGGCAATGTTGCTGAACCACTGGTTCAGGGATGGAAGCTCGTGTTTAGATTATGAGCTGGTAAAAAATTTCATGGCACATAATTATTTGCATAACCCAGCGATGCAAAAACTGACATTCTGATTTACAGACAGCCGAAGCCACAAATGCCTCCCCAATCAAACTACTAGTAATCTCTGGGAGAGCTGCTCCTCTGTTATATCCATGCAAACCAGATATGACAAAACAGCACTTCTCCTATAGTTGGGCTTTGGATTGCACACCCTTTCTCTTGCACTGAATCCTTGCAGCCTTCCCTTGAGCTGTCCCTGTGAGTCAATATAGAAAATTCCCTTTCAATCTCACATCTCCTATCTTGAAGTAAATCCACAGAATGGCCATGAGCCAGACATGAGAAACTGCAAAATATCTCAATGCCTTGCAACATGGGGAAACAGGACCAAAATGTTCAGTAACTAGCAGAAGACCATATTCACTGATGCCAACATACCTTTGCTCTTTGGGCCAGACCAATGCACTTGGTGAAGTGATAGCTTTTACAAACACAACCAGAAATTTTCAACCTCTTATTATCTGGCAATGTTGTGAGCGGGAAGGACTTTAACACAAACCAAATCCCTGCAGTCTAACATTACCATTTCATTTGGGGTATATCTTAATCCCATCTCCCTGGTTTTTGCATGTCTTCGAGATGCTTGTATTGTTGTATAACAATGGCTTCTGCCAGCCTGTTTATAATGATCCCTACTTCTCAGATCAAAGAGCACTATCTGCCCTGGGTTATTCTGTGATATCATAGTGTGGGGAAAATAATAGCAAACCCAAACTAGGGTCATACTACTGTCTTGTGAGCTGTGAGGCTGGAGGTGAAGAGGGGAGGAGATGGGAGCAGCTCAGAGGCTGCATTTCTCTCCCTGCTGAAGACTCTGGAAATCACATTCCACATGGTTGGCTAGGCACCTGAGGGCTAGTCGCCTGTGCACTTGTCACAGGAGGTAATACAGTATTATTACAGTATTACAGTACAAGAATAATTAAAGAAGGAAATCAAATACCCCTATCAGGAAGGCCCCTCCAAATGCTAGAAATTTGTATCAGGTATTTCATCGAGAAGTAAAGTAAAAAATAACCATCTTCTAAAACTCAGTGTCTGAAGACAAAGTGGGAGACCCACTCTCTCAGGATTCAACACTAATGTAGAGACCCTCTCTCCAGAGGAGTGTGTCTTACTGGAGACACCCAGATACCGGCACCTTTTGCAGGTGCTGCTGAGGCAGGGAAGAAATATTTGGTGCATGATTTCACCTGGTGGCATTCTTTGCTTAATAGGGCTTGTAGAGAGGAAAGCAGCTGAAGAGTGACAGGAGTTGAAGTGTCAGAAATAGCAAAACAATTAGTCGATGAAAGTCCAAACTGCTGGAAAAGGTGCTACAGAAGACTTCAGGTAGGTGCCTGCTGCCATAGCACTTAGTGCTATCTCCTGTCATGGTGTTCCACCAACAGCCAGGCTGTTCTCACACATTCTGCCAAAGACACAAGAGGATATGCACTCAGGGTTAACGCAAGAAGAACTGAAGGGAAGATTATAAAGACTGCTGAGATATAATACAAAACTACTGGAATAAACAGGGTTGGAATTGGCATTCCTGCTTCACAACTGTGCCAGCATTTCTGAGTCTTGGCTGCTTGAACTTAACCCTGGTTGGAAACTTCCGTATAGCTATGGTAATGAACATTTTTCAGGCCCGTAACAATAGCTTGTGGGATAAAGAGTAGCATTTCCCAACACAGATTACCTTGATCTCCAGTGTGGTGCTGGGTATGTTTTTGTAGCTAACGTATTGGTGCTAGCTTTATAAGTTCGAACTCCACATATAGATCATGACATAAGGTTTGTTTGAACTTTTTAAAATAAGCTTGCATGCTTATTTACTGCTGCTTTGCATTAGAGATGCTCCATAAGCAAATAAAAGTGCCTTGGATCAGGTCTATCTCTTTATCTGGTGAGGAATAGAGGGGTTCAGGGGCATAGGCACTCCTTCACACCCTTATCTTCTGCCCATGGGCACCTGTGGAGGCCACACTGCATCAGCCTGAGACAAACTAGTGAGAACATACAGGACTAAGCTAGTTCCTGCTTCATCACATCTGACTTCAGCTAGCCCCAAGCAAGGCAGAGCCTCCCTGTGCCTCAGAGGACTCCTGCATGTTCCTACATTAATATCCACCACCTTGGGAAGGGAGCAGTCTGGTAAGCTCTCACAAAGCCTAGAGAAGCATTTCATGTAGGGGAAGAGTTAAGATTGTTGTGAAAGTAGTATTGCAGAAGGTAAGTCTCAAATTTTCCAATATTGGGAGGTTTAAGCCAATTGTGATTCAAGTCTTTAAGCACTGTCTTCATGTTCTGTAAAGTACCAGAAACCACAAGTCTCCCTACTGTTATGATCCAATTATTAAAATTACTAGGGAGATGTCTCTACCTGAATTAAGGGGCAAATGAGACCATATGCTGAAGTCAAGAGTACAGATTTTTATTTTCCAGTAAATGTGAGGTAGGGAGAGATAGAAAGAAATAGGAAAAAGAGGGGGGAGGGAAAGAGTGACAGAGACACAGATTAAATAGAAAAATATCACTACTCCATGGATTCCAACAGCATGTCGTTGGCCCTCTTCTTTAGGGCTTCTCAGAGTCCCAGTCCTGTCAAAGCGCTGGTTACAGTCTAGATCCATCAGGTGGTGAGGGAAACCCACAAAACACAAAGTTTCATGAGTTAATATACACTCAGGTTCAGGTGGGAACACCTGGGTACCTCCCCTGGGGTGGAGAGTTTTACCTTAGATGATGTAATACTTTGGATCACAGAACACTTTGTGAGTCTTTGATGATCTAAGACATTACAGCTGCCTCTTACATCAGCACAGTTGAATCAATTATGGCCTATTATGGCCCATCAGCAGGGATGAATACCTTCAGGCTACATGTCAATGTCAGATACTTTCCAGGAGGGGAGTTGGCATGATGAAAAGCACTTATCCCACCTGCAGGATTTGCCTCTTATGAGCCTCTTTCCTTATCTAGTTAAAGGCCCAGATGTAGCCTCCCCTGCTGCCCCCCCCAAGCCTCAACCCTCCACCCCACCTTCCGGGGTGGGTGTGCAAACCTTCTGCATCTGGGCAGTTACTGCCAGTAGTCAATTGTTTCAGTCATCAACCATGAACAGTCCAGTTTCTCACACCTACCTTAGAACATTCCTTTTTCATATGCTTAAAAAATGTGACTGAAATGCTGCTTTTCCTATGTAGTCTGATGGCTCCTATGAAATCAGCCATCATATCCCAGTGTCACCTACATGAATAGTGGCAGAGAAAGGGCTGGGGAAATGGCATCATGGGCATGCAGGACAGCTGCCCAAAACCTGCGTACATGTGCCCTCTTCCCTTTCTCACACTTCTCCTTGGTGCTGCTCATGCCAACAGAAAACTTCTTCATGGGGGAGCATTAGAGCATCCAGAGGGCAACACTACTGCAGGCTGCTGCAGGTAGACTTGCTTTGAGAAAGAAGGGAGAGAAGCAAGAAAAGAGTACTGAGCTTGCTCTGGGACAAGCAGCATACGCCTCTGCCAGAGCTGTGCCTGCACAGGCTGCAAGCACAGATGGGCCCTGTGGGAATTCAGTGTTGGGTCAACGTCCTTCAGCAATGAGTGTCTGAAGAAATGCTAGATGTCAAGTCTTTTCAAACAGAGGCAGTGAAACATTTGAACTGTGATAACATGACATACATGAAGTCTGGTGCAAGGTCAGAGAGCCTATTTGTGAAGGGTTTGGTGGTTATTTTTTTCCCTGCTATGCACTGAAGAAGTTGTGAGAGTCTGGCCAACGGTGTACACAACTCTCTTTCTGTGGTCCATATCTCAGAGACTGTTTGACAAAAGGACTCCTCCTCTCAACCAAACACACCTGCTGCAGCAAGTCAGTATTTGGGTTTATTGGGGTTGGGCCATCTGGAGATTTTAGAACAATCTGGATATGAAAAGCATATGGGGGGTGGAGCGCAGGCAGTGTCTACAGAGCATGCTGTGTCAAGTGACCCTGGAATAAATTTATCTTCTCTCCCTACTAAGGCATAGCAACTTTCAGAACATATTGAGCACGTGTGGGGGTTTCAGAGCCCATTGAAACATTGGCTCTGAAAACAACAGATTTGCTGTCAAGACCAAAATTTTACAAGAAGCCCTTGCAGATAGCAGGTGGAAATTTAGAAATGGTACAAGAGCTGTCCATAAACAATGTCCTGCTGTGCATGCAAGCCCAATTTCCTTTACCTTCTCCCCTTAATCGATAGAGATTCAATCTGTACCCCTATTACTTTTTCTAGGATTCTCTCCCTAAGGATTCTTGAGTGTCAACCACCATAGTTCAAGTAGGTGACCTGATAACAGCTTGGAGAGGATCAGAGACACAGTGAGATGTCCGGATATGTGAAAACAGTAGATAGAGTACTGTAACAGCAGTAATATTTGGATGTCAAATGAGTTTTTTAAGAAGGAGTTTGTTTCTCAAGTTACCTCAGATTTGGCCTCTAATTCACACTTGGAGAGCAGCTTTCAAGGAAATTCTGTTATTCAAATTAATTATTTGGGTATGTCTGCATTGCACAACACAGTGTACTGGAGAGCTTACTTAGTCTAACACTGGATAAGCTGGGTCCCAAACCAGAAACAGCACAGCTACCCCAAACAGAAGTGATACTGCCTATATTCAGACTTATCTCTGTGTATGTTGTGTCATTGACATGAAGGTTCAGTCAGAGCTTGCTCAGGACCCAGTGAGGCACCACAGTGCGCTGTATAGACATGCCTTCAGAATGCAGGCACCATTGTGCCATAATATGTTAACTTTGGTTTTGCCTTGAGTTCCTAACAAAAAACCAGACTTTTTAAACAATGCTGTTTATGTCTGTCAATCTCATATGCTTCTCAAAAGTTTTTGAACCTGTTGCCATCCTTGCCAGTTAAATTGAACAGAGATGGAAGCTTCATGCGTAACAGCATTCGGTGGCTACATAAAAGGAAGTTCTGGAGAGCAGGAAGATTGCATGGGAGAGAGACCCAGAAAAGCAGGCTGGCAGTGCACCAAGGTGGCTTGGGACAGAGAGTCCAAACAGTGGCCCTGGAGAGAATTGTGGAGCTTTGAGCAAACATTCCTCCCACACATTTTAACATGTTTCAGCAACCAATAGCACCACTTTAGATAACAACACTAAAACGCAGATGCTTTCCACTACTTATCTTGAAAAGCAATTGATTGTTTCACACAGTGCAGTAAAGTTTGGAGAGTCCAGTTCCCCAGCTCCTGTCACAATCTGCTTGGTGTCTTTGGTCCTAATGCTCCAGCAGCCACATCCTGGTGGCCACAGAATCACAGAATCATTTAGGTTGGAAAAGAACTCTGAGATCATCAAGTCCAACCTTTGACTGATGACCACCTTGTCAACTAGACCATAACACTAAGTGCCACATTCAGTTGTTTCTTGAGCACCTCCAGGGATGGTGATTCTACCACCTCCCTGGCCAGCCCTTTCCAATGTTTAACAACCCTTTCCATGAAGAAATTTCTCCTGATGTCCAGCCTGAACCTCACCTGGCACAGCTTAAGACTATTCTTTTGTCCTGTGTCACAAGCTGCCTGGAAGAAGAGACCAACTCCCACCTCACTACAACCTCCTTTCAGATAGTGGTAGAGAACAATAAGGTAACCCCTTCGCATCATTTTCTCCAGGCTAAACAGTCCCAGCTCCCTCAGCCACTCCTCACAGGACTTGTGCTCCAGTCCATTCACCAGCTTCACTGCCCTTCTCTTGACACACTCCAGCACCTCAATGTCTTTCTTGTAGTGAGGAGCCCAGAACTGGACACCATACTTAAGGTGCAGCCTCACCACCATCAATGCTGGCACCTGCATGTATGCACAAACTGTAAACAAAATAAACAAAATTCAGTGGTTAAGGAAGGAAGAATGCCAATTTTCTAAAATTGTGCATGCTTGGTTTCAAAAACAGTGCTCAGTCTGGATGACTTATGAGTGCCGGGACCACTCCTGCCAGGCTGGGACGGGATTTCTGCACCAGAGCAGGAAAGGCTTGGTTGTCTTTGGCAGCTGCTTCAGAATAAGTCCATAGAAACTCCTACTGGCCATTTCTAACAACCTCATAGCAAGGGAGAGACCAGGGGTATGAGGAAGCAGATCTGGCCTGGCACAAGCCAGCACATCTCTGTCAAGACACATCAGCCCATCTTTATCACCTCTCTGACAGCGCAACTGCAGCTCTGTTCAGAGGCACGCCTCTGCAGCTGCCAACAGGCACCCTGAGGCTCCAGAAAGATGTATAGAGAAAAACACTACTGTAATTTATGCCACATCTTCTTATCTCCTATTTTCACCACCAGGATGCAAATTAGTCATAGCTTTAGTAACTGATTACCTAAGCATCATATTAATTTTGTTCATATTTCCCCAAAAGAAATCAGCAAATTGTTAGAACAACTTGGACTCACAGATTTATTTTCCAGGCATCATGGACTATTGGCAACTGGGCTGCAGTCATTTATCATTTAACAACAAACATAATCTGGTTAACAAACCAAATTTCTTCCAAAAGAAAGAAGATAGAGCAAGCAAGTAGGCAGTGACAATCAAAAGCCATGAGAAAGTTTGAAGGAGAAAGCAAATTTGATTCAGCCCACTGTTTTTTGCATTGCATTCTCTACAGCTGCCTGGAGGTTCATTTGTTGCCATGCAGAATATTCCGTTACACAAAGCATTATTCAAAAACAGAGGGATAGGCTGCACATTTGTAGATGGAAAAGGTCTTGAGGAAGTTCAGTATAAAAATGCCCAAACCCCTCAATCTTATAAGCTTTCAACAGCCCCAGAGGGACCCATCAGCACACCTCCCACTGACTGCCACCTCCTCTGACTTTTGCTGGACGATACTTGCACAACTCTTTCACTGGAAGGAAAAATAGGCTTGATGAGAAAATTTGCTGCTGCATCCATTTTGAGTGCAACAATAAGGGAGTGAGAAGGAGCTCTTGGCATGCATGTGAAATCCCCTTATCACAGCTTAGAGTGACTTGAATTGTGCCACTGAAGTAGATCCATAAGGCCTTTGGCCAGTCCAGGCTTTGCTCCTTCTCATTGTTAAGTGTCCTTCTGGGAAAAAGGAGTTCCTTGAAAATGTGATTAAGCTAAGGCAGGACCTGCCTTACCCTTCTTCAAGCACTGGGATTCTCCTGACTGCAAACCTGGGGCCACAACTGGTGGAAGGCTGACCTTTGTAATGCCTGTCTTAAACCTGGGAGCAGGAACAGGGCTTATTCTGTAAATAAAGTGATATTCTTTTATCTTCCCATAGAATACTCACAGCCATGAGCACTCTGGTGAGGGACAGGCTGATAAGTACTACGAATCTCAAACTGCCAGTTTTACTATTTGTTTCTTGCAACAGACAGCCTGAGACACAGAGGGGACAAAAGACAATGCCTGAGCATAGGGCTGCAAATGATACAGCACACAGCCCCTTGCCTGTAAGCACTAAGCAAATACAGACCCACACAAATTTCTCCATCTGCTGACAAAATTTGTCAGCCTGGGGCTGAATGATGCCATCTTGCAGCTCCACTGTGTAGACAACCAGCTGCAACCAACCTAACAAAGTCCCTGCCCAGGACACAGAGAATGGAGTGCACAGTAGCCCTGCTGCTGAAACACCCTTTACCATGGAGTCCATGGTGAGGAGTGCAGCATACACCCATAAGCCGTCAGCTTCCCTGACCCACACTTGGGATGATGTTGGTCCAGTGGTTTTCCCTTGGAGTGCCCATTTCTTCCCAGCAGCTTTCCCCATCTGCTCTTCAGGCTCAGAGCAATGCCCCTTTATTCTATATCTAATTATTCTATACCCAAGAATTAACTTCAACAGCCAAAACTGTATTTCTATGGAGCTAGAGGTACTTCTACCTTAAATTAAGACCCACGGTAGACCTTATAAGAACATTCTTGTCCTCTGTCTGTGTTGAATTATTTCAGTCCCTCCTCTCCATTCATTTGAGGAGCTTAGGTCCTGAGACATTTAAAGCCTAGTCCAGCAAAGTACTTTAGCATGTGCTTATCCCTAACAGCACAAAAATCTCTTCTGGAACCAGTAATAAGTGAAGCCAATTTGAGTTTTGTTTTATTTTATTTAGGAGTTGATATAGTCACAGAAATCAATAATTAAAGAACTATAAAATTTCACTCTCTATATCCAGATTATACTACAGTAACATTCATATCTACATAGTTTGTCTGCACCAGCCATTTTGCTGCACAGTTTGGAGGTTAGCTACATTCAGGATGCTTTCATGGTAAAGGGAGCTGTTGTTTAAAAATGCGTGAATGAATTTCATTAAAATAAGATAACCTTTTCCACTTCATGATATGAACTGCGATTGCTGTACAATGAAGCAGCTCAAGAGCAGGTGTTTTTCATCGATAGATGAATTGTTCCCATCAAATTATGGAGGGATGATGGACTGTATATAAGAACCCTTTAGATTATATTTTTAAAGAGCAGAAGCACAACACATTCTATGATAACTGCTAACCTCTAACCAACTATATTTCTTTGCAAATTTTTTTGAATAATGATTTGTTTTCAATCTAAGAGTCGATATACAGAGTTCAAGCTTCGAGCACAATTCCAAAGTCAAGCTGAAACTTCCTGAAATGAAAATTCATTGTGAAACATAAACAAGTCTTTAACTATGACATGAAGAATAAGAACAAAAGGTGGAATCATTCTGCTGTGATAAGAATAATTTTTCTCTGCAGTTGAATCATTGTTCTAGACTGAGCACATGAAAAGAATTAGGTTAGCCTTGCCTGCTCTGTCTTAGATTTGGACAAGTAATAAAAAGTTAACAGAAGGTAGAAGTTAGCTCAAAATGCCAAAGCTGTACAATAACCCAGAAATAAAACTCCAGGCCTGTCCATGGTGATTTAAATCTGAACCAGAATGGGACTAGACCTTAAACGGTTCCACAACTGTGGTTCAGTCTGCACTTCTTGAAGGTCTGTTGACTGTTTCTCCATCCTCTAGAGGAAGTCCTTCCCTGATCTCACCTCCTTCAGAATCAGAGTTCCCAAATTTTACCTCCAGACTTTCCCAGTCTTGCAAAGACTCAGACCTCTGCCTGGCAAAGGCACTCACTCTGTAGCTGCCATACAGGTGCAAGGACAGCCATAGTCCCCTTCCCAGCAACTCTGACCAGTGCTGTAGCTCCCAGTTCAGCATGCTACATCCCAGCATTGCCCAAGGGACACATCCAGGCTCTTAGGTAGCAAAAGAATGAATTGCCTTGTTGGGGTACATGGAGATGTTGGTTGCAGGAGCCTGTCTTTCTCCACCAGGCACAGCAGGACCCTAGGGAGGTACCACCACCACCTTCCCACAGTTAGGTCAGATGTCTACCTAGATATCTGCAGAGGCAGGGAATACTGCCTCGAACAGCTTTGATCGCAGGGCCAAGACAACAGCTTCAACTGAAGGGCCAAGACAACTTTCCTGTCTTTCACATAAGCAGGGGCACTCCATGAATGCTAAGTTCCAGATTTGCAGTGGTGAAAATAGCTCTGTCCTGAAGATACAGTCAGGGAGACTGAAAATTACCCTACTGGCATGAGGGACTATCTTTGGAGCGTGTGTGCTCATGGATGCTTACTTAGATGCTGACATCAAGTTGGGATAAGTCACAAGCACAGGGTCACCTGGAGAGGTGACTTGCCATTGTCATCAGCAGTGGTGATGGTACCGTGACAGAGTGTTCTGGGCCAGTGCAGCCCCTGACAGCCAAGTAGCTGCACCTCCAGGCACCATCACAGCCCAGCACTGCTTATTACCTGATCTGCTGGAGTCAGGATATGAACAAGGTTCACGTACCGGGAAGACCTAATGCCTGTTTGCAGCCTGCTATGCCTCATAGAGGTCAGTGGACAAGTAGATGCCTTTCCACCTACCTTGGCATACTCTGGTAACAAAAACCAGTTTCTAACACAGCTTTTTTTCCTAGCAGGGAAGTGAACAGCAATCAGGCAGGAAAGCATGCATGCTGAGCAGACCAGAGTGTGCCAGCTGCCTTTGCTCACTCACACCCACTCATCCTCCCACAGATGAGCAAGAATAGTACCTGATCACATTGCACACGCCTTGTCTTCCCTGATAAAAGTTCTGCAACTTTCAGCAGAAACAGTGCTTCAAAAATACTCTTTCAGTGCCATAAATGGCAGGCTCCTGCATCCCTGTGTTTGTGCATGCTCAGTTCATTCCTCAAAAGCACCCAACAGGACCAGTGTGTGCTCAGCAGGACCTGAGGGAAAGGCCTGAAGTTGTGTCAGGGAAGGTTTAGGTTGGATATTAGAAAAAGGTGCACTGTCAGCTTCCCAGAAACCACAGTTCAAGTGTGCAGCTAATGCACTGCTTCCAGATTTGGAAAAAAAAGCAGGGTCAAGGGGAAGAGGAAGGACCTCAGGAAGGTAAGAAGAAAGGATGATGTGGTGGTTTGGACCTTGGTTTTTCCCCCAGAGGCTGAAAAGTGGTAGACCCCAAGGGGTGGAAACCCCTGGAAGTTTTGAAGTTTTGCCCAGTGGGCGCTCCTGCAAAAATGTAAACATATCACAAGCACCGGAAGAGATGAGTTGTAGTTTTTGGTCGTTGGTGGAGAGGTGGCCATGTTGTAGAGCCACGAGGAAGGGGCTCAGAGCCCCACAGGGGGGCTTTGGCCCCCAGCCCCCAGCGGGGGCCTGCAGGGACCTGGAACAGCATAAAGCTGAGCTAGGTGCCTGTAGTTATGCCAGGAGATGTTTTCTCCATGGACGCAGAGCAGCAGCCGGCACTGACCAGAGAAATGGTGGCAGAGAGCCAGGACAGATAAGAACTGAACCGGAGAAGCAGAAGAGATGCAACTGAATAAGGAAGACACCGAGTTGTGTCGGAGAGCTGAGAAGGAGAGTCAGCAGCTGAGAGACAGAGTTCTGGGGGTAAGAACTGACCCAGGCCCCCCAAACTCCTTTGAGACCTCCGAGAAAGGAGGCAGATGGACTCCTATTATGGAGAGCAGTTTTGGACATGCAGCACCAGAGAGAGAGAGGAGCTAAGAAGCTCAAAAGACAGTCCCGGAGCTGGACCAGGATGGCCAGAGGAATGCAGAGGGGGGTGACCTTGGCTCCCCCCTCGCACTGCTGCCACGGTGGCAGCCTGAGAAAAGGGCACAGAGGCCCTGCAGGAGCTTGAATCTCCTGGAGATACCAGGACCGTCACGAAAACCCCTTGTGTCTTCGTGATATGACCGTGGTGAAATGACCTTGTCTGGGGTGAACGAAGCCCACAGAAGACCCCTCAGTTGGAGGCGATGGGGCCGAGGGAGCTTGGATACCTCCCTCATGAGTGCTGGCAGAAATTCAGCTATCAGCTGCTGCATGCATGTGAAGAAGACAGACTGCCACCTTAGAAGATGCTGCTGCTTAAGGACTAGAAGGGATCTGTCCTTCTTTCCTTCCTGGACTTTTATTTGGAGGGGAGAAGAGATCTGATCATTGTAAATACTATATGTCATGGTAGAGATATTGTGATCATGTGTATAATGTGTTATAATATTTCTTTATACAGTCATTGTAATATATTCCCTTTCCCCCATTCTGAATCTGGCGTGTTTTGTCTGGAAAAACCCATTTCACATTAGGTTGAGATGTGGGAGGGAGCCTAGACTAGGGGATTGGATTTTGGGGCTATCTCAAACCATGACAGATGGTCAGACATGCCCTCTGGACTAGGAAGAGTCATGAGGATGTGTGGAGGATGTAAAGGATCCACATATACTAGGCAGTCCTGATCCAGGATCCCGTGGAACATATTCTCCTTTAACTGGAAAGTGTTGCAAAAATAACAGGTCTTGCCTAGGAGTCTCCAGCTTGTGCTCACATTATTTATCCTCCATCTCCTCCCTCATGCATGCATGTCCGTAAGAACTACCACTAACCACGCTGCAGAGCTGCAGTCCCAAACATCCTCCAGCCCTGAGAAAAGGCTTCTACTTGGGCAACTGCCCAAAGCCTGTTTGCCCTTGGTCATGCTCATCAGCTCACCCTTCCGGCAACCAAACAATTTCACCCTCTCACAGGCACATGAGGCATGAAGGCAGGATGGTCTAGACCCAGGGCCTGTGCTTGCCTCAGAGCAGCCAGAGTGCTGGCACCTCTGCAAAGCTCTGGCTACTGAGCATTTCAAATGCCATTACTGTAGAGGGTTTTGACTTTCCTTACGTTCCATTTTATTTTGTTTATTTACTATTTCACCCAGTGGCTCAATACTCATTTGGTTCTAAACCTGAAAAATGGTATGTGTTCCCACTCAGTAGGAACATGAAGCACTGGGATAATCTTGCCACTTAATGCCCCAGTATATCTGTGGGAGGGTCAACTACTTAAGCACATCTGCAGCTTGCTGCAGAGTAGCCAAAAATGCATTTCACAGCTGTGGACACCTCCTGGGAAACAGCCCCTGCTGTTGATTTGCTAACTCTGAGCTGGTTGGTGGAAAAGCATAGGCACTTTGAGAAGCTGCATGCTTTAGTCCATGTCTTCTTTACATTCAATGCAGGAACAAAGTTAGACCAACACATTTTCTGACCCTCCTTTGATGCAAAATCATTTTCTCTGTCTTTCTCGTGGACTCAGAATGGTGCTGGCAGTGCAGTGGAACCAGCTTGCCCAGTGTGGTGTCCTTTGTGACAGAGCTGGGTCCTGTTCTGCCTGGCTTCTGCATGAGCCAGGCAAGCTAAATTGATCAGTGCCATCATCTTGTTCAAATGTATCTTGTCAGCCTCACAGCAAGAGGCACATTCAAATGCAGTTTCAGTCTCTGGTTGCCTTGTGTAGTATCAGTGTTTGCATGCTGGTAAACATGCTATTGCAACTGGCGTTGGGACTGACCGGGAGCAGAGTCTATGTTTGGGCCTCCAGCTGCAGTGTCATGGGGCTGCCATTCGATCATCTGACCCCTCAGCTCAGGAATCTCTTTCACCTCCCAGATAAGACAGCTACTTGTACTTGAGCTGAATAGTTAAAAGAGGCTTCTCTGTGACATTTACACACGTGCTTCTGGAGAGTCCTACACAGGAGCTGGCAGTACAAAGGGGCTGATGTCCTGGTCAGAGCTGCTTAATGCCCTGTGCACTGGACTGCTCTTCATTCCAACCAGTACAGAGAGATGACCATCCCTAACGCACTGTCAGTGGTGTAAGCAACGGTTTGGGGTGTTTAGAAGGGCACATTTCTCATTCATTAGTATGACTGTGCCTTTGGATGTATCAGAATTAGGGTACACTTTTGTGCTTTCCACTATGTCCCTGCACAGATAAACAGATTCATGCAAACACCTGCTGTAGTATTGCAGAGGCTGAAGCCATCACCCAAGAGCAGCATACTGAGTGGACACAGCTCAGTTCCCAAAGCCACAAAAAAAAAAAAAGTGCCCTGTTTTCCAGGTGAAAGGATACTTGGAGCACACACCCAGACCACAAACCTGGGATATGCTCTCACATGGTGGTGTAAAGACCTAGAAGTACAGAAAGCCCAGCACATTTAGTAGGCAGCAATTTCCTGCTTGGCAAGTGCTAGGAAATAGAGAAATGATGGTTCATATATTCTTCTGTCAGGTCCTCTGCCATGGGGAAGGGGTCTCTAGGGAAGCTTGGACTGTTAGAGGGAGGGATTGGATGCCTTGGATCTGCTGAGTCTTGAGATACAAAGCAAATTAACCACATTCCTCATCAAAGTACCAGAGCCTGGTCTGTCCCAGAGGTGCCCAACAAGTACTGCAGCTCCTGATGGTGTCTTACTGTCCAAAGCCAGAGCTTAGTCAGTATGTTCAGCCGGTGCCAGAACAGCATGAATACTTCGTTGTTTGAAAGGCTATAAGGAGAAGCCTTTGTTTGCAAATGGCCCTTCACTTCTGCTGGCTGGCATGGAGGGCCATACTGAACAGCAGCACGGGTGTTTTGTGTAGAAAATACAGTTCATGACAGATTGTTGTTTGGCTCAGGGTAGGGAGAGCACAGCAAAGTCACCTCCACCAACCATAGCAGGAGAGGTCCAGAAGAGGTTAAAAGGGAGAGGGACACCAGTCAATGTGGCTAAATGGCTCCATCTCTCACCACACACTTCATCACTTAGGTCTTCATTCCTCTGTAGGAACTAAGCTAAAAGTTATCCCGCACTGCCCCAGTGCTGTGTTTCTGTAACATCTACATGGATATCCCATTATGAAATGCAAATCACATGGCTCTTAAAGCAAGTTATTTGATTTTCTTAAGTGCATTTAGGGCATGACTCTAACATTGTAGACTTTTGCACTTGCAAATGACTTTTAACACCATTACAGGGTGCAAATGAGGATATAGTCTGCAAATGATTAATTACTTGATTGCAGTAAATCACACTGGTAGATATCTGTGTAGTCTCAGTTGAATCCACAAGGAGTTGCAGGTCCAATCATTAGACATATTAAAATTATAAAATGCAAAACAGGAAGAAAGGTGAAGGTGGCTTAAAAGATTGGAGACAGGATTTTGTGAAGAGTAAACTAAGTTTGCTATCCTCTTTATCCCTACATATAGGAGCTATTACTATAGCTCATTAATATACTGGCTAATACCTAGATTTCTTTGTCTTTTTCCTCTGTAATGTCCAAATTAAAACCATTGCATTTTTATATAAAATAAACCATAGATTTTTTTTTCTCGTTTTACTGCCACTGTGGTTGTCTCTAAAGACAGTGATATTTATTAAGGTATGACTATCTCTCAGCTAAAGTTCTTCTTTATCCATGCTCCTTCAGCACATCATATCCCCAAGTACTTACACAAACCCACAAGTTAAGGACAAAACACTGCATGTCTCATCTTGCAGATACACTTTGAACTTACATAAACTAACACTGAATCAAGAAGTCCTGAAAAACTCTCTCAAGAAACACCAGTGTTTCTTCATTGTTAGATCAATAATGTCTCAAGTGCCATCATTTTCCTCATATTAAAGAAAATCTTGGTAGATTACTGTAATAGTGAACATGTGAGACACAAAGCACCTTTTCTCCTGGCTTGAGCTGAACCGTGGGTGAGATTTCACAGTTAAGGGCCTTGGAAAATGATCTATTTTGGAAGAATCTGACTGCCTTGCTGCTGTGGCTCCTTGATTGTTTGTGCTGGAGCGTCTAGGGCATATGAAGAGTTTGCTGTTTCTTTTAAAAGCCACAGAAGCACGCAGTAGAATCAAAGCCTCCAAGTGAGGAATGGCTTCTGAAAGGATAGCAATTACTTCTTTTCAAAACATTTTCTGGAGAAAAAAAAGCCACAAGGTCAGAAGTTTAACTCTGAGTACAGATTTTTGGCCAAGGACAGCATGGATTTGACCCACAGGGATTATCACATTATGCAGCATGTCAGTGCCAAGCCCAGGAACAATGCCACACCAGTCTGACTTCTACCCATAGTGCTGCAGGTGGAGCTGAGCCCTTTTTATGGGGGAAGAAATCATCAAGCTCAGGAACGCACTGTTCAGCATCGCTCCACAGCAGCAGTTCACAGAGGCTTCAGAGGCTGTTAGACATAGCTGTTAGGAGGTATTTATGGAAGTGAGGCATAAGCGGGTCACTGAGGGTCCTGCTCAGAGAGCGGCTCTGTAAACAGTTGCCTGGGAAAGACTTGGTCATTCTGCAGACATATTAACTAGCACACAGAAAGCCCCAGATCCAGCCATGGAAATATTTGTTTAATGTTTGAAAAGAACAGGAGAGACATGCAGATTAACATCTGATCATCCCTTTCCCTTTTGAACAACCATGCTGAATACAGTGAGGGACAGAGGTAAGTGATCAGTTTTTTCCTATCAGTTAAACTAACCAAAGCCCCTGAGCAGGGTAGCAGAACATGCTGCCTCAATTCCAGTGAGCAATCAAGCAGCCTCCCTGATTACTTACAAATACAGCTTCCACAAAGATACACCCTCAAATGATTTTTGCAATGATTTCTTCTCCAGAAAACTTACTAGTAAAAGAAAAGAGAGCATGTGGATGCAACAGATCATTTGAAAGATATTTATAACTCTTCTGCTAGAGAATGCTTGTGCATTTGGTCTCAAAACATTAAGCAACCCTAACTCCAGAGTCTGAATAGAAAGATGCCAGTAACACTTCACCAATCTTTAACACTTGTGATTTGGGGAAGATGGGTTTGTTTCACACTTGCCCCAGACTTCCATATGTGCCTAAGGATTTTCCTTGCTACAGATAATGCAGTCACTCCCAAATGATCAAAGCTTCTCTTCTACACATACAGGTGCGTTCATTCCCTCCATTCCTCTCCCTCCACATAAATGTATTTGTTAAATACACAGTCACATTGTCAAATCACCCCTTTCTGGTCCTGTGCTGTGACACTCCAGCTGGTACTCTGACCTGAGAGGGTCTCATCTGCTCTGAGCACATCCTTCATCCCAGGATCATGGACTTCATCTAAACAGGTAAATGATCCACACTTCAGCAGGTCAGTATTTTGATGAAATTATCTTCAGCCCTCTGAAACCCTGTGCTTAATGACCATTCTCTGGCAACCTCTGCCTTCAGTGCAAAACTGCATTTTTATAAGGATATCTAACTTATAATAAAACATTTTACAGGAAAACAGCCACTTACCTATAACAGCTAATCTGACAAAAACTAAGATTATGAATTTGCCGTGAACTTTTACTGTAAGATTATGGTACAGTGCTGGAAATGATTGCTCAGAGACACTCTTGAATCTCTGTCCTTGTACGTTTTCAAGCCTCAGGTAGACAAAGCCATGACTGACTCGGCCTAGAATGGAACAATAGTCTCCATTTTGAGGAGGCTTTTTAACTGGATGATCTTCAGAAGTCCCTTACAAGCAGTAATTCTAAGCTCCTTTTAATTTATTACAGAATCACAGAATATTCTGAGTTGAAAGAGACCCACAAGGATCATCAAATCCAGCTCTTAGCCCTGCACAGGACCATCCCCAGGAGTCACACCATGTGAAAATTTATGATTGTCAGCCGTGATGCATATGTATCCTGGGGAGCTCTGGATTAGAGAGCAACCTGATGAGCATAGATAATATTTTCAGAAGCAATTTTGGTACCCAAAGAGATAGTTAGATATGAACTGAGAGGCTTTTTATAGATCTAAACATCCCTGTCTGCATTTCAAAACCCTTATGTCTTATGTATTACACAATTCACACTAAAAACATTCTGCAGCAGAGCATTCAATGTGGTCTGTTTTTCAAGACAGTGATACCACAGTTGTATTGTGATTGATTGCTTCAAAATAGCAGTAGTGCACATTTATTTACATATATGGAGATATAAATACCCACACATACGTGCACGCACAAAGAGACAAGCACTGTCAGATTAAAGGAGTTAAAAATATTACCACATCATGTTTTTCAGCCTGTCTCTCACCAACAACAAGAAAAAAAGTTCTGGAATGAGGAGATAATCAAGTTAAATTAACAAACCCAATTCTCAAATAATGTAAGATGTAAGAGCTACTAGATGGAGATGGGGTCAATATATTTAAAATGAGGAAAAACCTCAGGGAAAATTCTGAGTATCATATTGTTCTTTCTAGTTCATTGAAATTTTCCAGTGTGCAATTTCAAACATACTCCTTACCATGGGTAATTAACAGACTGCAAGCAGCATCTTATTTCCTTGCTTTTATTTTTCTGATCTTCACTACACTTGCATTATCTCTGCAACTCCACCACTCCACCTGACAGTTTTGGTCTACTGATAATTCCTGCTCTGGCTATATGTATTTAAAATTGGGCACCATTTAAAATCTCAAAGGTGAAATAGTATTTGTTTGAGTATACCCTTTGCATATTTATATGTTAAATATGGCTAAGTCTACAGCAGCAATACAGCCTGTCCTCTGATTCCCAAAGGCATGTTAAATTACCCCATGTTCTTACACAAAATTTTCCAGTCCCATGAAAATTTGAGGAAGGCTCTTGTGCTCTCTAGGGTATGCACTCAAAGCCACTGTCCTAGTACTCCTAAACTCCTTTTTTTTCTTTCTTTGCTTTACAGGAAAAAGGGTAAAGTTATTTTCCTACCCTGTTCTATTGACATTGTAGGCCTGACTGCTGCTTTTGATCATCTAAAATGTTTTGCTGCAAGCCTAAAGAAGTGCAGAAAGCACCTGCATCCACTTTACTATTATTTATCAAATTGCATGGCTGCACTGCAAAACATTTGAGATGTTGTGGACCTCTGTGTGTAACACCTTGAGTAACACTGCTGCAGTTGAATAATTACATCATCAAAGACAAAAAGTGTTTTGTATGATTCCTATTTTACCGGGGCCACAAATAATGTCTTACACAAGTTAGGATCACTATGAAATGGAAAAAGCTAAGAGTTAGAACAAGTGATAAGGCACAGTGTTCCAAAGAGTAAGTCAAAATCCCAACTACAGCATAAAAGGAACATAATTCGCCCATAGAGAAAGGAACTCTTGTCCCCAAAATTTGTGTAATACATGTAGCATCACATGGACCAGATATAATATACTTCAGGCAAACAGTGAAAAATCAAGATGGCAAAAAGTCAAGTACAGTTGCTGGACACAGGACTGTGACTTTGTCTAATTCTTCTTTTGCCTTTTCAGAAAATTTTCTGGTCCCACATGCAGACTACACTAACCATTCTCTTTGGATTTTACACAGGTTTCACTGTCATGGTATCTTTTTAGTAGCAACTACAAATAGTTTCCTTGATATCAAATTATTTTCAGGTTTTCATTTGATCAGAGAAGTTACAGACAGGAAAGAAGTCTTGATTCAGCTTTGGCCCGTTAGGAATCTGCTCATCATGGTTTTTTACTATGCAGAGCAGAAATCTTTCACAAGTCAATAGAACCATCCATAAAGAAGTTCCTTAGTGTGCAACAATCCCGGTTTATCAACATTCCACCAACAGGTCATCAGAGATCCACCACCTGCTCTGAGAAGTAGAATACTGATTTCTACATGAGCACTTGAGGAAAGGACACTTGAATGAGAGTATACAACAACAATGAGGCAACTCATAGCTGCAGACAAGATTCTTCATTTTTAGCATCATGCTCAAGGATCACCTGGTTAGATGAGAGCCCTGATCTTCCTTGTCTCCCCTCTTTTTGTCTTTGCAGCCATTCAGCTTCTCATTACTCTTTCTCCATTTCTGCTTCGTAATATCAGAAAGATTTCCTTCTTATTCAAGCTACACTGGAAATAACACAGAAAAAGCCACGTGCTTTGGCCTGCCAATACACCTGGTTGAAAGAGAGCCACCCAGCATCTCCAACACATTCCCCTGATGCAGTCCCCAGGCCCTCTTGTGCCCCCTTCTCTGCACACTCATTATTTTTCTCTAGTTCATAATAATGCCAGTTTGCTGATCACACTCCTCTCTCTCTGCTCCTTCCAATATATTATTTCACTCCTCTGTCTCCTCTTCGTTAAGAAATTACCCAGCCTTACTAGGAACATAGAAAGTGCTCATGTCTATTACTTCCAGTGACTGCTGATCTAGCTGGTCTTCTTCCTCTGTAGCTGCAGTTTATTATTACACATAGAGAGATTTCCAGCTGTTCTTCCCAGGCATGGAAAGAAAGGAGTCACAGATATGTTCTGCCAGCTCCCTACAGACTGCAAGTAAATGCTTTATGAACCAGAGCCACAGAAGCCACAGCATGAGCCTTAGCAGGACTCCACTGCTTCTAATTATATACTGGGTTTGCCATAAGATACTTCCCTTTTCTTCTGAGGGGACAGCATGGCTAGAAGACAAACCTCCTCACACCTCCTCTTTAATCACACCTAGCCAAATGCATTTAATTCCTGGAAAATATATCTGTAAGCCTCTTGCTCTGGAGTTCAAGTATTTCTGTGGGTTTTTTAATAGTACAGCAGGAAATATAACCAAAAATGAAGTAAAGTTGAGTCAACTTCAAGAAGTCCAGATGTTTGGAAGGAAGGTATACAAATGTCTAGATCAAACCACTGTTTGGTCTAGAAGTCAATCTGGAATAGCATGACAAGAATATTAACGAAGTTAATTTTGGTAATTTCTCTGATTTCATCTCTCATGAAGATTCTAAAAAACATCCTTTGATATTTCCATTTAGGGTCTCACAAAACTCAAGGAAGTAGAAAGGTAGGGAAAACAATAAAAGTCAATGATTCATTTATTTGAGGCATGAGAATAGTCTCATGGCAGTTCATATCTCTATCTATTTGCTCAATCTGGTTTAGGAACCCTGTCAAGCTCAAGTCCCTTAAAACACAAGTTTTAATCAGCCTCTCTGTGATACCTGCTGTGATAAACAGTGGTCAGCTAAAGCTTAATCTGGACATTTGACCTCTTATTTTTCCTCTCAAATCCTCTCTCTCTTAGCTGTGTCTACAGTCACCGTGAAGAGCAACTCCACTCCTGTTTGATGGCTCACATAAGTGAGATCACCTTCAACCTGGAGACACGGCTCAGCCCATGTGTCCAGAGCACTTCAGCATCTTCCAGCTGGCTGCACTCAGCCTGTCTAAGACACCGCCCATGCTATCCACAGCATGATTGAACTACACTATCTTCCAGTTCCTTACTTTGAGGACAGCAATGCCTTTTTCTCCAGAACTGCTAAACAAGGCCACATCCCAAATTCAGTACTCAAAACACTGCTTTGAAGATCATGTGAAGCTGCCTGTTTTTGTTAAGACACCTCCATGGGCTAGTCTTTGCCTGTCAAATATAGGGTAAGTGTCTCACCTCAACTTTAAACCCCTTGTGCTCTGTTCCACATCTCACTCATCTCTCACTTGCTGACTTTTGCTGCCAGGAGGCTGTTTTCAAACCAAAAATTTTCTCTTCCCTCTATGTTTTCTTTTCTGCCAAAAAGCATCCTTAAGTAAATACCCATGGCATATTCTTCTCATCTTTTTCTGAATCCTGCCTTGAAAATTGAATGTGCTCTGAAACATGCAAAAATCTTGATACTGGCCAGTATGCCTTTTTGCAGATACCACAGGCATTCCTGCTGCCCAAATTGCAACAGACAGGAAAGGAGGCAAACCCTCCTTTTGTGAGAAGCAGGGCTGGTGGATGAGATCTCAGTACAGACAAAAGAAAAGAGTCTGTTTCTTCCCCCTTTCTCTCTTTGCCAAGGCCAGACACCCTGGCAGCAGCATCTTTCACAGAGTCTGTGAGGTGCAGGGATGGTAAGAGGCAACATCGGGACAGCCTGCAAAGCCACGACACACACCACACAGCAGACCCACAACTCAGAACCCCCTGCTCTTGTCAAAGCTCTGCGGTCGTCCCAATCCCTTTGATGAGAGCATCACATTTTCTACAAGATCCATGTTTTTTATCCTTGACTGATTTCTGTACCCAGATCTTTCTTAAGAACAGACAGAAGTAAAAAATGTAACTCAGAGAAGTCTTTGAACTGATTTTTTTTTCCTACTGTAATTCTTCTACTTATTTCATATGTGATTTTTGCTGGGGACTACAAAAAATGTGCTACCTCTTGAGATCCCATAAGGAGTTTTACTCAGAGCATGAACATAAATCTTCATGAAGATTATGAAATCTTCCACTGGACTAGGCAATAATCTCATTCCCAGTGAATGGTACCTGTGTCAAATATCCATTTAAAAACCCTGTAATTTCTGCAAATTTAGATGCCAGGTGCAAGGCAGTCATGTTTAATGCAAATGTAGACTACACATTTTTTAAAATATAATCATAGGTAAACATTTATATGTAAGTATAACTTCTAGAAATAAGCATTTGGAAATTTGTCTGGTTTTAACATATACATACAAATACAGATTCCTAGGCTTACCTTTTTGCTAACTCAGGTCGCAGGATACCAAACCACACACCCTATGACCTTTTGCTTGTATGAGATCCTTATACATGTTTAAAAGCCATACAGTGTCTTTAAAGACCTCGTTTAAAGATATGGGCCAAATCAAGCAGAGTTGTAGACTTCTCTGGGATATTTCATGAGCTATTGTTGACTGGACAGTGTGGTGGCACTTTGTGATACTGTTTGCAACCCTTAGAACCACATTTCTGGTACCACATTCCTAACTCTGGATTGGGAGTAACATGCTTCTCATTCGTTATGATCTATGCTTCACAGAATCAGAATTTCACCCTCAACTGCCTGTTTTGAGGTACCACCTAGAATTTATTTTCCTTAGTTTGAAGGTAGATGGTTGCTATTAGACACCTGAAGCCTTTATGTGAACACCCCACAGATTTCCAGGGGATCTCGCTGCACTGAGAGCTCAGGTTTTGATCCACTGTGAATCAATTACAAACTACAGAATCACAGAATATGCTGAGTTGGAAGGGACCTACAAGCATCACTGAGTTCAACTCCTGGCCCTGCACAGGATCATCCTCAAGAGTCACAACATGGGCCTGAGACTATTGTCCAAATGCTTCTTGAACTCTGTCAGGCTTGGTGCTCTGAGCACTTCCCTGGGGAGTCTGTTCCAGTGCCCAACCACCCTCTGGGTGAAAAATCTTTTCCTAATATCCAACCTAAACCTTCCCTGACACAACTTTAGGCCATTTCCTTGGGGCCTGTCTCTGATCACCACAGAAAAGAGATCAGTGCCTGCTCCCACACTTCCCCTCACAAGAAAGTGTTAGACTGCAGTGAGGTCTCCCCTCAGTCTCCTCTTCTCCAGGCTGAATATCCTAAGTGACTTCAACTGCTCCTCATACGGCTTTCCCTCAAGGCCCTTCACCATCTTCCTTGCCCTCCTTTGGACACTCTCTAATAGCTTAATATCTTCCTAATATTGCAGTGCCCCAAACTGCACACAATATTCAAGGTGAGGCTGCCCCAGTGCAGAGCAGAGCGGGACAATCCCCTCCTTTGACTGGCTGCTGATGCTTTGCCTGATGCCCCCTAGGACACAGTTGGCCCTCCTGGCTGTCAGGGCACTGCTGACTCATATTCAACTTGCCATTGACCAGGACTCCCAGGTCCCTTTCTGTGGCACTGATTTCCAGCATCTCATTCCACAGTCCATACGAACAACTGGGGTTGCCCCATCCCACATGCAGAATCCGGCACTTTCCCTTGTTGAGCTTCATAAGATTGGTGATTGCCCAGTCCCCTGATTTGTTGTGGGCTCTCTGAAGGACTGCCCTGCATTCAAGGGAGTCAACAGCTCCTCCCAGTTTTGTGTCATCTGCAAACTTGCTTAGTAGCCCTTCCAGTCCTGCATCCAAGTCATTTATGAACATGTTGAAGAGCACAGGGCCCAAGATGGAGCCCTGTGGAACCTCACTAGTGACAGGTCACCAGTCTGATGTCACCTCATTCACTATTACCCTCTGTGCTTGACCCGTGAGCCAATTGCTCACCCATCACATGATGTGTTTATCCAGCTGTGGGCTGGACATTTTGTCCAGAAGGATCTTATGAGAGACAGTGTCAAAAGCTTTACCAAAATCCAAAAAGATTATATCAGCTGGCTTCCCTTAATCAACTAGCTGGGTTACCTAGTCATAAAAGGAAATCAGGTTTGATAATCAGGACTTTCCTCTCATGAAGCTGTGCTGCCTGTGACCAGTGACTGCATTGTCTTTCAGGTGTTTTTCAACACTTCCCAGAATAATGTTTTCCATAACTTTACCAGGCACTGAAGAGAGACTGACAGGCCTGTAGTTTCCAGGGTCCTTCTTGCCTTCTTGAAAACTGGGACAACATTCACCAGCTTCCAGTCAGCTGGGACCTCTCCAGTTTCCCAAGACCACACAAAAATCATTGAGAGAGGTTTTGCTATGACATCAGCCAGCTCTCTGAGGATTCTGGGATGAATCCCATCAGGTCCCATAGATTTGTAGGGATCCAGCTGGAGCAGCAGGTCCCACACAATTTCAGGGTCAACTGGGAGCTGATCATTCTTGCAGTTGTGGTTCTCTGGCTCAGGGCACTGAGACCCCCTTGGTCCATCATCCATGTTGAAGACAGAGGCATCATCATGGCTAGGCTTCGCGAACGAAGATTAAGGAAGGCTCTATCCACATTTGTTACAAGCACGCTGGTGGCTTATGAGGCCAATAAGAGATAGACATATCCGATTGAAAAAGGCACAGCAGAAAGACTCCTTAGGTGGTATATTCAGCAAGACATGATTCTTTCTGCATTGTCTTTTCTCCTCAAGGGTGATCCTGCATGTGTTCTCAAAGGAAACGGCAGCGTTATAGATGGTGTGTCTCCAGGCCTCCCAATTGAAGGCCAGAGTAGACCAGTTGTGATGATCAATATGGCCAAGGCTGAGATGTTGCTTCAGGGAGTCCTTGTATCTTTTCTTCGGGGCTCCTCTCATGCGGTAGCCAGTGGCAAGTTCATCATAAAGCAAGATCTTAGGGAGGCGGTGGTCTTTCATCCTGGAGACGTGCCCTGCTCATCGCAGCTGGGTTCTCAGCAACATGTCCTCAATACTTGTGACTGCTGCTTGTTCTAGAACAGATATATTAGTCACATAATCTGACCAGTGGATGTTTAGGATGGTTCGGAGGCAGCGTTGATGGAAGCATTCTAGGAGACGTAGGTGGTGGCGGTAGATGACCCATGATTCGGAACCGTATAAGAGAGTAGACAACACTATGGCTTTGTAAACACTGATCTTGGTGCTTTTCTTCTTCTTTTCTTATTACACCATACTCTTTTATGGAGTTTTCCAAAAGGACTATATGCCTAAGCATTACACACCTCTGCCTTGTCCCTGTCCCTGTTTGTGAGGTGACCATCCTCATCCTGTAATGGACCAATGATATTTCTATACCGTCTATATTTGAAAAATCCTTTTATTGTCCCCCATATTTCTGGCCATCTTCAACCCCAGTTGAGCTTTGGACACAAGGATTTTCTCCCTACAGTGGCAAGCAGAATCTCTCCACACCACTTGACCTTTCTTGCACTGGGCATACACCTTCCTTTTTTGCCTTATTTCCAAGAGAAGATCCCTGCTCAGCCAAGCCAGCCTTCTGCCTCACCTGCTTGACTTCTAACATTTGGGAATTGCTGCTCCTGTGCCCTACGGAGGTGACTTTTAAAAAGTCACCAGCACTGACAGATCCCAGCACCTGAAAAAACCTTGTGCTTTACTTACCTCTAGACTTTGGGGCTGGAGATCAGGTGAGCAGGAGCCATCTGCAACAGCTATCATTTCCTCTTTGAAGCAAGGCAGAAATGCAGTGCGAGCCTGCATCCAGTTGTTCTGAATGGTGACATTGCAACTGCACCAGCAGAGGTTCTGGGGATGCCTTGGCCATGCAGACCATAACATCCATACTAACTGCATTCCCAAAGATTTCACAGAGGTCAGAATTACAGCTACAAAATCTGGTAAAAAACCAAACCGCTTCAGTGATATATACAATTAAGGCTGAGCAGGGAGCTGATTCTTGCTTCTGCCAAGGAAGAATCCCTGGGACTTGGGACTAGTTGCCTGTCCTCTCTCTGCCCTATTTTTCCAACTGTAAAATGAATTTCCATTTTCTTTCCGTTAAACAGGAGAAGAGGGGGAGGGATTTTGAGGGAAATATATAATCATACATGGCAAAATACTCAGAAAACTATCGATAGGATTAATTCAATTGTTTCAGCTCAGAACACTCTATCTTGAGCAGTAAATATTTAATCTCAACATCCTGTAATTGAATGGAATTTATTTAACTTCATAGAAATGCTTTGTTTAGGTGTTTATGTAAACACCTGAACATTTTGAAATGGTTTTCTGTGCATTGCTTTTCCCACTTGCAATTTAAACACTTAATAAGCTTTCCTTAAAAGTGGGGAAATCGTATTTTATATCTGCTTATCTAGAAACTGTAAATAACATCATTTCTAGGCAAAATTTATTAGATAAGTTTGCATCAGATTTTTACAATCCTGAACTCTATGTTTGAAAGATATGGGAAGATAGGAAAAATAATAATCCCTGATATTGAAGTTCTGTAAGTTTTATATTCCTGGGATTTTTCTTTTTTATTCTTCTTTTCCTGCAGGGTTATAACTCTGTTCAGAGCCTCCAAGGCCTTTTCTACCTATCTTTAAGCACAGAATATATGTGTGCATGTGAGCTCATTTTGGCCTAAGGCTACATAGAAAGGAAATTAAAAGTTTTATTGAAAAATCTCTTTTGTATTAATGCTATTTTGGGGGATTTTTTTTTTCTCTCTCAGAGGACAATCCCAACTATTTGGTGGTGAAGACCCTCTCCTGAAAATACCTGTAAAGGTGCACAGGGCACCACCTGAATTGATTAGTTAAAGCTAATGAAGAACATTTCTATGACATCCTCTCCTGTGAGGAAAGGCTGAGAGAGCTCAGGTTGTTCAGTCTAGAGAAGAAAAGGCTCCAGGGAGAACTTATAGCACCTGTCAGTACTTAAGAGGGACTTATAAGAAAGATGGAGATAAACCTTCTACTAGGGATTGTAGTGATAGGAAAAGAGATAATGGTTTTGAACTAAAAGAGGGTCAATTCAGACTAGATATAAGGAAGAAATTCTTATAGTGAGAGTGGTGAAACACTGGAACAGTTTTCCACCAGAGAGGTGGTGGATGCCCCATTCCTGGAAACATTCAAGGTCAGGCTGGCCAGGGCTCTAACAACCTTACCTATTTGAAGATGTCCCTTCTCATTGCAGGAGGATTGGACTAGGTGTCTGTGGTGGGGGGAAAACAGTTTTCCCCCTGCAGTTACAAAATGGTAAAGCCCCAGGGGGGGCTTTAAAGATCCTTTCCAATCCCAATTATTTTCTGATTCTGTGATTCTATGACTCTATGGCAAGGGCATCTATTGCAAACATGTGTGCACAGAAATACCATGAAGCAGGGCACTTCGTGTTCATGTGAACAAGAGGCATTATCTGAATGAGTTTAAGTAACAACGCAGCTGTGACTTGGTATGCTCCAAAGCTTTAAGTAACATAAACCTACAACATAACATTCATAGTGACCCTCTAAATAATTTTCAGTCTATAGCAACCAATTCACAGGTGCCAGGTATTTGCCAATGTAAATGGTTTTCATGTAATTAAAGATCACAGTTCAATACTTGAAATCAGTACAGAAAAATTATGGGTCACAAAAACGCATACAAAATCCTGACCGTGAAGGAAAAAAGTCTTTGCGATGCTTTATCCTGTATTAAGCAAACCTCGGACTGTGGCATGCAGAGGCAAGAGATAAGCAGAGAAAACACCCAAGGTACCCTGATCCACTGGCTTGTATATCTTACCTCTGCTACACTGTGGAGTCAGCATTTAACAGGGACCAGGGTGTCTGCTGCTCTCTTCAGCAGTACCCCATTTCCCACACTTGTTTCCCCCCACAGGCACATGTGCTGGGGGAAGGGACTGACTCTTTAGCCTGAGCCTGCACAGGTGCAGAGGTCTCCCCATAGAGGTGAACCTTGAGGTCAGCGTGGGTGCAGAGTCAGCAGCGGAGCTGGTAATAGAGCCATAGCATGACCCCTGCTCTGACAACTCAGCCCAATGATTACTCTGTGCACAGGACCACTGTGTGCTGACACTGTCTGGCTGCTACAGAAAGGAGTAGTTTTGACCCCATATTTCTGTTTCCTCCTTGTGCCAGAGATACCAATCCCATGGTTGCAACAATAGTCAGAGCAGGGAGTTGATTGGGCGGAAAAGTAACTGGGACTGAATCCAAAGCTTAGTTTTCAACCAAACCAGGTCCCAAATCCAGTTCATCAAGTGCATAACAAAATAGATAATGAGACGTGGGAAGAAGGAAGGACCATTTCTTGAAGCAGTAGAACCGTAACAGCATAAAGTGACTTTTCAGTTCCTCACAGAGATGGCAATAAATGCTCCTCTAACATCACTCTGCAATCTATGGATGGTTCATACAAAGTAAGAAAAAGTGGGCAATAACTTCAGGGATGTTGTGATAGGCTCCCTAGCAATCTGGATTTAGTAACTGGCTCATGTCCACCTCACTGCATTGTGTCATTAACCCACCCACACACCTGCTATCCTTATCGAAGCCAGAGCTATCCCTCCCTTACCTACAAGGCATAAAACACCAATGAGCAGGATAAAAGATTTAAAAAATAGTATTCACTAGTTTGATGGAAATAAAACAACCACATTCCAGTCTAAGTGAAGCAAAATTGTCTTACCTAAAGCCAATTTGCTGTGAATAGATGTGCAATCTGAGGTTCCCTAGTACTGACAGTCCTGTGAAACCTGTATAAACAGAGAAAACAGAGTTGAATACAACCATTTCTAGACCTGCAGCACTGTTCTGGACAGTGCAACAAATGCACCCACGCACAAAACACCTATTGAAATACCACTGTTTGCAGCTTTCACAGAACAAGGGTGTAATGTTTCTGCAAACATCTACTTTCACGGCACCATTTAGCATCTTCAAGCCCAAACCTTTGCTGAGGGCAGGGCTAGCTCTGGATCCAGCATGGATCCTAAACCAAGTTGACCAAGGCCTTCAAGCATCTCCAAGGGTAGGAACACCAGCCCTCTCCAGACAGATGTTCTGACAGAGACACTTCAATCCATCCAAAAGCCAAAGGGGCCAAGCATATAAAGTGTTCTGGGACAAAATTTTGAGTTTATATCCTTAAGCTGGGGCTGGCGATGTGTGTCAGTTCAGACTGCTGCCAGCTGTTTGCAGGGAGGCAATTTGGCCTGTCAAAATCTGATAAACTGATTTTCCAATCAGCTATATTTTATGTCAGCTGATAGCAGACGGGGAGACCTGGGGCTCCCTCCCCCTTCTTGTCAGCCACATCCCCTGTGCTTTTAGACTGAGTAGATGCTGGGTTCAGCTGCTTGGCCCTTTCCCAGCAACTACGAAACATTACGTGAGAGGCAAGGACTATGCTCTGGCCATTGGCATGGTCATGGATTAGAAAGCTGCTGCGTTTTCCAGCTGGAAGCCTTTGTTGAAGAGCAGCTGGCAGCACACACTAGTGACTCCCCACCCCCTGGAGAGCCACCTCCTCACCCAGCCAGGAAAGACACAGAGGTTTCCTTTAATTTTAAAAGAAGGTTCGTCTAGGGCATATTTTAAATGGGACACCAAAGTGCTGGGTTTGTCATGGTTGTAATGCAAGGGCAAGTCAAAAAAGAGCTTTGAAAATGCAGGAGAGGGAACTGATAATTGAAAAAATAGAATAAATACTGAGGCCTGCAGGCTTGTTTCCATCTAAATCAGCAGGTGCTCTGTTGGCTGATTTTCACCCAAGCACTGGTGGTGCCAGGGGAAGGGATAGCAGAAAGATTTCATTATCCAAATAAATGGAGTGATCCAGATTCTTCAGCTTTCTTCAAACTGGAGGATAATGTTCAAATAATTAAAAGCTGTTATGCATTGGTCATCATGATCTGTGAGTCATGCTTATCAAAGTTCAGTCAAATTGCTTTTAAATCAGTCAACAACTTCTTACTGATTGCTGGAGCATGTCAGGGATCACTACCCATTTCAAGAGAATATTTTACAGGCGTGGCCTGCTCTTGTTTTCAAGGTCTCTGAACGCAACTCTCACGGCAAACCTAGCCCAACTCTCTGAGTTTATAAGTTTTCAGAAAAGAAAAGAACATTTGTGGTAGCAATGAAGTATTAAAAGAGGAATTAAAACCAAGGAAGTCACTGCCTCTCCTTATAGATCCCCTGTCTGCAGGGTGTTGGGGGGATGTTTTCTGAGGGGTCCATTTGAAACTCAGCAACAGCTGTCTTACACAGTAACCTCAAAAAACTGTTTTACTTTTGCTAACAAAAGAAAGATTATATATGTTGCTTCTGCACATACCAATCCTCTGACCTTCAAAAAATCATGCCTAAAATTATCGCAGATCCTTTCCCAGGTACACAGCTAAGTGGGCAAATTTTCCAAGCAGGGAGTGTTTCTGTGTACTCTAATGTAGTGCATTGAGAACTGCTGAAAATTATCACCCAATATGCATTTAGCACCATGCATACACAAGCGGATTCTGAGAAAAATGTACGCTATTAAATGTTAACTAATATCTACCTAATCATTAATGCATAATAGCTCTCACCATATACTAGGAATTCTAGATTTCCCAGCATTAATCAGCCTACAGAAAGCATGACCAGAAGATACCATTGATGTCAACAATGTAATATGATTCAAGCACACATGAATAAGGAGAATAATATTGTACAATAAGCTCTTTCATATGAATCAGGGGAAAAAGAAGACTATATTCTAGCACCTTCCATGTATTCAGTAATGGGTTAATCAGAAGTTTTCTGGTTGTTTTCTGACTGACTATTACCAATTTACTTCTTCCTTCCAAGGGTAAGGTTCTGGCCTCTCCACTCCAGACTGCTGTGCTGGACAGAGCAGTTAAGACATTTGGCAATTTCCAAGTGACTATTAAATTACCATGCATATTTTTGTCCCAGTTATAACATATAATCTCTAGGCAATATCCAAAAGAACACAATATCCAGAAGACTGATAATAAATTGCAGATCCTGTGCGACTAGTTCAAAAATCAACCCTGGCAGTAAGCTAGGCTAATTTTCTTACAGTTGTTCTCACATCCCTTTTAATGCAAATGAACGGGAAGCAGCAGAACACGCATTGCTGCACTGGAGCTGGGCAAGCAGGGTGTCCCACTGGCGCTGCGACTGCCTGCTTCACAGTACCATCAGAAGAAAATTCTTCTTCAAACAAAAAATCTCTAAGAAATGTGGTCATTTGGCATCAACTGGGAATAGGGATGGAGTTCAGAAAGAAAGGCACTGGGTTTTTTCCCTGTTGTTACTTCCGCAAATTTTGTTTGGCGTTGTCCAAATACTGTCAGTTTTTCACCAACTTTGGAGGGCTTTTTTCCAAACTCACCTCTTTATCTTTCCACAAGCAAAATGGAAAGAAGAGGTTAAGAAGTGAAAACCAGTTTTATTCAAAGAAAAAGCCAACATTCCAAGCAAAATTTTTTGTTTTCCTCAAAAAATATTGAGTGAGCCTTATGGGCAACTCTTTTTACAACTACTGGATTTCCCACAAAGAAGAAAGCAATAACTTATGGTTGTACCAAAAGCAATAGGATACTAAAGAGTATCCCATCCAGCAAATTCACTGCACAGGCCACCAGGGCCTCCTGATGTCTCCATCACTAAAGCCTAACTTTCTCATGGGCATGGTAATGCCAAAACCCATGTTTTACCATACTGCTATGAAATGTAACTCCTGCAAATGAAACCCCTCATAGCAAAAAGCAGTGCAGCCTCCCTTTCAAATGATGCTATTAATTTTGCCAAGCATGAACATGAAAATTTTCTTTGACTCCTTTCCTCTCTGCCCCATTATTTCTTTTTCACCGTTTATGAAATTCAGACTTCATTTTCTGCATGGTCTATATTATGTCCGATGTCTTTGTTTACAGCAAGAATGGGCCAGCATGAGCAGCAGCCCACTTCAGTAAACAGTGGATCACACAGCATACCTCCATCCCAGTGGGGAGGGCCCCTCTTCCACTGGGGAAATGGTCTGGCTGCAGCTGGTAAAGACTGCAGAGCAGCCACCATGCTTTGGGCTTACTGCATCACCATGGTACCATGGTGTAGAAAACACAATTGAGGTGTGAGGGGATGAATGCCACTACAGCTGAAAGCCCCATCTCAGCAGGACATTGTCCTCTGCTCAGTGCTGGATGAGTTTCAGTGCCCAAGCCTCCACGGCACCTTTTGCTGAGGCTCAGAGGTAAACAAATCATCAGGCATTCTCTTGACAAGGGGGAGAACTGTCCTCTGACAGGTTTCATTGCCATTAAAAGGACTAAAATTCTGGCTATGTTAAGGTTTCTCTGAAGTTTGAGATGCCTGTCCCTTTTATTCTGCCATAGGCATGGGACAGCTGAAGGAAAGCAAAAATGGCAGCAGGGAGAGGGTCAGTAAAAAAGAAAGGATATATCAAAGAGGAACCTTAATAAAGAAGATTTCTACATGCAGACTTTGCACCCATCCAAACTAGCTCATGTGATACTCTATGAACACTCTTCCTCCATTTAAGAGTGCCTTTGTCCACTTTAACTTAAACCTATTCCCAATCAGCTAATGCAAAGCTAAGATAAACCTGGATTAAATCAAGACTGGAATGTACAGAGGACTACTTGGCATGTCCCAAGGCACATGCTTATTTCAGCTGGCTGAAGCACTGATTTATATGATGGCTTTTACGGATGGAAAGTACATATTAATGGAAAAGGCATTAAAAAGCATTTAATTGAATGTACAGGACATTTTGGATGACCTTTTTTCAGTTGTTTTTTTAGAATGTATTTCGTGAGGCTGTAATCTTTGAAAAATAATAGTACCAAGAAAAACACTAAATAATACTAAAATAATGGCAATGACTATTATATCTAGATGAAAATAAAGAGCTGCATGCAACCTGAATGGCAGAGAATCAAAAAGAGGACTTGATTTTTTATCATTTTCATGTTTAAAAAAGCCCAAGTTTTTTTTCCCTTAATAACAAACATTTTCAATATAATAAAAGACACCAGAATAATAATATATCTTGGAGTACTATGGATGGCTTTATAAGACCTGAAAGATCATATAAATAACTCACTGCTCAGCAGCTGGGGAAACAAGACAGACTTTCAGGAGCCCCCAGCATGGACCCATGACCACTCACAGAGAGAAACCAGATCAACTCAAAGTCCCACGTGTGGGAAGCCCAACTGCCTGGTCTGAGGTAGGCAGCTTATATTCAGCTCCTATTTGCAGCAGTCACAACATATGTATGATAAATTTAATGGCCTGACTTCATTTACGAACTGTCTGGGTCTAAAAACAAACTTCTGTTTATGCTGGAAATTATATCAGAGGGATTAATTGAATAGCCAAGGACTAGCTTTATCATGTTTTCACAGAATGTACCCTTCCCTGCTGGGATCGCAATGAGAATGAAGCAGAAGTTTGCACTTTCTCTTCTAATATTGTAAAAACAAAACAAAACAAAAAAAAAACACCTTGAGGAAGGACAGAAGCAAACAATCCCTCTTGGTTTTCTACACATGAGTCAGAAAGGTCAGTTGAGATTATATTGAGCTTCATTTCAGGGCTGCAAGACATGCTGTTCATATCGTTAATCCTGCATGGTTATTCCTATGTCCCAGACCTGCTTGGTATTCATTCCCCTTGCAAATAATAATGATAATATTAAGTGTCTTCAGTTCGAGGCATTGCCTGTGACACACTAGCAACAGATTTCAACATTTTAACTTCTGGTTCTCAGAGTACCACTAAGAAAGACTCATGTGAGAAAATAATTTGTAATTAGGTTGGTCAGGTGAAGTTGTGGAGATATCTATAAAAGCACAGTCGACCTTATGTCTGGGACCTCCTGCCACCATGCTAGGGCAGCGGTGAGAAAATTTGAAGAATGTGGACTTTTCTCATCTTGAGCAATATCCTGCTCCATCGATACAGCAAACTGCTATCCACAGAGTCCAAGTCCACTTGGACAATTTTGAAATGACAAAATGCATGTGGCAGTAAAATTTGTCTGGTTTAATGTTCGTGGAAAGTAATTATAAGGGATTTGCTGGCAAATTAAGCCCTAGTTACCTTCCAAATCCATATGCCTACTTCTAGAGACGGTATGTAGTTATGCTATTTCCAGCTCCTGCAGCTATGTCACAATTCGTGGTTTGCAAAATTAGAAACTAATGAAGTATGTTGGCATTAGGAGGAATGCTTGAGAGAAAAAAAACAGCAATAAAAGGTTGGTAATTGCTGCTGAACAAGGGACTGATGGATAGCACACCACGCTGGTTCAGGTAGGTAGGCAAAATGACTCATGAAGTAGGCTATATAAAGGGATGAGTAATCAGTGATAACAGAGTGAAAGAACAAATTTTCTCATATGAGAAAGGCAGCTGTTGCCAGAGATCAGCCAGTAGGACATAGAAGAGTAACGAAAAATTTGTTGCACTAGAATAAAGAAGGTTAATGGAAGAAAGTTACAGAGTAGCAGCTCCCAGTCCCAATTTGTTCAAGAACTAACATCACTACCAGCAGCTGCAGCGTTTCCTGACCACGAGCAGAGGAGGAGGCAGACAATTCTTTTAGCAACTGACCCATCTAGCACATCCACAGCAGCATGCAGTAGGAATAGAGGCTGAGAGCTGACTGGAGGTGGTACCTGGAGGGTCATTTTTTTTCTGCCAATGAGACAGTGTAAATTTGGAAGTGAGTGGGACAGGTTGTATTTCAAGACAAATACATTGTCATTGCATTTGGATGTTAGAGCATGAACATCGATGTGGTCACCTGTCACTGCAGGGAACAGCAGAGCTCAGACTTACTGAACAGGCTTCTTCCCAGACCACAGTAAAGCAGACATGTGCTTCAGCGCTGTTTCCCCCAACACTGCTCCAAGCATCCTCGCTGCTGTGCACTCACACAGCTGCGCACAGCAGCAGGGGGAAGACGAAACTGGTCTCCCCAGTAAAGGGACCCCACACAGAGCTGGGACAGGCCAAGCCAGACACGTGGATCCAGAAGTGCCACAGCAACGCCCCACTGGGAGATACAATGTGTTGAGACTTTTCCCTTATTTGTATAGGTGTGGTCTATTTACACATTAAATGAAGCCAGATCACCTCTCCTCTGACCGTGATTAGAGACAAGGGAACACTCTTACACTTCAGCACTTTGATATGTTGTTCACCCAATTCTTACAGACTCTGCTAAATATTTCCCCAGCTATTCCCCAAGTAATTTTGTATAATTGGATTGTATATTCAAACAATGTTTTGGAGTTAATCACCATGCTAGTCATTGGGACGAACAGGAATGGGGTGGATTTGCCTTCTTTCTTAGACGGGATAAGCTTACCCATTAGGAAAAAGTTTCTGGTTTATGCTCTTAGCATAAAATGAAACTCCCTGTCTGCATTACCCGTGATTAGATTCTGAGCCCATAAACACTTTCACTAAACATTTGCAAAGAAAAGGAAACACAGCCAAATCCTATAAAGTTACAATGATCAACAGCCATATTGCAGGACATTTATCTTTTCTGCATATTCCACTGGGGAGAGGTCTCCTTAAAGCTTTCAATATGATTTGAGCAAAAATGCTTTTTATATAGGTCAAGAAAGAGAAATGTAATTTTCCTTAGTTTTGTTTGGTTGAAGTTCTCTGTTCTAGCACCTAATTAATGACTCTGGTGAAATGCTTTGAAAGCAGCAATGTTTCTTACCACAAATGTGTTGACAAATTGAATACTTCCTGGTCATTGTCTCTCTTGGAGAGGATACTGAACGCACACCCATATGCCGCTAATAAATCCAAGGAAACTATTTTTATGGCCAAGAAAAAAAGGTATTTCTTCCTCAGTACCCATCTCTGTCAGTTACAGCTCTGGGAAATAAAAAAGCTAAGTAAGAAATAAGGAAAGCAAAGGAGAGGAGGAAAGGAAAGCCACACAGGGCAGTGCAACATTACCCCAGCTGGAACATTCAGCTTTGCTAGTTGACTTTGACACTTAATTTCCTCTCTGACGTATCCAGCCTTGAAACTAAAGCACTCCAAGGACAGTCCACATAAGGACATAAGTACTCAGAATGGAAATTAGGCAGAATTGGGTCCAAAGCACAATCCTCAAATCTTTGCCTAATCCAGTGAGTGCCTGTTCTTTTACCGTTATTTTTTCCCATATTTTTAAGCTTTCATGTCTCTTATGGTCCAGCATCCACCTCAGTCACTGTAGCTCAGAGGGTACACACACTCAGAGCTTCCCTAAGGTTTGTTCCAAGGTGCCATTACAAACTGACAGCATTGCCACCAAAGGCCTGCCCAGATAAGGAGGTGACACAATTCCACTGTGCCCCCTTCACCAGGAAGCACTGAAAGCATCATTCTTGCAGACACTGCTGCTACAGACACTTTTTGCTTGCCAGAGCTGCTAATTGCCATAATTCCAAGTTTTCACGCTCTTAGGCAGACTGATAGGACTGCCCTGTCCCCCAGCAAGGCCAGACTTCACATCCTACCTCTTCAGCTCTCTCACTACCAGATGTACAGTTCAAAAGTGCAGAAAAATTTGCTGATAAAATCCTTTCATTTTCTGGAAGAATTCCCTTGCAAGCCCTTGCCACACCATGATATCATTCAAGCAAACACACACTGCTGGAGGAGGCTCCAGTAGGAAAAATTGTATGGCTGCCACAAGGACATGAGGAACTAAGGAAAACACCAAAAGTGTTCAAAAATTTTAAGCTACTTAAGATGTCTTCATTTTTATTCAGAAAATGCTTGTCAAGGCTATAACAATGAAAGACTGAATCTGCATTGCAGGCAAAGAATAAAATAGCATCAGGCATGAATTTCTTCTGGGTGACTGGACTAAATCCCCATCCTGACAGTGATCTTAAAGTAGAGTGTGCTGATGGGAGTGATGGCAGTGATATGACGAAGACACCACAAACAGAGATGAGAAGGTTTTGCTTCTAAGTGAGGATGACAATGATTTTGGTTCTGATGCAACAAGAGAGTCATCCCTGAAATAACAGTTGGTGAAATAGCAGATATGTGCATCAGTCTCTGAGTTATATTGAAATGAGATGTGGATATTGAGATCTCAGGTGAGGGTAACACTATGGATACCAGCTAACAAGTAAACCATAAATTTCCTGTTAAAATATTTGGTGGGTGCACTGTCTATCTTTAACCAGCACAAACACTCTTCCTTTAATGTTGTTCCAGACTCACAGCATCTGACAAAATAAACAACTGCCCAGGACTTCTCATGTGGCATTTCTACTTTCTCCTGGAACACAATGATACTGGCTAAACACGTCACTTGTAAACATTTGACTGTGGTGTTCTTGCTTTGTATATTTACACAGACATGTAAATTTATGCTTTACTTCTGACAGAGAAAACATGCAGTGACTTTTATGTTTAATACATTCATTTTGAAGTTGTTGATTCTCCTACTGCCAATATGCTTATTTTTTTGCTTAAGGACATTAAAACATATTAATAAAATATATTTGCATATAACCCTCACACTGCTGTTACTACACATTTCAGTGGCCAAGAAAGTGATCTGTTCCAAGGTTTTTGATTAGTGAGGTTCCTCTGCATCATTAAAATGACCAAACAAGGCAAAGAAAACAGAACCCAGAAGGTGAGGGGGATCCCATGCAAAAGCTTTCCAGCCTGGGAACAAAGAAGCCAGGGTAATGCCAAGTCAGAAAAGTTGAATTTGCAAAGCTGGAACATGCTAGCAGGAGATGCAGCACATGGATGAGGAGAAGAATGGCTTTTTCTTGACAGCAACACTTCAACACTTCAGACAAAAAGTGACTAGGCTACTAGTCTGCAAACTAGTGTCTTTATTTTAAGCTGTATGCAAGCTTTACAGGGATCGATGATATTGTTGGAGAAAAAAAAAAAGCAAGCCACAAAAGATAATAAAGAAATAAAATAGAGGGCTTTCTTTGCTTAATTGCTCCTTACTAAAGGAATGTAAGAACTAAAGTTATTTCAAGTATTTACAAAAATAAGCAGTCTAGGATTGTAGCAGAGGTATTAAAATAGTCATTGTTTCAAAAACAGATCGTGTACAGATCTCATCAAGCTGATAGCCCCAGGAAGAACAGGTGATCCATGCAGTTAGAAAAGCGTTTGAGGGCACTGGGGAGTCAAGAAGCCAATAATAAGCACAGGTTAGGGTTGAAGGAACCCAGCCATCCCACTCGTCGTGACTCAAAAATTATTTCTCTGCCAAAAAAGCTCAAACTGAAGAAGTTTTCTTTCTCGGGGAATTGTGGCAAGTAGAGCCCCACTAGGATGGTTAAAAGAGAGAAAAGGGCTTTAGTGTGAAATCAAATTAGCTTTTTAAAGGAAAGTCATTATTAACTGCAATTGATCTTAAACCAAGAGTTACACTTTCCAAAAGAAACCTCACAAACATCTTCCTGTCCTACAAAATATACGAATCCTGTGTGCAAATTCAAGCATCCAATCTGCAAAGCAGATAGATACAATTTAGGGCAGTGTTACTGCTTTTTGGGACAGAACAGTCAGAAGAGCAAAGTCCAGAAGTAGCATTTCAATCTTATTCAGAAAAGAAACCTGCATAACCCCAGGCAGACTTAGACTGGATTTGCCAGAGCTCATGCAGATGTCCTGCAGAAAGAGTCCAAACCAACAGCAGTTCTTCTAGCTTCTACTGGAAGTTAAAAGGAGAGATGGGACTCTCAGTATTAGTTAATAAGATTTTTTAAGGATAGATATTTACAGGATTTATGGAATTTGTACCTGTCAACTGCTCTCTGATAGCTTTGCCTCTGCTTAACTTCCTATCTGTAAAGCAGAAGTACATTCTGTTCCTTCCTGCAATGTTTTGGGAAGAGAATTAGGTCTTTTAAGGACAGGCAAAGCTAAAAACAACAATAAAAAAATTTATAAAAAAAATTTAAAAGCTACAGATCCTTTATGCTGCCTCTAAAGGAAAAGGAGTTTGAGGAAACTGTTAAAAATTGTTACCTATGTCAAAAGTACAGGTTAAATCAGGCAATATGTCCCAGCAGTAACACAAGAGAAGCAGACCTTGTAGTGGAAAAGACAGGTAAATTCATTTCCCAGACCAGACTTTTCTTCTCCTAGAGATAATTTCAGCAAATACAAGTAGACAGGCAGTGAAAAGCTCATGCTGTGCACATTTGTATGGGACACAGGGTAACTGACAGAGGATCTAGGCCTGAATGATCTCTAGGTAGCAAGCAGGAACTGGAACAGTTAGCTGCAGTATTTAAATGTAAGTATCTCATTAATAGCCTTAACCCTTAGTCCAGGGGGACAGTGGATAACAGGGTCAAAATGGCAAAGCCTGCACATAGAGCTCATGCTCAGGCACATCTGCTGGTTATTGCCTTTCCTAAAACAAAACCTCATGAGAGAAAAGCAACCATGTGAGAAGGGAGTATAAAAAACATGTTCACAAGAAA
>NW_016690202.1:422764-448119 GCF_001604755.1 Lepidothrix coronata | reverse complement strand
CTAGTGTCAGGTATTTCCCTGTGCTTTAAGTGTCAGCTGGGTCTGACAGGTGCCTTTGGAAGAACAGCTCCCTAAATCCCTGCTGTGACAGACTGGCATGCTAGTCATTTCCATACTTCTCCTTTCTGATAGCTGAAGGAGAACCACATCTTCCCAAGACACCAAACCTTGTACATCTCCTAAATAAACATTAAGCTCTGACACATACCTAAGGGCTGAGATGCTTGGTTGAGAATGTAAGCCCAGCTCTTCCATCAGACATCCTTCTCCTCCTGACTCCCACCATTACAGAAACATAAAATAACAGAGTCACGGAATATGCCAAGTTGGAAGGGACCCACTAAGATCACCCAGTCCAACTCAGCCCTGCACAGGACCATCTCCAAGAGTGACACCATGTGCCTGAGAGCATTGTCCAAACACTTCTTGAACTCTGTCAGGCTTGGTGCTTTCATTACCCTGGGCTCTTCATCACCAAAACCCTTTAACCAAGTTGTAGTTCTGCCTGCTCCTGCATCCCCCTCTTAGTGCAGTAGGACTGCCTGTTCTGCGGATCTGATGTTCAGCTGGGTTTTTTTTTCTTTTTTAAGACTTAATTCCTTGATCTGCCACATTTCCCAGATCCCATGCAAATCACTCTCCCATTGTTGCAACTGAGCACTGTTGCTTACTGTTGCACTCAGATCCTTGGAGAATGCATAGAATAAAGGCTGCGAGCTACTCCATAGGAAAGAAAAAAGGGCCAGACAAATGTTTCCTAAAGGTAATATAGATTCTTGTCTGCCACTTTTGTTTCCTGAAATAATGAATTCCAAGCATTTCTGTCTGCCTTAATATACCACATAGAGTTAACATAGGCTCACCAGGAAGATGAAATAAACTTTCATCAAAATAATAGCACTACTATGAAATACTGATTTTGAGGTAACCATTTGACCTTGAAACAAGAAGAAGAATTTGAAATAGTGTCTTCAAAGGCCAGAAAAGCATTCACTAATCTTTGGTCAGCAGCTGGACTAGAAAGATAAGCCTGAGCTTTTACTCTGATGCACTTCATTTCTTGAGGCAATGCTGATGCGGTCTCTACAGAAACACAGATCAGGGAAGGTTGGTCCTACTGAGCAGAAAGCAATTTTTCAAAACAAACCTGTAAAGTAAGCAACTCATTGGGGTCAGGACAGAGAGGAAAGCAATGGAATAAATGATTGACGAATGAGAAAATTATTTTAAGCAGCTTAGCTAGACTTCCAGAACACCAAATTGGGAAGGAAAGATGACAAGAGAACAAAATTGGTGCATACTGCGCAAGGGATAAAAAACCCACATTAAATAATCACAGTATTTTTGTAAATTATGTTGATCCACTGCAGATAACTCTTGCAAAATTAAGGGTTGATTTTAGTGCCAAAAATTCCATAAATATTTTGATCCAAGAGGGTAGCAGGAGCAGGATCTGGCCTACGGATAATATAAGGCAAATAGAATCAAGCCAAAGATTATTTTCTCTTTGCTGGCAGATCTTTTAAAGAGGAACTAGAGATTTACTGTGTTCACCACAACAGAAAATATTTATAAAAGTTCTGTTTTTCAAAAGGCAATTGTCCAACACCCTCTTAAAAAACTAAGATTTCTTTAAAGACATATCAAGTTACTACTGAAGAACATATGAAACTAAAAATCACCACACTTTTATGGAGCTTTAATGTGAAAAAGCAGATATATGAAAGCAAAGCCTGGTGGTTTCTCTTTACATGGTGGCAAGTTTTGATTAAAATTTTTATTTCTTATGTGTTCAGTGGCTGGACTAAAATGTAATTATATGACAATTTGATATTTTGAGCCTATGAATATAAAAAGAAAGATTTAAACTTTGTGACTTCCACCGAAGTCCAAAAGCACTCATCTGACAATCTCAGACTGTGGTAAAGTTCAGTTCTTACATCTATCTGAACACCAAAACCCTTGGGACTTTTTCATCTTTAATTCTACTGGGCTGTCATTGTTTTACAGGAAAAAAAAATCAAACAAACAGGTTTTAGAATATTTTATAACAAATGCACTGCTTTTGAAGCCTGAATAAGTACATGAAGACCTGAAGGAAATGAATGTCACTTAAAGGAAAGATATATGAAAACATATAACTCCTATTAACCACAATGTATACTTGGAAAGCTGCTAAGTTTATGATGGTGTTTCACTATAACAACACTAAGAAACTCTCGTTCTGTACATTTTAATTATTATCCTACTACCTATAAAACACAATATTCAGTCTACATCTATCTCTTTTTACTAGGCTGTATATGAGTTAGGACTTGATATTCCCAGAACCTCCAGCACTTGTGAGGGATTCTCTTACTTAACCGTGTTTATCACTATCTTTAAATAAACCTGTAACTGACATGGAAAATGGCAATACACCTCCACCGCCAACTCAGCCAAATGTAGTTTTCAAGTGGAACAGATCCTAGGACTTTTAAACCACCTGTCTGGCTTTGTTTCGATGCTCTCCCACTGCAACTAGTGTAGATGAGGCTAATGTGGAGTCCCTTGCTCCAGTTACTCTTAATGGTCACTGCACTGCACCTGCAATGCTGCTGGAATACAGCCTTCAACAGGAGGCTGCCTGGAGCTGCAGACCCCTCATTCCCATTGTGATGCTGTGCTGTGCTGATAATGTTTTGTGCAACAATAAAACAGTATCACTGGCTTATGCCCTTATAAAGGCTTTTACACAGTAGTGGGTGAATGCTTAACTTTCAAAGGGTTTTATGTCGTTTCCGGGTTTTAACTTAGCCTTTGTAAAGGAAATCTGAGAGTGCTACAGCTGAAGTTGACTGTTGCTTTTGAGATCCAGCAGGTCAGCTGCATCTGCTGTCCCTCCCACATGGTGTGTGCTATCCAGAGGAAACCCTCCTGGGCCTCCAAAGATGGGCACTTGTGCAAACAGACTGGTTCTTGAAACCCATGATCATATAGGACAGCTGAAAACCTGACAAGGGCCAGAGACATATAACACAATGCTGTATTTCAGCCTGAAGGCCATAAAACAACCACCAAGACACCAAGAAACAGCCCTGTGCTGTGCCAGCCCTGAGGAAGGGAGGGAGGGAGGCAGGCAGGCAGGCAGGCAGGCAGGCAGGAAGGAAGGCAGGAAGGCAGGCAGGAAGGCAGGCAGGCAGGTAGGCAGGCAGGAAGGAAGGAAGGCAGGAAGGAAGGAAGGAAGGAAGGAAGGAAGGAAGGACACCCCCCTATAGTCCATGCCCACTTCTCAGCATCATTCTTGCACTTGCTCTGTACTGTTTTGTCTGTTTTATGCTTATCTACAGGGACTTGAACAAGGATGTTTTCCCAGAACAGTGCTGTCCTACCTCCCTATGGCCCCTTCTACAGTCACATCTGGTTCTTTCTCCTGGTGTATTAGTACCAACAATCCTTGTTTGGCTCCATGGTTATCTGGATATCAGTGTTTCAGACATACATATTAGCCCCTTATCTTTTCGGCTTCTACATATGGTACTAACATTCTAACTGCCCTGTCCCAAACTGCCCTAATAGGAGATTCAGACGCATTTCCTAATATCAGAGGAACATAATATATATCTGCAAGACACAAAGGAAAACTTTAGCAGCCTGGGAAAAAAACCACAACAGTCTGAGAGAAAGATGTGAGCCTCAGATTTCTCCCTGAGTTTCCCAAGACCTGTCTAGGATGTCTTAACTTGTGTATGGTTGAATTAGTTTTGCTAAAATAACTGACTGAAAATAAAATATACCAATGCAGTCAAAGGAATAAAGTGAATTATTTTTCCATAACAACTATTTGCCTTAATACTCAATTGAAGCTGGATAAAATGAGGTAGATGTGAGACCTAGGTAGGTTACAACTTGCAGCAAACTGGCCACAAATGAAGAATAGCTTAAAGATTGAAGCTATGTTACAAAGTGCTTTTGTTCCATATCTCATAGTGTGCTTCTTTCAACTTGCCTTGTCAACTCCACTTCCATTTCTTATCTAGTATGACAAAATGACAAAAGTCTTATGATGAAGCAACAATTGTAAGCTGTATCATTTTAACTTTTCATTGTTCACTGTGTTGTACATTATCTGATATACATTCCTCATTGTGTTGTACATTATCTGATATACATTGCAATTTCCTCTGAGCAGGGGCAATAATAAATTATATATACACTCTTGTAAGTACAAAGTACTCCAAAGGAACTAGTTAAATTAGCAATAAAGATACCATAAGCACAGTAGCCATAAATTCAAAGAAAAAGTGCTAGTTGCTGTTCCTACAAAAAAAATCAAATGGTCACAAAACATTTGCAAAATATTCCAGTCTCAAATTGCTTTGGCAATTCCAGTGGAAAATCTCTGGAGTCAAAGTCTGCTAAACTGGGCAGAGAAGCCGAGCCAAAGCAGCAACATACTGGAGACTGGGAATCAATCTTTTGACAATTCCTGTAAAGAACTATTCTTTTTTGCAGAAGGGAACCTCCTGCAGTAGGATTTCGCAACAACCAGTCTTCTTTAGAGGTGAATATCAGAAGGAAAGTCAAGCGTATTCTGGACTTGACTCTGTTACTGCTGCCTGAGACTGGAAATAGGTAATGTTTCTCAATTGGACATGCTAATCCTCCTTACAAAAGCCAGACAAGTATGCTGAGAGTTCATAGACTTAGCTGAAGGGTTTGGTAAAGCAACCTTCTTATGGCATAGCTGAGACAACCCAGCTGTGTCCTGGCCTGGAGGGATCCTAGCTAAGAAATGAAAGTTCAAGAAGTGTTTGGACAATACTCTCAGGCACATGGTGTGACTCTTGGGGATGGTCCTGCACAGGGCTAAGGGTTGAATTCGATGGTACTTGTGGGTCCTTTCCAGCTTGGAGTATTTTGCTGTTCTGTGATTCTGTGAAAAGTAAACTTTCTATGTTCATACAGTGAGATTATAAGCATGCAACCCCTGAAAGCCACTTTGTTTCCACTAGAAGTGGTGGTAGGATTGATTAGTGTGTGAGACAAGATAAAAACAGAGGTATTTGGCTAACAGGTAAGCTAGCCTGATCTCAGGTAGGAAGTAACAAATTCATTGGGTCTTTAGAGGTGCTTCCCCATCCTTTTTTTGCTCCCCATACAAAGTTGCTTTTTTGTATTTAAAAAGCCCTGGGGCAATTTTTAAATGTCATGCTATGCAACTCCATAAATATTCTGGGACAGGACAGACTGTGCAACAAAGCCAACACAGTCCAGCACTGGAAGCAGAGGATAAAAAAGTGAGAGCTAAATCCTGCCTGGATTTGCTTATGCTGGTAAATAGAGAAATGAGAGAGCCCAGTGCCTCGCTCCTTCACAGCTCACGCTGCATCCTTCTTCCCTACATCCTTTCAGCATGCTCCAGCCACCACATCTTCACACAAATTTGTTATGACATCCTGCTTCAATCAGACTTGCTGTGCAATTTTCAGAGAGCCTGGAAGGACAGCCTGTAGACTTTATTTAGCCTAATTGCACTACTTTGCAATCACTGTCATTTAAGACTTTTTAGCAGCTGATAGGTCATCAAAATGAAATTATTCCAATAACTTGTTCTTTTACCTGCCTGAGATTCGTGGAAATAGTAATCAGCATTAAAAACAGTTTCTCTCTGAAAATCAAATTGCAGGAAAGGATTTGAATTAAGGGGTACATTTGAAAAAGCATAGGAGCTTTTCACCAAACAATGCTAATAACAGGAAGCATTTAAACCCTATTGAAATATAATTAAATACATGTTTACCTCAAAAACAATTTTAAGGAATTAAGCTTCCCTAAAGCCATTTAATAAAACCCCTTGGAACTCATTATATATCCTTTCAGTGATGTTTTACAACTATTCAGTTATGGGGTTTGGGGTTTTTTTCTTGTTGCCTTGGTACATTTCATGAGAGTAAAATGGCCTAGTGCCATTGTGTTAGCTTTGGAGGAAAATACAGTGCTATAAGCAAAAGCAAATTGTTTTCCCCTCATTACCCAACAGAATAAGAGTAGGGGTGTAATTGAAAAAGTGACCTCACATTTGGGCACACATAGGAAAGAATTAATTGTATTTTATTGTAAGTTCTCTGGAGTTCCCATAAGCAAATCTCTCCAGATATTGCCTTAAATGTCAGATTATGCTTCTTATGAAGTAAGTGAGAGGCTTGCCATTGTCTTCTTTGTCAGCACAATGGAGCCTCTGGTACTTGTCTTCAGATGTGGTGACTTGTCCATGTCCACCCATGTCACTAGAGCTCTGTCTGCTTAAGTTAGCTGGAGATCTGCCAAGACTTGTTTATACTCTATCACTATTGAAATCACAGCATGCAGGAATTTAAGAAACAAAACCAAGAAGGCTCAACAAACAAACCAAACCTCTCTGTTAAAGGAAATCCTCAAGGATGGTCGTGCACCTTTGGGAAAGGACTGCACATGCACAGAGCCAAAGAATATGGAAAACATTTGGGTAGGTAACAGACAGAGCAAGAAAGTTGCTGCGCAGAAGATATGCTTGCTTTGCTTACTCCCAGTAGCACAGGAGCTGCAACTCTCCATAGCTGGATATGTGAGAGCTGGAAGGAAGGATGAAGTGACCTCTCCTCCTTCTCATGGAGTCCCACAGGGACAAGATGAGAGAAGAAAAGTGTGAGTACTGGGCATCAGTGACGGATGAGGAACACCAGCTGGACCTTGGGGGATGGAGGGACAGACCCAAAAATCCTACTATTAGCAAAGTCACTGAGTACACTGTTAGCAGGGACAGGCTGGCAGGGAAGGGAACTGCATACAAACCTTTCCCTCTTGTCTTTTTTCCACCCCCTCCTTTCTGACCCAGTCACTTTAAGTTTTCTTTATTTAAAAGATTAAACATTCTCAAATTCAATTTTCAGCTTAAAATTCCTCCAGGTTTCCTGCAGAAAGTCATTGTAGGTGAAAGGCTTGGCAGATATGTCCCAAAACTCTGGTCACTGGAGTCCTGTCAGAAGTGTCAACAGATACCATCTCCAATGGTTCACGGAATGCAAAAATTTTTTACGCTGTTCTGTTTAAGCAAAGCCATTCCCCTTGCTGTCACCTAAGCTGGAATATACAGTTCTCAAAATTTCAGTGCATCTTTGTTTTGTTTGAATGTAACTATTAGGGGGAAAAAAAATCCTCCTGATGCTTACATCTTGCTAAGCATCTTTTATTCTGTGCTAGACAAAAATCAGGTAACGTGCAATGCTTAATACAGACAATAACTACACTTTATTTTGGAGTTAGCCCACCACAGAGAAGAGATGAAGACCAAACAGCTGTGATGAGATTCATATTCATAAGGATCATCCAATGTTTACATTGCATGAACTGGCTGGTTGGCCATGGAAAGAGTTGTGGTCAGTGGCTCACTGTCCATGTGGAGTCCAGTGACAAGAGGTGTCCCTCAGGGGTCAGTACTGGGGCTGATCCTGTTCAGTATCTTTGTTGGTGACAGGGACAGTGGGATCAATGGCACCCTCAGTTTACTGATGTCACCAAGTTCACTGATGACACCTGTGATAGTTTGAGATTGGCCCCCCCTTGAGAGAGGGGGGCTCAGAGGTGACTGGGTGCCAGGGCAGTGTTCCCTGGAGAGCCAATCACCGTCCATGTTGTTCGCTTCTGCTCAAAATCATATATACACAGCACTGGAAGCTGTTGGCACTTCTGTTGGTGTCTGCTGCGTGTAGGTGGAGAAGGCCAGGAGGTGGCTGGGCTCCTTCTTCCCCCCTCTGGGGGGGAGAGGGGAGCCCTGCGGCCCCACAAACTCTGCCTAGGCTGAAGTTGGAGGCAGCATTTGGAGTGTGTGCTGTGAAGAAAGAGATTCACAGCACCTGAGAGGTAAGAGGGAGGAGGCTAGGCACTCTTTTCCCCCCCTGCAGCTGCAGGACGCTTGGGACAGTGTATAACTGAACCAAACTCTGCCTGTGGCCAAGGCTAGGGGGCTTTTTTCCCCCCACTGCATTTAGGCTGTGGGGGGTGGATTTTAAGGCTCAGCATTTAAGCACAGCCAAGTGGATGGGCTGATAACAAATCAGCTCGGCGCTCAGGAAAGGAATCCCAGGCAAAATTGGAGATGAGCCAAGAGCCCAGGACTTGCCCTGCCGGGGGCAGCCAAAAACTGACTCAGAGGACGCTTGATAAGCTGAACTGCACTGCAGCAGCCCACGAACTGAGGTATGAGACTGAGAAAGAGAGATCGCACAGCAGACTGAGGAGAAAGGACTCAAAGCTACTTTCTTGGACTTCGTGAGGAAGAAAAACTGCAACAAACAGCGGGAGCTTGGTGAGGGGGCGGCGTTCAGGCCCAGAACACTCCCACGAGAGAGAGACTGTGTTACGCAGCAGCCTTAAAAGGCTTCTCCTGGACTAAAGTTAAAGGGAGGGTCTTAAAGGGACTGATAGAAATGTTTTATATATATATATATATAGTTGCCTTTAGTTTCTATAGTATTTAGTTGTGTAAATAAATGTATATACTTCCCCCTTCCCCTATAGAAGCCTCTGGCCTTAAAGTTTCTCTCTGATGTTGGGATAAATTGTGGGAAGCTTGGAAATTGGATTTTGGATTTCAAATGTGGCTCAAACTGCCACAACACCAAGCTGTGTGGTGCAGTCACACACTAGAGGGAAGAGATGCCATCCAGAGGGACCTTGACAGGCTTGAGAGGTAGGCCAATGGAAACCTCATGAAGTTCAACAAAGCAAAGCGCAAGTCCTACACCTGGGTCAGGGCAATCTCAGGCACAACTACAGGTTGGAGGGAGAACTGATTGAGAGTAGCCCTGCAGAGAAGGACTTGAGGGGGATGGGAGATGAAAAACTCAACATGAGCTGGCAGTGGGAGCTCACAGCCCAGAAAGCCAACGAAATCCTGGGCTGCATCAAAAGGAGTGTGGCCACCAGGTCGAGGGAGGTGATTCTCCCCCTCTGCTCTGCTCTTGTGAGACCCCACCTGCAGTAGTGTGTACAGTTCTGGTGTCCCCAACATAAGAGGACATGGAACTGTTGGAGCAAGTCCAGAGGAAGGCAGTGAAGTTGACAAGAGTACAGAAGCATCTCCCCTACAAAGACAGGATGGGAAAGTTGGTGTTTTTCAGCCTAGAGAAGAGGGGGTGCATGGAGACCTCATAGCAACCTTCCCGTATCCGAACAAAGCCTACAGAGAAGCTAGGGAGGGACTCTTTGTTAGGAACTGTACTGATAGGACAAGGACTAATGGGTAAAAACTAAAAGAAAGGAAGTTTAGGTTAGATATTGGGAAGAAATTCTTTACTGTGAGGATGGTGAGATACTGGAACAGGTTGCCCAGGGAGGTTGTGGATGCCCCATCCCTGGCACTGTTCAAGGCCAGGTTGGACAAGACCTTGAGCAACCTGGTCTAGCGGGAGGTGTCCCTGCCCATGGCAGGGGTGGTTGGGACCAGATGATATTTCAGGTGCCTTCCAACCCCTTAACATTCCCTGATTCTATGACAACTGTGACCCACTTCCATGAACACATCTCACCTCTAGTAACACAGACAGTGGCCCTCCCTTAGGCTCCCATCCCAGTTGTCATAGTTGCACCCATGCTCGTGCACTATGGGAACCACTCCCAAAGCAGAGCCAGCTCACCAACTAAACTCACCAAATAGGGTTCTGTGTCTTGACAGAACAAGAGGAGCTGGCAGTTACAGAAGTGGAAATGTTTTCCTCCTCCGCTGAATGGACTAAAAACAATGAAAAAAGTGACCCAGACTAACACCAAGGAAAGCTGCTGGAGATGACTGAGGCCCTTCACTGGACTGGGAGGTATTCAGGAGTGTCGGGTCACAGAGTCAACATGTTAGCCAAGCATTTCTAGCTTCACAGCAAAGGGATGAAAGGCACAGAAAGAGAATATTAAGGCATAGATATTGATGTGACAAAAGACAGAAGTGAAATCAGAGAGAGAGACAAAATCATGCATTAGCTTCCCTCACATCTTCATTCAGAGAGCTCAATGACTTGGCTGTGCGCATGTCATTTCTCCATTAAAATTTTTTTTCCTCATTTACATGGTGGAGAACCTGCATTAATTGTTAAATGGGTTATTGTTAACTATGTGAGGTTCTTTCCTGCTCATGCAGTAACTCTTTTCCAGGCCAACAAATCTTTGGCTTTTGGCCTCACAGTATTTATTTGCAGTGGATATCCTTGGGTTAAATCACTTCTGCATTTTTGTTGGGCACCAGGCAGCTGTTCTACTTGAGATGGCTTTTTCCAAGCAAGATGTGCTGTGTTTGTTCACACAAAGCACAAAGCACAAAAGGAGCTTCAAGTAAAGAGGTCAGCCACTGCCGTCCATGCTCAGATGACAGACTCTGCCAAGGAGGAAAGAGTTTTCCTGAGCTCTCACTGATATTTTTTCTACCTGAGGTAGGGAGGAGAGGAAAACAAGAGTCTGTCCATTCAAGCTTAAGTTATTTTAAAAGCAACACCTGCTAGGCCCTGGCATTTTGCTTCAAACAAATTGATGGATCTTCCTGGAAAGGGAAATAAGTTGCTATTGCTCAGCATAACAATGAGGAAATACAGAGATTCCTCTCCTGTGGAACCCTCTAACTAATACCATCTTGAAGTAAACTTGAAAAAGGGATTAGATAGGGTCTCAATCCCTCTGAGATAATTATAACTACGTCTTCAGTGCTTTGCAATTTGATGTATGAAATGCTAATTTAATGCATTATAATATACTGCAGTGTCATCACTAACATAGCTTTGCAGGACAAAATGGTGGCAGTATTATGAAACCTGTGCAGACACTGACTATAACATATTTGACATGAATGGTTTATTGAGGGTGGGCTATTGCCTTCAGTGCTACAGTTCATCTTTGGTTTGTAGCCCAAACTGTGAAGGGTTTTCTTAAATCATCTGAATAAAAGTAGTGTTTTCTATCTGTTTCCAGGAGTCAGTAGCTCTTAAACACCTTAACTCTTCAGATCTACAGATGCAAAATTAGCATGTGAACACCTCCAATGACCAATTAATTCAGGACAGGCTTTAGTTCACCTAAACTCACATCCATTGAATGAAATTGCCCCATAAAAATTCGGTTTGATCATTTAATGCTTGCACCATTAAATACACTATTTCAGCAGTAGCCAATCTTACTCACAGTCTTTAAGGTGAATTATAGTTGAGAAACTCTGCAAGTAGGACATGTTCTTCCTAACAAAATATGTGTCTTTGCAAAGGCATAAGCTCCTCTACTGCTGGAGGAGTTGGTGTTTACAAATATCCTTGTGCCATTTTGCTGTACTTTAAAGAACTTACTCCTCCAAAGCAAAGGCACTCAATTGCATCAGAAATGTAAACATCTGCCAAAAATATGTTTGTAATCAGGGTTCAGAGTCAGGAAAGTATCCCCATGCAGAAAGGTTAGTTAAGCATATGTTTAAATTTAGCACATGTTTAAGTGACATGAAAAGAAATTATGCTTCAGCATTTCTCCTTGCACTGACTGTCACACCCACTCTGCTAGAGAAATCAATGGTTCATCAATGAACTGAATACACTGCCTGTATTTCCTGAGAAAAGCTGCCACACACATTTAAATATTTTCCTAGGTAAGGGAATATGCACCAGTGAGTTTCCAGATCAAGGTCTAAAATCAGAAAAGATTAATGCAGAAATATAAATGAATTAGCCATCATTCCCAAAGAAAAGGTCCTTTTGAATACAACCCCCATTTTTCAGGGAATCACTGTTCTCTGTAGTCCTTGAGCACCTGGGCTTCAGCTGGCAAGATGTAGTTTGAGTCAATGGCTGCCATCTGATAAAATACACTCATTTCCCAGCATGAAAAATTAATGGCCTGCCCAATATTGGATTTGATGTAAATAAAAAGGCATGCAATTTCAAAGACACTTACTAATTTCTTTTAGTTGGTATAGTAATAATTATAACAATTAAATAACTCCCGTTTTTTGTTTAAAACTAACTGACTTTTTTTTTTTTACTACAGGCCCTATTTCTGCCAATATTATATTTTTTTTCAGATAAGCACATCTCCACTTAATTAGAGATAGCAATTGCTTTACTTCATAAAAATGTAGTCCCATGCTCAAATTTTGATGGACTAGAATCATAAAGATCATGCTGTTTTATACAGGACTTCCAGTAATTACAGTTTAGAGCCTGCTTTATAGTGTTGTTTGTTTAGCTCATAATCTTCCCATAAAATTTATGTGCTCAAAACATTTATTTCTTTACTTGGTTTGTATTTAATTGCCATAAATCACTGATCTGTAAGAATTCCATAAATAGAGGAATTGATTCTACTCTCTCACATACCTCACACAGCTCTGACTCCACTAACTTTAGCAGTATCATTCAGTTTATCACCATGTACAGGCACATTTCTCTACCAACCTTGCAAATGTTTGAGAATTATTTTTTTTCCCCAGATTGAGCAAACTATAAGTAAATTTCAGAAAAAAAATTCTTCTTGTTCTTTTGAAAACTAGAGTGGAGAAAAGACCTGTCTTATGCAAATATGACCCCTAAGTATGATAACCAGCTAATAATATAACCAGTCCATTTCATAGCTTTGATGTTTGAAGAATGATCATGAGTGAGATGTTATTTTAGTATTCAGATTAATACCACATTTTCACTTTATTAGTCCCAATACTCAGAAAGTGAAACAGAAAACACTCACATGAGGTTTGCTCAGCACTATGCAGTATCAACATCTCCCCTGAAAACCCCAAATTCATGTGATTTGTGCATACAGCTGGAACAGTCTAAAGCTCCCACTGACACTTGGCAAAAGTGCCATGACTAAGAGAACACAGTCACAGATACACCAATACAGAAACAGTCCTGTATCCGTGCCTTCTTTTGCAGCAGAGCTTGCACACCTCGTCACATGGTGCATGAGCAGATTTGGAGACTGCCCCTCTCAGGACTGTGCCTGTTTCTATTGCCTGTCAGGTCTTCTGTGCACAGTACACAACTAATGTGAAGTTCCAGCAATTTCTTGCAACATCATCTGCAGCCCACCAGCATCCCAAAGGTGATATGACCCCAGTGGGTTGAAAGCTGAGAGAACATGCACAGTGTGAGGAGGAAGGAAGTAAAGCACCAGAAGCAGGCAGGTCACTTTTCTCACCAAGTACTAAAACCAGACAGAAAGGAGAAAAGTCAATTGGACAAACTATTTCCAAAAGCTAGATCTGACCTGTTGTAGTAGTTTACAGAGGTTTCCTGGTGATACATATGGCCTAGCAATTGCCATCGATGGTCAAAAGTCTCTGCAGGAATCTCCCTGCAGACATCAGTGTCTGACTATGGCAAACCCATTCTCTGATTTACAATCAAGGTGTTAACAGTTTCGTCTGGAAGACAAACAATTTGTTTGTTCCTTGGAGTTTTGGTCTATGTTAAGATAAAAACTCAGCCCATACTTCTCTCCTTCAAAGCCAATCAGAATGATACTTAATGAGGAAATAAGAAAAATTCTGAGTCAAACTTATTTCAAAGATCACTTTAACTTCATTTGCGTGACTAGTGGCCAGATCAGCATTGCTCACAGGATGCACAAGCCTTCCCAGTCTCTGTGTTTCAGAAGCCAGCAGCAGGCACCCCTCTCCGTATTGCAACATGCTCCCACCATATTATTAAGAACAAAAAAATTCCTGATCTGGATTACATAGCAGGAAAAAAAATCGGTAATTTCATGGCAGTTTTCAAATTGGCACGTGCCAGAACCCTGCATAGAACGGCAGCATCGCTTTCTTGACCCAAGCTAGGGAGACATATGGTTGTGGCAGATGGGTCTTGTTAGCAGCAATGCACAGCACACAAAGCGGTTTGTGTCCTCCCTTTGAAACAAGTAAGTTTGAAGTGTAAAACATCTTGTAAAGTAAAGTCTTAGAAGCAGAAGGTGCCTAAAAAGGCTCACTGTTTGACATTGCTTAGTTTTAAATTACAAGTAAAAAAATCCAGGTCTCCCTCCAACCCAGAAAACAGAAACACTGCACATGTTTGACCTGTATCTCCACGTGAGCCACATCATGGGATTTACATGATGCATGGCTTCACACTGTTCCTATCTGTTTCTGCTTTAGTTTAAGAAGAAGAAGAAAAAAAAAGAATAGGTATATTTCTATTGAGTTCAGCTCTGGAGTTTGAAATACAGATTTTGAGACGAGAAAAAAACCCGATCCTTTTCCTAACTACAGCATATTTTTCTCTACAGAGGAAGTGAACACTAGCCAAAAAGCAAAAATATAATCCACGAGTTCCTGTATTTTAACTGTCTCTCATCTTGAAGCAATAAACAAAGGTTAATCAAATACTTACTAGCTGAGTAAATATTTTTGCTCATATGTATAAACCGACCTAGGTCAGATTCTCATCTTTTGGCTCTGCATTAGTATGACTTTTCAAAGTTGGTAGATTCAAAATTATTTTTTCCATCTTAACTCCTAAATTGAGGCTAAATTGAGGAACTATGCATATATACATATATATGTATATACATGTTTTTTTATAGACCCTCCAAGAACTGTTTCTTTTTCCTCTGAACAAAGCCCAGCAGTATGTTCATGAAAGTGTCTCTAAGGAACTCTGCAATGAAAAAATCAAAATGCATTTAACAGAGGTCAGTATATTCCAGCAAGGTAACACAGTCCAGCTGATTATAAACTAGGTGGAAGAATCTTTCCAACCCACCTTACAGAGGGTGAGGACATGTCAAAAGCTCCATTTAGGCAACACATAATCCTCCTTACCTTGCATGCTCATTCCTATCTGGCTTTCAGCAAGCCCAGGACTTTGGGGGTCAGTAAGTCAGTCATCAGCTGAGCTCACACATACAGCAGTCTGACATGACCTTGGTGGTATACAAATCTAGAATGGAGAACAGATGACAAAGGGAGTGAACAAAAGGACAGAATGAATGTGTATTGCCCTCTCCTCCTCTCCCAGCTCTGTACTCTCACAAGTTAAGTCTCAGCTTCTCTCCTCTGACCTAAAGCCTTGTCATAGGTTTACTTGTTCTAGAAATCCAAGCAGAAATTTTCCTTTTCCCCTGTCCTGCTGTAAGAGAAGGATGTTGAATGAGAAGGGGGAAGGGGTAATTTACTATACAAAGAACTAGCTGGCCGACCTGCATTCCGGGCTAATACCTCTTCCAAAACTGCAGGGAGGGGGGAGGAGTTTTTCTCTCCTCTTCTCCTTGCAAACAGGGGACACTTCACTTTTTGCTTTAACAGGGGTAAGGTGTGTGTTGAAAAAGCTCTGAGGCCCTTTTTGCTCTCGACCTGGTCATCTGTCTGTTCTCTGGCCTCAGCTTGCCTACAGTCTGCTCTGTTGCCAGCTGGACCGGCTCGGTTTTCATCGGAGAGTTTGTGCTCATCGAGGAAAGGGGGGAGTCCCAACTGCAGCCAGCCGCAGACAGCGTGAGTTTCGGGGGAAAGAAACCGCCCTTCTTTCCCCTTTTTCCCTTCCCCTCCTCGGTGGGGGTTGAGATCTCCATTTCGGCTTCTCCTGCGATCCGGAGGCCCCACGCGGTGACCGCCAGAGCCCAACAGCGGCCCCTGCCGACCAACACTGAGCACTGTAGGCTCTGCTCCTCCAGTGATCCAACAGCACCCCTGCCAACCGTGATTAGAGTCGCGCTAGAGGACAGAGAAGTATCAGACTGTTTCCTTTCTGAAGAGGACTTTTGGGTACAGGATTATTGCTTAGGTTTTTTTGTGTTCTTTTGTTGTTCTGCCAATACACATATATCCTTTAGTAAAGGGTTGATATTTCTTCCTTTTCCCATACTTCCTCAATTGGAGCCTCTTAATTTCAAATTTACAATTGCTGAGAGAGAGCAGTTTTGTCTACCTCGTAACTCATCCTCCTTAGCAAAACACTTCAGTCTCCGTAAACTGAGACAAGCCTCCTGGTTCTCAGCTACAATTTCTGCCATTACAACTCTCAAGCAGAGAAACGGGGTTAGGATGGTATCAGCTCTGCCCACCATGGGTGATATGGGGGAAGAAGATCTTTCCCACGCTGCTGTCAGGGTGGGTCGCAGCTTTTTGCCCACAAGCTGCAAGGAAGTGTTTTTGCTGGGGCAACCCGCAACCCCACCCACACAGAATGTCTACCCACCTCTTAGAAAGCTGGTCAATAATGGCATTTTTCCATCTTTCCTACCCTTCTTGCAACTTCCAAGTAAAACATGTGTTTTCTTACTGACTCCTTTGACTAATCTTGCTCTTTTTTCTGCTGTGGTCACCGTATAGGAATGAGTGTGGTTGCAGAGGGAATCAGTTCCAGTGACTAATCCAGCTGCAGTGGTTCAGTGAGAGAACTTGTTTCTGACCTTTACACAGTCCATCTGCAAGAACATGCCCTTAACACTAAGATCGTTGGCCACTACTTTTTCTGTGAGATCAAGCAGAATGCTCTCCACTGGTTCTTCCAGCATTTTCTAAGGAAGCTGATCTGCTATTTGAGATATAGTTCTTCAGGGAGACAAGCAACCAGGAGGTGTTTGCAGTCAGACAGTGTAACATTTTCAAAATAAAGAAGTATCTGTTAGCCCCAGTTAATATATTTCTAGCAAGCACATAACAGTCATGTTATTTCTTTCTCCTTAACAATGTCAAAAATAATTTATCATTATCAATTTAATAAGTACATACTTTTCTCAACTCCTGACACTTCTGTCTGATTTCAGGCATTTACATTTACATTTTTCTACCCATTTCTGGATCCTTGGCCAGTAAAATATGATGTGTGGTCACAGGTTTTCTTCTGTAAAGATGAGGAGGAAAAAGAACAAGTGAATCAGGCTGAAGAAGCTCCATCATACAATCAGTTACCCGAAGAGGAAACACGTTATGCCCTCTTCACTGATGGTTCTTGTCATATTGTAGGGAAGAACTGGAAGTGGAAAGCAGCTGTATGGAGTCCCACCCGACAAGTGGCAGAAGCTACTGAAGGGGAAGGCGAATTGAGTCAATTTGCAGAACTCAAAGCCATTCTATTGGCCCTGGACATTGCTGAATGAGAGAAATAGCCAAGGCTTTATTTTTACACAGACTCATGGAAGATAACCAATGCTCTGTGGGGGTGGCTGGATTGGTGGAAGAAGATTAATTGGAAGCATGGAAGAAAACCTACTTGAGCTGCTGATTTATGGCGAGACATTGCCACTTGAGTTGAGAAGCTGAATGTGAGAGTCCACCATGTAGATGCCCATGTACCCAAAAATCGAGCTAATGAAGAACATCACAACAACAAACAAGCAGACCGAGCTGCACAAGTCAAGGTGTTGCAAGTAGATCTAGATTGGCAGCATAAGGGACAGTTGTTCTTAGCTCGATGGGCACATGATGCTTCAGGCCATCAGAGTAAAGATGCCACTTATAGATGGGCACAAGACCAAGGAGTGGATCTATGAACACTGTTTCCCAAGTTATCCATGATTATGAGACATGCACTGCCATTAAACAAGCAAAGAGAGTGAAGCCCCTATGGTATGGTGGACGCTGGGATAAGTACAGATATGGGGAGGCTTGGCAGGCTGACTGTATCACACTGCCACAGACCCACCAAGATAAATGCTATGTGCTCACCATGGTGGAAGCAACCACTGAATGGTTAAAGACTTATCCAGTGCCTCACGCAACTGCCCAAAATACCATTCTGGGTCTTGAAAAGTACTGTGGCGACACAGAACCCCAGAGCCCATTGAGTCAGACAATGGGACTAATTTCAAAAACAGTTTAGTTACTACTTAGGCAAGGGAACATGACACTGAATGGCTATATCATATCCTATATCATGCACTAGCTGCTGGAAAAGTTGAGTGATGCAACAGTTTGCTGAAAATTACTTTGAAGGCATTGGGTGTGGGGACTTTCAAAAATTGGGACCAGCACCTAGCAAAGGCTACTTGGCTAGTCAACACTAGAGGCTAGGTCAGTCAAGCCAGCCCTGCCCAAACAGAGCCCCTTCACACTGTGGATGGAGACAAAGTCCCAGTAATTCACTTGAGAGGTATGTTATAGGTAAAGCAGTTTGGGTTAACCCTCTCTCGAGCAAAGACAAACCCATTTGTGGGATTGTCTTCGCTCAAGGACCTGGATACACTTGGTGGATAACGAGAAAAGATGGGGAAACCCAATGTGTGCCTCAAGGAGATTTAACCTTGGGAAAAAATTCATTTGTATTCTTAGTTATATGTTGCAGGAAAAGTCACTAGACGAGGAAGATCCAAACTAAGCTGATGAAGGTGCTCAACGATGAGACCACCGTAGAAGACAAGACACGTACAAGTGTGGGATGTAGGTGAATAATGGGGATATGGGTGTGACATAGAATGGTATAGAATAAGGGGTGGAGATTGTAGTGGGTTTGTGTAGTTAAATAGCACTTCCTTTTCCTGGGAGGAACAGGATATTCCATACTATGTTACGTCAGCCCAGCTATAAAAGGGGAAGGGAGAGCTAGCTCTGCCCTTCTTCTCCTTCCAGGATGGCCCAGTAGACAGCTGTGCCTGCCCAAGACACCGCTCTGTGAGGGAGGTAGAATTTTACTGTTGGTTTCCTTTGCCTGTGTGTTTGTAACATTATTAGTCTTTTTTTTTTTTTTTTTCTCAGTGGAAATATAAGCTTTCTTCCTTGGTAAGCCCGGTTTTCAAGTTTTTTTTTCTTTCGTCTCCCCTTTGTGAGGCAGCCGGGGGAAGAATCTGCACAGGCTCAGTGGACACCTGGCGTTCAGCCAAAGTAAACAGCCACAGGAATTGAGGAGTTTTTGGTAACTGGAAGGACATAGCTCTGGCTATGTCCAGAGGAACACCCCAGTGCATTCATCTCACTAAGCTCAACACTGGAGGCTGACCTCATTCACAGTCAGTCACTCAGAATTCACATCCACTTCAAGCAAAGAGTCAAGGACACCTGGAAAACATGGTTCAGAAACCTCATTTTCCTAAGAATCAGGGACTCTCCATGCATTCCCAGTTTGCTTCCATTGGTATTCGCATAACAGTCACACCCACAGGCCCTGAATCAAAGGCCATAGCGTATATATCACCAAGTATCCCTGTTTAAATGTATGTTCATCAGGGCTCTAAAACCATTCTCCACCCGCAGCCCCACTCTGGTCACAGATACCTGTCTTTTTCCTTTCTTAGCTTGGAAAACAGAAGCCCTCCTCTGAGATTTGTCAGGTAGTAGAAGCAGTTAGAGGAACAGTTAGTAACTAAATTTGGATGTGTAAGAAAACACTTAGATTCAAGGCACTGATAGTAGCTAATTTCAAAATGCTTTCAGTTATGTGTTCAAAACTATCTCCACAGGATCTCCTCTGAGTTTTACTGTATGGTAGAGAAGATTTTCTTCTGTTGATGCTAATTAAAATTATAATAAACAGACACTTGTGCACAGTCCTGCAATTACAGACTTTATATCTGTCTTATCTACTGATTTCCTGGGGTATGTTTTAATTTAGATATCTCCCTGGTAGTGAGGTGACACTTCTTCCCACACAGTTCCCTCACGTGTATCTCCTTTCATAAACATCTTAGATACTCTTTGCTTTTCAGTTTCTTGCCTTCATCCCTTGAAACTCCCTTTATATGTCTTCTTTAAGGAGGCATGTTTCCTGAAGCCACTAGAAGCCTTTTCTTGCCAGATACTGGTTCAGAAAGGAGTGTTCTTCACCTCAACAAGGTCCTTCTTGCATTTCAGCTCCCACTGTGGTGAGTGCTGAAGACCCAGTGTCTTGGCCCAGGTTCTAAGTAGGGTATGTGGTATGCTGAGTGTTTCTCAGGTTTTGACTCTCACATTTCCTGTCCCTCACCCTCACCTAGCACAGCTTAGAGTTATGCCTACAAGGGTTTGCTTTAGACCCTAAAGCCAGAGGGAGAGCTTCCAAAGAGCAACACGGGCAATGTTAGTCTGTGCTCAGAACTAATGTGAGCACATCTGCTCCACTGAGGTGCCTGAGCACCAGCATCTTCCACTTACTGTCAAAAAAATTACATATGTTATGAGGTTTGCAGTAATTTAATATAAGGCAATTATCAGCTTCTAAAGAATATTAAATCAAACTCAATGCAGTGTTGAAAGTGAATGGAAATAATAGATCCAAGTTGTATCCAGCAGAAGCTGTAGAACAGTAGAACTCAACTTTGTTCTGTCTGATACTCAAGATGCCTTTGCTTGGCAATCTAGCCCATAAACTAACCACTGTCATTTGGCACATTCAGAGATGTTTTAGGCACAAAAAAGAGAACAGCAAGGACTGCTGTGAAAGCAAGGGAACAAACATAGAAGGCAATGCAAATGTTATTATATTCCTCTTTGGCCATCTGTATTTCTGAGTCCTTACTAGATGGACAAACATGATGTTATTTATCTTCTGCACACACATGAATTATAAAGTTCTACAAGTACCAAGTGTGCACTTAAGGCTGGATTTTGCATACAAAACACAAGGGAGAGTAATGTGGTTTCCTACAGCTTCCCTTGTGCATTTCTGCTGGAATCAAGCTCTTCCAATCAGGCGACTACTGAGTGAAGCAGGAGGAGAGAGTTTATTTTTGTCAAGAAGGAGGTTCTGCCACCAATTCACAGAAAGAGGCAGGGGTCTGTGGTTGAGCTGCACAGCTAGCAGGAGTGGCCCACACAGAAGGCAAAAACCTACACAGGCTGCCAAAACAGCCAGTTACCAGAGGAGTTTCACTCCCAAGGAAGGGGCAGCCCCAATGACTTCTTGGCAGCTGGCATGTGTCACCTTCAATGCACATATCAAAAACTCTTCATCCTGACCCCCAAACACACCTTGCCTTTTTTAGACAGCAAAGAAGTAAGTAATGTCACTGATATAAAAATGATAAAGATGATCTTTTTTAGAGATAGTTGTATGTTATATTAGTCTGAATACAGCCATAGTCTACATCTATAGGACTTAATACAAGCCATGCAAAATCTATGCATTGTGACTGAGTCTCAAGAGATCATGTTTCAGTCCTGAGAAACATATGGATCATCACTGTATCTCAAAAGACCATGTTCTGTAATTGTGTACACAACCCTCTGGAGAAGGGGTGAAGGCAACAAAGACAATGGCTACAAGGCAAGAAAGATCTCCTACAGGAATTAGGTCTAGAACAAAAGTGTCTTAAGAGTTATGTCTAGCAGCAATGAAGAGAGAATTAATGGACAATAATTAATCAGGAGATAACAAACACAGACAGGTAAGACTGAGGAAGAACTCAGAAAGCACTTAGCATTGAAGCAAAATGCCCTTATAAGAGCTGTTGCAAAAATAAAAAGAAGTACACAGTACAGTTATATTTAGATACTTTGTTAAAACATTGGAGAGTCATCTGCATAACTGTAATAATTAAAAAAAAACCCAAGTGTTTGAATTCACTGGCCTGACTCTCAAAAATGGGTTTCATTGAGCACTACAAAGAAGAGCTATTAAAATAAGCTCTTCGGAGGGTCCTGGCCTTACTAAATAAATATGATCAGATGAGCAAGGGTTTATCACCCTTTTGAAATTTGATCATGATATTCCAGTCCCAGAGTAAGTAAAAGTAATTTGCATATTAGATTATGCCTAAAGGATTATTCCTTCTAATGGTAGCTGTAAACAGTATGTTTGTTTGAAACCCTGAATAAGAGAGGGCAAAGTACACTGTGTGACTCAAACATACACTGCTTGCTACAAAAAAACCATTAGCATTATTATAACTAAAGCAAGCACAGGCAACTTGTGAAAAACACAAACAGAACTCACCCACCATTGTTAAAGTTGGGATGTCCTGCCCCAAAACATCTGAGAAAATCCCCGTGGAGATCCAAACCAGTCAGGTGGCTCCCACATCTATGTGTCTGAGACAAAACTCATGGTCCTGAATTGAGGTTTGAGAGAGATTGCATTTCATAGTTTGGGTTCAGGGTTTAGCTGCAGGGGCTTCCCACTGCTGCCAGAAGTTCAGATCAAAACCACATCCCAAATCTGCCATGAAAACTTGAGGGGAGAGGACATGGGAGCAGCTTGAGGGATCACATATGATGGCAGTAAAACAGCTGTGGCAACCTACTCTTGTGCACAGAAGCATGAGACCAATGGTTCTGTGCCACAGACAGCACTGGGTCCTGGGAGTGCCCACTGCTGCACCCCAGCACCAGCCACCGCTACTACTGCCACTGTCACCACCACCACACTGAAGTTACACCAAATGCCTCAAGCACTGCCAAAGCCCCAGCCCTGCAGTGTCCCTAACAAGCAGAATTAAATAAGCCTAGGGATGAACTGACTGCACCAGGAGCACAGAAGCACACTCTAACCAAGGCTATTTAAGTCTGTTGTTGCCAAGGGACAACTTTAATGAGGCTGGGCTGTTTTTTTTTTTTCTTCTCTTTTTCCCTTTTCTGGTTGCCTGTCAGGAGCCAGACCAAGATTGCTAACTCAAGGCTACCCCTCTGGCCAGCCTGCTCCGGAGCTTTCCCATGGGCTGCTGTGGGGTCAGTTCCTTGTGCTCTGCCTGTGAGCACATGTGTGCCTCTGCTGCTGTGTGCATCCAGTGTGTGAACATTGTGGGAGAAATAGGCAGTCCTGAGCCCTTTTATGCCCATACTTGCTTACCTTTTGTAACAGGTTTAAAACATTCTTTTTTCTTTTACCACTCAAATCCCTGTCTAGTGAATTTTTTAGCAACTAGTGCTGCTTTCTATTGATTTATACTTTTCAGATAAACCATTTCCCTTTTTGTTGCTGACCTTGCCTTCTGCAGGGTCCATGGTTACCTGGTCCCTTCTGACGCTGACTACTCAACTACAAATTCACACCACTGTGTTTTCCTGTCCTATGTGATGCTGGTAAAGTCTCATTGCCACCCATAATGTCCTAACCCAGCACACTCTTCACATTTACAATGGGAAAGACTTAAGAATATTTTTTTTTTCCACCTTTCTGTTTGAATTCTGTAAACCTGGGAAAAAAATGCGGAAGAAGCAACAAAAGTTCCAAGAAGGAGGAGTTGAAGGGAGGCCCAAGGAGCCCATTTGGAAGGGCTGGGCTGCAACACTGAGTGCAGTTTCAACATCTTATAACTGCTTTAAGAAGGAGTCAGTTTATTATTACAAAAAAAGAATTATATCTGAATATCATTATCAAACACGCCACAACTGATACATCCCCGGCACACCTTCAGAGAGATCTGTCTAGTTTTGATGATGGAGAGTAGCCAAGCAGGTCTCTGAGTGGGTCTGTCTCATGCCTGGTGGCGCAGAAGGAGGATACTCATGGGGCTCAGTGCCAGCTGGCAGTGCTTCAACCTAATAATCCCATACAGCACTTTCCTACAGCGCACTGCGGGGTGTTGTAAGGCTTCATTAGCTAAGGCTTGCAAAGCACTGTGAGTGCTTAAATAAAAGGGATTAGTTCAATATTAAATATTAGGAAGACTTTTTTTCACCAAGCGAAATTTACAGTTCAAGCTCAGAGAAGTCAGTTCTCATCCTGCCCTCAGCTCTGTTAGGGAGAAGCACCTGCCATCAGTAATAGTATCAACATCATTGTCTATGAACATGATTGCCTGAGGTGGCCTGAAAGCAATAGTGACATACAAATTTCTTTCACAACTAAAGGAGCATTTCATTAACATCTTAAGAGAAATCCTAATTTCTTCATTGGCAGCACTATAGCAGCTAAAACTATATGCAGGCCAATCCTGGTTTCTACCAGGATATTTGATTCCACTACATTTAAAACCTTTATAAAGAGTCATAAAAAAAATTACAAAAAAAGGAGGTAAGAATGCTATATTTTAGCATAAGTGAAAAGTACTGCCATTGCTATTAACAGAACACCTCACATCAAACAACAGAAAATGTTTACTGCTATATTAAATAAATAAATGGCAGTTTAAATTAAAACACTAAATTGCTAGCCATGCAAACCTTCCTGCACTACATCTTGAAGGCAATATATCCAAAGACAAAAGGAACTTTCTGTCCAGAAAATTAGTTCTGAGCAGTAGGGGAAACCTCCCCACAGACTGTGATCCTGTGATCCTAGAAAATAATCGTTCTGGATTGTAACCTCAACAAAAAAAAAGAAAAAAAAGCCAGAATATTAACAGGAGGTAGGTCTGCCAAAGAAGAATGATTCATTGTACTATCATTTAAATGTGTTAGAGATATAAATTACAAAGGTCAGTTTTCTGCTTCATTTTATCAACTTCCATGCATCCATTTCCCAGTAGTTACCAAAGTACACTATCTTTTGCTTTTCATAATCTAAAGACCCATAAACTTAGAAAGCCAGACTTGTAGAGAGTTGGAGACAAGACCTTCCTCAGGAAAGAAGGATGATTTTCTCAGGAAGGAGTTCTGAGGGAGCTGGTGACAAAGTTGCTAAGCCACTATCCATCATTTTTGAAAAATTGTGGTAGTCAGGTGAAGTTCCAGATTACTGGAAAAAATGGAAATAAATCCCCTATATTTAAAAAGAGCAGCAGAAGACCCCAGGAACTACAGACCAGTCAGGTTCACCTATGTGTCAGGCAATACCATGGAGTAGATTTTCCTGGAAGCTATGCTAAGGCACAAGGAAAACAAAGAGGTCATTAGTAACAGCCAAAATGTCTTGACAAAAGGGAAATCATCTCTGACAAATCTGGTGACCTTCTTTGATAGGGCTACACTAATGGGTGACAGGCCCAGAGCAAATGACATCCTCTAGCTGGGCTTATGTAAAGCATTTGACACTGTCCCACATTACATCCTTGTCTCTAAATTGGAGAGACATGGATTTGATGGATAGATAAAGAACTGGGTAGCTGAAGAAAGGCTGCATGGCTATGCAAAGAGTTGTGATCAGTGGCTCATTGTCCATGTGGAGTCCAGTGACAAGAGGTGTCCCTCAGGGGTCAGTACTGGGGCTGATCCTGTTCAGTATCTTTGTTGGTGACAGGGACAGTGAGATCAACAGCACCCTCAGCAGATTCACTGACAACACCAAGCTGTGTGGTGCAGTCACACACTAGAGGGAAGAGATGCCATCCAGAGGGACCTTGACAGGCTTGAGAGGTAGGCCAATGGAAACCTCATGAAGTTCAACAAAGCAAAGCGCAAGTCCTACACCTGGGTCAGGGCAATCTCAGGCACAACTACGGGTTAGAGGGAGAACTGATTGAGAGTAGCCCTGCAGAGAAGGACTTGAGGGGGATGGGAGATGAAAAACTCAACATGAGCTGGCAGTGTGAGCTCACAGCCCAGAAAGCCAACGAAATCCTGGGCTGCATCAAAAGGAGTGTGGCCA
>NW_016690202.1:334584-422558 GCF_001604755.1 Lepidothrix coronata | reverse complement strand
ACCCTGGGGGCATGAACAAAGTGGTGTTCCCTGGGCCCCGCTTGAGTCCAAAGTAAAGGGAGAGGGGAAAAAAAAAACAAACCTGCTGGTGGGAGAGCTGTTGCAGTCTGGTCAGAAGCGGTGATTGAAGTCCAGCTAAGGTTGAGAGCGATGAGCTGCAGTCTTCCTTCTGGATCCCACGAGTGGTTGCAAAAGTTCTGAAACTCCAGGTTTATATATTCTCCAGTTCAGGCAGAAATGGTCAATCCTTCCCTCAGAGCGGGGAGTTCCATAAAAGGCTCAGAGCGGGGACTTCCATAAAAGGCTCAGAGCGGGGACTTCCATAAAGGGTGTGAGGACAAGAGCATCCTCCTATCTCACAGGTCTCTTAACACCTAGTTTATAGCCTGAGGAGTCAGGCTGTATGGGCGAAGGGTGTGAATAGTCTATTGACAACAGTTTCTGGGTAATGGCATGGAAGGCTATAGAATACACAGTTTTGGGTTATACCCATACCATGATGAACTGATCTCAGCTGTCCTAACTAGGACAAGTGTGTACAGTTCTGGTGTCCCCAACATAAGAGGACATGGAACTGTTGGAGCAAGTCCAGAGGAAGGCAGTGAAGTTGACAAGAGTACAGAAGCATCTCCCCTATGAAGACAGGATGGGAAAGTTGGTGTTTTTCAGCCTAGAGAAGAGGGGGTGCATGGAGACCTCATAGCAACCTTCTCGTATCCGAACAAAGCCTACAGAGAAGCTAGGGAGGGACTCTTTGTTAGGAACTGTACTGATAGGACAAGGACTAATGGGTAAAAACTAAAAGAAAGGAAGTTTAGGTTAGATATTGGGAAGAAATTCTTTACTGTGAGGATGGTGAGATACTGGAACAGGTTGCCCAGGGAGGTTGTGGATGCCCCATCCCTGGCACTGTTCAAGGCCAGGTTGGACAAGGCCTTGAGTAACCTGGTCTAGTGGGAGCTGTCCCTGCCCATGGCAGGGGTGGTTGGGACCAGATGATACTTCAGGTGCTTTCCAACCCTTAACGTTTTATGACTAATGTCTGCATGGATGGCTGGACAACCGTGTTGGGTCAGGGAGTTGAAGGAGCATGGAATCACAGCATTGCTAAGGTTGGAGAAAACCTCAAAAATAATCAGTTCCAACCATTCACCCAGAACCATCTTGTTGAGCAGTAAACTATGTCTCCAAGTGCCACAACCACACACATTTTAAATGTCTTCAAATACAGTTACTGCACCACTTCCCTGGGCAGACTGTTCCAATGTCTGAACACCCTTTCAGTGAAGTTTTTCCTAATATCCAGTCTAAACCTCCTGTGATGCAACTTGAGGCCATTTCCTCAATGGCATGGAGCACATGGGACTGCGTCATGCTGGGGAGACAAGCAAGGCACAGCAAAGCACTATTTTGGGGGGCAGAGGTGTGACTTTGTTCCTCTTCCCATCGTCCTCTCCCCTTTTCTGCCATTCCTCAGTCTCCCAATTAATTGGCTTAGTCACTTCTGCCATGAACTGCAGGGGGTCTCTTCCTTTCAAGACCCAGCAACCACTAGAAAGATCCAGAAATGCTGACTCCCAAACAAGTTTGCAGTAGCTGGCATTTCTGCCGCCTCTGATACTCTTAATGACTTGTTGCTCAAAAAGAAAAGAAACACTGGTTTGTTAATATTTCTGACCTACACAGCCACCACACAGCATTTATCCTTCAGCAGCCAAGATGCCTTCCCTAAAGCATAGTCTGGGATGGGTGAAGTCCTGACAAACTGTAAGGTTCACTTAGGAGCGAACATTCATTCTGCAGCTGAAAACACTGCCCACATTGTCTCCCTATGCCGTTTGGGCTGTTTCCTCCTTCCTTACAGACACTCAAACTTTTCATTTCACCCCAAATACTTTTATCATGGTTTTATGCAGCATAAGCATGTTAAACAGAGTAGTCATTACTTAATTATTCAATATCTAAATGGGAGAGTTTGGTCAAATATCTCAAGTTTTCTTAATTATAGCCAACTTTATAAAGACATCTGCTGGAAAACACCAGGCTTGCATACTTGCAGGAAGTACGCCACAAATGACAGCGGAATAACCTGGGGTAACAACATAAGCATAATCACTCATCTCAGCTTGTTTATCTTCTGATTATTTTATTCTTGAGTTATTTAGACAAGCATTTTTAACATTCAACCAGAAGTCTGTGTATCATTGGAGTGTTAAACTTTTTTACTATGACAGACCAGAGGCTGAGACAGTAATTTTATCTTATATCTGGTTTCTCAAGGAATTCTGTCATCAGCATTTTACCAATACCTTCTTGCATAAAGAATAGCTAGCCTGACAGAAAAATGTATGGTTAATTTCGTATCTGTAAATTTTAGTTTCACCTTCTTTTCACTAATGGAAGTCTCTCTTAGTTACAAGCAGTGCTAATTTTATGGCAGGCTGGCCTATCAGGACTTTTTTCCTTTATGAAATGCCCCATATCAAATGTATCAGTTTCCAGGCACTTCCTTCAGACAAAGCCAGGCTTTTTTAATTGGAAGAGGAACCTTGCTCTTTAGCATCTGTTAGATGTTGAAGATCTCTACCAAGTCTCTACCAAGCTCTCCTTGTTGACTTTTCCATCCAAAAGAAGACCTTAGACCTCCAGCATGAGTAGGCATACGTGGCAAAACTGTTCCTGACACATGTAGCCTCTGGTAAAGCTGTAGGTCAAATGGGAAAGAGCTAAAGCTTGGTCTCTCTTATGTGCTTTAGTCATCACAGGACATCTGCAAGGGTAGTGACCTGCATGGCTGAGGTCCGTGATGCTGGGGAAACTGGGTGCTAGTGCAGCAGTGGGTGATTGTGAGCAGAGCTCTTACAGGATTCATTAAATCTAAAGTAGAACAATCAGAAAAGTAGATGTCAACATATTTTGTAATTTCTCTTTTCTCCCCCAATCATCCTTAGTGGCAGCTGTGTCGTTCTGAGAAGCCAGGACACAAAGCATTATGCCAACATAATGTTTGTATTATTTTGTGCTTTCCAGAAGCATTAGTAGCAAAATCAATCCATTTAATCAACCTTAAAGTTTTACTCAGGATATCCTCAAACCCTTTTCTAGTTTGTTGGTTTTGTTCGGTTGATTGGTTTTTTGTTTGTTTGTTATTTGTTTTGGTTTGGGATTGTTTGGGTTTTTTTCATTTATAGGATGCTGTACAGCCTAATCCATCTTTTTATTTTGAATCTTGGGAGGTTAGTGTCATCTCAGCTCCTTGTATCGAATCACTTCTCAACTGTTCTTCTTCTCAAGGAACTCGCTGATATTTTTGCCTTGTAGCACATGCATCCTGTGGAATCCCCGCACTACTCCTTTACGGTTCAATCCAACCCCTCCTCAGGTAAACCCTTTCCTGCCTTTCCAGTGGGAATAGGAGGTAGATATTGCCGTATCTGCCATATTTAGCATCAAATGGCCCTCTCACCTTTAGTGGGGATAATACAGACATGAAGTGCAGTGTTTCTTCCTGGTGGAGGTGTATGGGTTCTTTGGAGAGCAGGATGGCCATGGTGCATTGTAGTGGGTTGACCCTGGCCAGATTCTAGGCACCTAACTAAAATCGCTAAGAGCTGAGAGAAGTCACACAGGCAAAACAAAACTCAATGTGAGGATGGTACTAAAATTTATTACTAACAGGATAAGAGCTAAAGAGTGAGAAATAAAACAGTCTTAAAAACACTTTCCAACCACCCCTCCTTCCTTCCCTATTCTCCCTCCTCCCCCCGCACCAGTGTAGGGAAAGAAGCCCACCCCTAGGGCAGCAGGTCTTCCAAATCTCCTATCCCGTAGGTCACTTTTCCATGGGGTGCAGGGGGTCTCTGCACCCCGATGGTCCTTCATGGGTTGCAGGGGGACAACCTGCCTCACCATGATCTTTACCACGGATTACAGAGGAGTCAAAGCTGTGAGTCCTTCCCCTGTTCTGTGGGGTCCCTCCCATAGGAATAAGTCTTTGATGGACCTCTCCAACATGGGTCCAACCTCTCAGGCAGCAGCTCTTCCAAATTTACTGTCCCAAAAAGGGTCACTTCCTCCATGGGGTGCAGGGGGTCTCTGCACCTCGATGGTTCTTCATAGGATGCAGTCCTTCATAGGGTGAGCTGTACCAATGTAGATTCCCCCACAGGGCCATGAGTCCTACCCGGGAATAACCTGCTCTGGCATGGATTTTCCTCTCCACGGGCCAAAAGTCTCTTGACTTATCCGCTCCATCCTGGGCCTTCCATGGGGGTAAGGGTCTTCTTCCATGCATCCATCTGCTCTAGCACAGACTCGGCTGCACTGCGGCAGACCACCCTGGCCCCGGCCCGGCTCAACTTGGGCAGGAGGGGGGAAGGGAGGGCAGTGCCCGCCAGCAGGGGCCATTCTGCCACCCTGGCCTAGCCTGTAGGGCATTCCCCCCACACCCCTTGCAGTTCAGCTTGGGAGCTTTGGTGCTGTCGGTGCTGTTCAGCTTCTCAGGCAGGATGGGCTCTAACATGGGCTGCTTGCGGGGAGTGCCCAGGGCTGCCAGGCCACCTTCCATGGGGCCGCACGCCCTGGCCCAGAGCCAGGCCTGGCCCCCGCCACCCCTTCACAGGGGCCGCTGGTGCCTGCTCTGGGCTAGGTGCCAAGAGGCCCTGCCAGGGCTGCCACCACCTTCCCCCCCGCCCCGCAGCAGAGGAGGCGGCGAGGCCACCCGTAAGCTTCGTCAGCTCTGCCCTAGCTCAAGAATTCTTCTGCGCAACCACTTGTTCTTAAATATGTTATCACAGAGGCGTAATTATTGGCTCTCCCTTGGTCACGAGCAGGAAGTCCCTCCTGTAGCCAGCTATCATTGGCTTCACTGGGGGGAAGACTTCTAGCAGCTTCTAACTGAAGCCACCCTGTGTAGCCCCCCACACTACCAAAAACCCAGCCACCTCAACTCATGACATGCATTTAGCCCAGACCACTGTGGGCTATGACATATTCAAAAGACTGTCTCTGTGTCCAGACAGGGAAGGAGAAGAAGACATGAAGTCCCTCATGGCTCAGTGTCCTGACCTACTTCTATCCAATTTTGTAACTCTAAATTAAATTAATTGACCTTCTGCAGCCTGCATCATTGTTTACGCTTGATAAAATCTGTTAGTGTTACAAAAAATATATATATGATCATACTTCCTAAGTGCATGAGTGGCAATGCACAGCAGTATTTAATTATGACATATCCAGCTGTTTCTAACAGCATTACATGATGCTCAAGAAAGAGTTGCAGCTACACATGCAGTTCTTACTCTGGTGTAACCTGGCTCTGGTCACCATGGCAGGTAGTCCTCTTAGTATTTTGCCTGGTGGAATTCACAGAATCATAGAATCACAGAATGGTTTGGGTTGGAAAGGACCTTACATCATCTTGCTCCAACCCTCCTGCCCTGGACAGGGACACCTTTCACTACATTATTATTCAGAGCCCCATCCAGCCTAGTCTTGAACACTTATATAAAAGAATTTCTTTCTAACATCTAATCTGAACCTGCCCTCCTTCAGCTTAAGGCTGTTCACTATATGCTCTTGTGAAAAGTCCCTCTTCAGCTTTCTTGTGGGCCCCCTTTACGTACTGGAAGGCTAAGAAAATATGGTATTAACAGTCTAGAAAACTACTAAACACAAAAACAACAAGAAAGCAGTCTTGACAGAATAAAACCTATGTCATTTCCAACAAGGGAGAAAGTTTTTCTTGCTTGGCATGGCTTAATGATGGCTCCTGAAAAGAATTAATTTCACAGTATCACAGAATATGCCGAGTTGCAAAGGACCCCCACAAGGATCGCCGAGTCCCACTCCTGGCCTTCCATAAGACCATTCCTAAGAGTGACACCGTGTGCCTGAGAGCATTGTCCAGTTGCTTCTTGAACTCTGTCAGGCTTGGTGCTGTAACCATTTCCCTGGGGAGCCTGTTCTAGTGCCTAGCTACTCTCTGGGTGAAAAACCTTTCTCTAATATCCAAAGTAAACCTTCCTTGACACAACTTCAGGCCGTTTCCTTGGGGCTTGTCTCTGGTCACCACAAAGAAAAGTGCCTGCTCCCACTCTTCCCCTCACAAGGAAGTTGTAGACTGCAATGAGGTCTCCCCTCAGTCTCCTCCAAGCTGAACAGACCAAGCAACCTCAGCCGCTCCTCATACGGCTTCCCCTCAAGGCCTTTCACCATCTTCGTTGCCCTCCTTTGGACTATATTGTGGAGCCCAAAACTGCACACAATATTCAAGAAGAGGTCACAACAATGCTGAGCAGAGCAGGACAATCCCCTCCCTCAACCAGCTGGCAATGGACACAGTTGGCAGGACACAGTTGGCCCTCCTGGCTGTCAGGGCACTGCTGACTCATATTCAACTTGCCATTGACCAGGACTCCCAGGTCCCTTTCTGTGGCACTGCTTTCCAGCATCTCATTCCACAGTCCATACGAACAACTGGGGTTGCCCCATCCCACATGCAGAATCCGGCACTTTCCCTTGTTGAACTTCATAAGATTGGTGATTGCCCAGTCCCCTAATTTGTTGTGGGCTCTCTGAAGGACTGCCCTGCATTCAAGGGAGTCAACAGCTCCTCCCAGTTTTGTGTCATCTGCAAACTTGTTTAGTAGCCCTTCCAGTCCTGCATCCAAGTCATTTATGAACATGTTGAAGAGCACAGGGCCCAAGATAGAGCCCTGTGGAACCCCACTAGTGACAGGTCACCAGTCTGATGTCACCCCATTCACTATTACCCTCTGTGCTCAACCTGTGAGCCAATTGCTCACCCACCACATGATGTGTTTATCCAGCTGTGAGCTCGACATTTTGTCCAGGAGGATCCTGTGAAAGACACTATAGAAAGCTTTACTGAAGTCCAGAAAGATTACATCAACTGGCTTCCCTTGATCAGCTAGGTGGGTTACCTTGTCATAAAAGGAAATCAGGATTGATAAGCAGGACTTACCTAGTGCCTGAAAATCTAGTGTGTAATATTGAGCATGACATTATTAGCTGTGTAAGTGCCAAAGAAGATTTTTGGGTTTTTTCAAACTATAATGTGATTTCTATTACTGTTAATCAAATTATGCCAAAAGATGTTTGACCTATCTGCGTGATCTTATAAAACGTACCTTTATATAGCTTCTTCCATGGCCAATTATTACCAAATACCTAACAGAAGGATTCTGTATAGAAACAGAGAGACATTTTTATACTCACAGGGAAGGCATTCAATCTGTAGAAAGAGGTAAGTAAAAATATCTAGGAAAAGTTCAAATTCACTATGTCTGCTATGTCCACAGTGGTTCAAGGTTGACGAGAAATCATTTCAACATCTGAAACTTGCATGGACTCCATCTGCTGTGGGTGGAGAAAGAACTTTCAATAAAGAAAACAATCAAATATATAAGAAAAAGAGTTAAGTGTCTTCACTACGACACAATTTCGTCCCTGAAGTCTCCATTAATTGGCTGAAGAGCTTTGCCATATGGCTTCCTGCAATTACCTGTCAGTCAGCTTAAACTGCTTCTTAGAACATTGTCGTCAATAAATGAACCTCTATATTGAATCATTTTGATGGACACATAAACACACATTTTTTAGGAACAATTACAAATACCATCATGAACTTTATGTTTCCCCTCTTGGGAATTCCTTAATATTTCAAGGTTTTATTCCAGGAGTACCTCATCAGAAATGTGAATCTAAGTGACTTTCCTTCCCCCACAGTAAAAAACCCCAATGATGTAATACAAAATCCCGTAGCCAACTATTTTCTCTGTGAAACCTGCAAAACATTACCACCAACTTGAGTTACACTCATGTAGGTAATGGTGGTAATCTCCTTTAAAACATTTCTCTCTTAAAGTAAGTTAGGTAACCTCCGTGCACAAAAAGTGCCAAATTCATATGCAAGAGCTGATGTATGTGACACTTATAGAAATATATAAGGCAGGTAAAAAGCATGAGTACAGAGTGTGCTCAAGGAACTAATGACTGCAAATCACATTAAATCCTTAGAGAATTTGTCTGGCCTCCATACTGTAAAGGGTAGAAAGGCTAAATAGTCCTAAGCACTCTCCCTACTAAGGAAGGAAGACCTTTTCGGCCTAGTACTTTTTTTAATACTGTAGCATATTAATCAAGCATTAAATTATTACCCACTGGTTAATAATTTATTACATTGGTTAGTGCACCTAACTGCTAAACCAGCTGCAGTAGAATCCTTATCCTGAGTGTTAAAGCTCTGAAACTAAAAGGTAGAAGGGCCATTGAATTCTGGTTGCATCAGAAGCCCAGAAGACCCTCATTCCTTCCTGATGAAAAGTGTATAAAGCTATTAGAGTCTAATCCTATTGTTTTATATTTAATTAAAAATGTCTTAAAAGTGAAGTGCTCATCAATTGAAACATGTGGAGGCTCACATGGCAAAAAAAAATAAAAATATCTTGCAATAAAGCAGGGGGAAAAACAATAAAAAAAAAGGAACTCTCACTGCTCCCAAAACCCATCTGCAGACACAAACATGTTTAACTTTCCTTAGCCTAGCAGCAGACAAAATCAGAGCTGCCACCAGAGCAAGTGCTTTTGCCAGAGAGAGCTCCTACATGGTGCGGATGTCAAAGCATCAGCTGCCACTGAATGAATGTAACGTGGCTGTTCAAAAACAAGGTAGACTCTGCCACGGCCATATTAAAGCTTGGCATGGAAGGAAAACTTTAACTTTTCATGTGACAGATCTCAGGAGCTAAAAAAAATTACACAGCTCTGAAAGGCAAATATAAGCTGTCTGGATTTTTCTCTTTTTTTTTTTTTTAATTTTTCCCTTTCTAGTTGAGGCAATGAACCTCCATGACTCCCTTCCTCCCCAAAATCACTTGTTTACACAGACTCAGTGTGCCCCAAGAATTAATTTTTGACAATGAAAGGAGAACAGATTGCTCTGCCTTTGTGTTAAGAGCCTCGTGATGTGTCAGGGACATTTAAGACAAGTTGCCACGGATATTTTCAGACTTACATTTAATTCTACTCTTTTGTGAGCTTATTTATGTCTTTAGAAATGCAGTTTCAGAGACCTGCAGCAAAACCTACAGATCCTTAACATTTTGTATTTCCAACTGCTGTGGACTTGTGAAACTGCATTAAAACATAACAAGAAAAGAAGTCCTGCATTTCAAAGACATGAACCCAGTGGTATACCAAGATTTGATCTTTAACTTGCTCAGTAAATGCACCATTTACAGCATTTCCAAAGCCTTTGGATTTCAGCAATGTGTCATGTCCCCCATGTCACACTGATAAGTAACCTGAGCATGGAGAATCCTCATATCCTGTGATATGCAATACGCACTACACTGGGTGATACATTAGTGAATATGGTTACAGACCCTGAACCCTCCCGTTCACTGATATTTGAAATGCAAAGTGTGCTTATTGCCTCTGCACAGCTCCAATAAACCAAACCTCTGAGGATAAATGACTGCCAAAGCAGAGAAGGGGCCCTTTGAATGAGAGATACCATTCAAATTCCAAGCAGCACAAAATAAATAAATAAAAAAGATAATTGTGTACCGTTGAAAAGGAGGTAGAGAAACACAATACATGAGTCTTGAATAAAAATGAAAACCTAATCACGCTATACTGAGGCTGTGGATAGAACATTTCATCCCCTTTTTTGTATTCTGTTCAGTCAGGCAGGCATAAAAATAACCTTTCTTGCATGCATGTTTTCAAAAACCTGTTTCAAGCAGATTTTATTTAATCTGACTGGATCTCAGCTGGCCTTCAGCATAGATGATACCAGATGTTTTCTATTTAAGGGCTGTACTCTGAAAAGTTAAGCCTGGGCAGTACAGCAGGTGTCTGTGTGTGAGCACTTCATCTTCTTCATCCCTGGGATCTTTCGGAGCTTTGTGACTCCAGCAGGGGCTGCCAGTAAGCAGAAAAGCTGCCTGTTCCTTGGCTACTGTTCGATGTGTCTTGCCCAAGAATTCTGGATATGGTTTGAAGGATCTTATGCTGGTCCCAGGCAACCTACCTGCAACATCAGAGATGCCCTCTGACAGCTTGTTGGTGTGTCCTTACAGCCTTGGCACTACACAAGTCTTGAGCCATCCCTTTCTCGTATCAGAGAGAGATTTTCTCAACAATGAACAAGATTTTAGCTCAAGACTGTTTCCTTCCTTTCTGCCCCACTGCAACAGTTTCTAGGCACATTTCCCACTGTGTTTTGTCCAGAGTCCAGATCCTGGACTCTGCCTGCTGAAATTAAAAGAGTATTTACCTATTTATCTTCCTTAGTACCATGTATGAGACCGCTTGAAATGGACCATACAGAAAGGTCTCTATGGCTCTATATCTTATCTCTGACAGTGGTCAAAACCAGGTGTCCGTGGAAGGTAACAGATAGGGAAGGTAACACATAGGGATGCCAACAGGATACTTTACCCAACTAATGTCACAACACCTGGTTAGCACATGACTGAGGGCCACAGTGAACTGGGGATGATTCCCGTGTGTTGGGTAACCCCTGGTGCATTTTGTCTGTCATTAACATATTCAATCTCAGGACATGAACTTAGGCATCTATGATATCCTGTGGCATAGATTTCACAGCTGAGTTATAAAGCACTTGAGCAGATTAACAGTGAGCAGGTCAAGTTTCACATTTTGGGCATTACGTCCTGTCTGGTTTACACATGTCACCTGTTAACAAAGGTGTGTAGAAAAGGAAGTTCTTGAAAACGTGATGAATGTACACCAACAGGGGAATGGTGCAAAGGAAAAAGGAGAAACCGAAGTACTGCCTTTAATATAGTGTTGGTCTCTCATTTGCCTTAGGTCCTAATGGAGAGGTTATGGAGCTAGAACAGTAATGTTTGCATCTTGTTTGAGTCTGATAACGATCATCATCATTACTATTACTACTACAACTATTATTACTACTACTCCCATTTTTATCATTACTACTACAGATATGTGCTTGGATCAGATAAAAACCCTAGGACTTTACCATACTGTGCATCCCAGCTGCTAAAACTTTATTTAATCAGCTGGCATCTTGCACATTTTCTTGAAGAAAAGATAGTAATTTTGTTAGGAAACTTTAAGTTCAGGATTATAACATATGAGAAGTAAAGAGAAAGCCATTCAATAGAAGCAAAGTGAGTGAAAAATGGGAATAATGGCCTAATTAAATAAGAGAATATAAATTCCTAAAATCATAAGGATATTTATGAAACCTGAAATAGGTGACAGTTATCGCAGTGAAGCTTCTTCTTTTGTACTTATGAAGACCTCGACTCTGTCTTCCGGTAACTACCTGCCTGTAGACCTGTAGCAGTCCCAGTGACAAAATACCAGCAAGCCGAAAGGTGGAATGAAAGAGGGAATTTACTGACTTTTAATAAGTGAGTAGAAGAAGAGTGATAGAGAGACATCTGCCACTCCTAATCCATTTACTAGCCAGGATTTTGGCTTTGAGGAGATTTCTTAGTCTGGACAGATAGAGGAAGGAAAGTGAAGAAGAATTAAAAGATGTCTGTTTGCTCAATTGCTTTGTTACAAATCTAAAGGATTTGACTGAAAGAACTCATCTGGACCTAGATTTTTCCAGTATAAATATCTTGATTTGTTTGTGGAAAGTTATAGAGCATAGTTCACAGCACCGTCAAATTTCCTCACACATGTCATTTGGGATTGTAAGGTTGTTTTCAAAACATTCATAACCATCTGGAGTTTTCCAGCCCCAAAGCACATCTCCATACAATGAGTCATTATTGCTGCCATATCTGGGAGCCCGTAGGCAAAACCAAGCCCTGACTAATACGTCCAGAGCCAGCTTGCATGCTTACAAAGAAGGAGCATATATACATACAGACAGATGCATAAACAAGGGACAAAAATAACTCCAACAACACATCACTACTGTCACTAGGAGGCAGTTGGCTCTTCAACAAGTTCTTTTAACTATATTCCAGGATTTAATTACATTACTATGGACGACAGGAAGTCATCCTCCTTCATCCATGTGGGGATATAGAGACTACAGAAAGCTAGGCTAAAGAGCTGAGAGTATCATAGCATTAAAATGGTTTTACGCCCCATTAATGAACATAGTTTTAATAGAATAAAAAGAAACACCTTTGATTATAGAGAGAAAAATAATGTGTCAAAATTGAAACATATTTGGCACTAAGTGGAACTCACACAATTGGTGAGAAAAAAATAAAGCAGGAAAACTATATGATGCAGTCTCAATAAACACTCTGAAAACAGCCCAAATGCTTATTCACTTGATTTCTGTAAAAGTTCTTTGGCTTGCAATCTGCCAGTGAGTGAACCAGTTCTAGAAAGTAACCACATACTTTCACATCGACCACTAGATTCAAAATAATTGGGTCACTTGCATAACAGCTGCTGCAGCACAGAGGTAAAAAACCCCAAAATATGGAGTAGAAGAGTTATTTGTTTAATTTCTATAATATTGTGAAATGGTTTTCATGTTTCAATGTTTCTGATTATTTTTTCAATGTTTTTGAGTATGTTTATTAAGAATGATCTCCTTCCTGTGTTTTTCTCTATGTTTTGTTGACAGCTTTTCTTAGATAGACGGACCTTGATTCCAGAACAGAGGAAAATGTCCTCTGATCAGCACTACATCAGGAGCCAAATGCAATAACCACTTGGTCAGGAGCTGTGTTCCACATTCAGCAGGTCAGACTGGGAGCAGGAAGGTCCCTTGTGGCCTGACCTGGAGGTTGTGACTAATGCAGCCTTCATGGCACACCAGGTTAGTCTCAGCTAAAACCACTTTTTATTCATAGGTTACAAAGAGTACCTCTGACTCCCAAGACACTCTTAAAAACAAGGTGAATGCCACAGATCTGCTTCACAAAGGCCTATCACATGTTGGTGTTTTATCTACCAACACTGTTATCCATGTTCTGCTGCTTATAATCAACAGGTAACAAAATAGCTCATTTCAGGTTCCTAGAGTAACATCCCATTCAACATTATTTGTTGAATGAAACCACTGTGCTGACCTGCGGCACATACATGACCATTTCCACTTACCTTCTTCTGGACAAAACATGCAGAAAAAGTGCAGAGTTTAAATTCTATTAAGAAGTTTACTTCAGAAGTGTGATCATTTAATAGGATCGTGAAATTACTTAAAAAACACACTGATCTTTAGCATAAGAAAGTATGGATTTTTTATAGAGACATATTTTTGTATGGTTCTTCTTTTATTAAAAATTTTCAGAATGAATTATAAATCTATCTCTACACTATCTAAAAAGGAATTTTAACCTTTATTTAAAAAATCAGATTTATCAAAGATAATAATGTATGCTGCAAGTAACAGAACACAGAATTACTTACATATCTAGCTGCTAAGACCTGAAAATAGGGCAATAACCCCTGGTAATTCCTAGGTATTTAAGGTTACCGTGGAATATCACTAGAAATAATTTAGCAAATGATTTAAGAATACCTCAGACTGTAATTATGTGCAGATAAAGGCGTAGCACATTCTTGGTGTAGTCTGGAGTTCACAGAAGAGTGAGGGTCTTATTCTAAGGTACATTTAAGTCCATTCTATATAACTGAGGTTTAAGAAGAAAGGAGATAAATCAGACTGTTCAAATTACCGTGGTATTACTCTGCTCTCCATTGCTGGCAAGATCCTGGCAAGAATACTTTTGAACAGACTAATACCTGCTATAGCAGAAGGAATTCTACCTGAAAGCCAATGTGGTTTCAGAGCCAACAGCACTACCACAGACATGGTATTTGTTCTCAGACAACTGCAAGAGAAGTGTCGAGAACAGAACAAAGGTCTCTATGTAACCTTTGTTGATCTTACAAAGGCTTTCGATACTGTGAGCAGAAAAGGTCTGTGGCAGATTTTGGAACGTTTAGGATGTCCCCCCAGGTTCCTTAAAATGATCATCTCACTCCATGAGGATCAGCATGGCCAAGTCAGATATGGCAATGCACTTTCCGAGCCCTTTCTAATAACTAATGGTGTGAAACAAGGCTGCATTCTAGCTCCAACCCTATTCACAATCTTCTTCATCATGATACTCCAAAGGGCCACGGCAGACCTCGATGGTCAAGATTGTATCTACCTTCAATATTGTACCGATGGAAGCCTGTTCAATCTAAGGTGACTGAAGGCCCACACTAAGACTTTAAATCACCTTGTCTGGGAGCCGCTTTATGCTGACGACGACGCCCTCGTTGCCCACACAGAAGCAGCTCTGCAGCGTTTAACATCCTGCTTTGCTGAGGCTGCTGAGATTTTTGGGCTGAAAGTCAGCTTAAAGAAGACAGAAGTTCTCCATCAACCAGCACCTCAGGAAGTCTTCCATCATCCCCATATCACCATTGGTGAAACAGAGCTCAAATCAGTCCAGCAGTTTAATTACCTAGGTAGCATCATCTCCTCGGATGGTAAGATTGACGGAGAGATAGACAACAGGTTAGCAAAGGCACACAGAGCTTTAGGAAGACTCCATAAAAGAGTTTGGTGAAATAAACACCTGAAGAAAAGTATAAAGATCAGTGTTTACAGAGCCATTGTGCTGTCTACTCTTTTATATGGATCTGAATCATGGGTCATCTACTGCCACCACCTGCAACTCTTAAAATGCTTCCATCAACGCTGTCTCGGTACAATCCTAAACATCCACTGGTTAGATTATGTGACCAATACATCTGTTCTAGAACGGGCAGCAGTTACAAGTATTGAGGCCATGTTGCTGAGAACACAGCTGTGTTGGGCAGGATACATCTCTAGGATGAAGGACCACTGCCTCCCTAAAATCATGCTTTATGGTGAACTTGCCACTGGCTGCCACAAGAGAGGAGCCCCGAAGGGGAGATACAAGGACTCCCTGAAACAAAGTCTCAGCCTTGGCCACATTGATCAACATAGCTGCTCTACTCTGGCCTCCAGTCGAGAGGTCTGGAGACACACAATCCATAACACTGCTGCTTCCTTTGAGAACGCATGTGAGATCACTCTTGAGGAGAAAAGACAACGCAGAAAGAATCACGTCTTGCAGATACCACCTAAGGAGTCCTTTTGCTGTGCCTTTTGCAACCGGACTTGTTGTGATGGTTTCACTCTAGGCCTTCCTGGAGGCCAGCTTGTAACCAGGAAGGAACTAGGAAGGTGACCACGGAAATATTCCATGCTATTCCTTTACGTAACTTGAGGTATAAATAAAACCAGCGGGAGGAACCTCGCTCTCTTCCTTTCCAGTGAGGTTCGAGAATGGTGGGTCCCTGTCTTGGTCTTGCTTATCTGGAGCTGAGGCCTACAGTGACTGCTGTTATCTGCCACGCGTGAGGGGAGAGTGCTGGGCCATGTCCAGCCATCCTGCTTCTCTCAAGGGAAGTGGTGAGATTTTGCCAGTTCTTCAGTTTGCTGGTTACCGGGTTTTTAGATTGTGTAGACTGGTTTTGTTTTTGTCCCTTTTCGTCCTATTTTGTCCTTTTCCCTTCTCCCTTCCCTTCTTCCCTTAGGAAGCTATTTAGGGTTTCTGGGGTTATAGGTATATCATATTCTCACAATATATATCTGTTTTATATGTAAAATATATATATTTTTGCTATAGCTTTGGCTGCTTGGTTCGTTTTTTTTCTTCCCTCTCTGGGAAGTAGGCCTTTGTTGTCAAGTTTCGGAGACTTGGCAGGAAGCCAGCCCTAAACTTGCATACTTGTCTATCTCATATTGGCCTTTTTAGCTACCAGCGTGCTTGTAGCAAATATGGGTAGAGCCCTCCCCAAATCTTCGTTCATGAAGCCTAGCCATGATGATATAATTGAGGTGGAAAAGTAGCAGCATGACAGTATCTGATTTAAATTGTAGGTAATTGTTACATCTCTAATAGGATTTTTCCATTGAACAACAGAATAAGCAAGCAGTATGTGAAGCAGTCGCTGCAGCGCGGGCCCGGGCCGACCCCAGAACGTGTGCTTCGTGGTGGCGCGGCCCGGCTGGCCCCGAGCACGTGCACGGCGGCATGGCCCAGCCCCGGGCACTGGGGCCTGGCCCCGGGCGCAGAAAGGAGCAAGAGAATGGGAGCTTCGCCTGTGTGGACAGTGCCATCGTGGGAGTTGAGAGGGGAGCCCCAGAACACACAGAAGAGAAGGACAACTCTAAACCCGGGCAGATGGAGCTCATTCAGCCCTGTAAGGCCATCCATCAAAGAGAAGGTCACTCTAAAGAAACCTACGTCCTGAGGACCTTGCTGCCACCGTCCAAGCTCGCTTGGCCCTGGCAGATGAACCTCAGGATTAAAGGGTGGGCTCAGTTCAGCGCACACTGTGTCTCACCTAAAAAATCCGTTGCACAGGCTCGAAGGCCTTACCCGCATTTGCAAAGCCCTGTATCACCAGCGCGCTTGTAACAAATGTGGATGGAGACCTTTCCCGGATCTTCATTCGCGAAGACTGGACATGATGTAAAGCAAGGGTCAAAAAAGAAAAAAAAGTGAGTTTGGAAAGCTCAGAGGAAGAAGCATACCTTGAAATATTTGCTCCTCTTAAGTAAATGAAGAAGGCAGAAACTTGTGGAGGAACAAGAATCCGAATGGGAGCGATTCCAGGCCTTGCAGAAGATATATGACAACTGAAGGAACTATATTCTATGGACTTTACAGTTGTACCCCAGTATAAACCTATGCAATGTATTTTCTCCATACTATTGTATTGCTAGGACATGCCCAGGCTTGCCCAGGCTGGTTTTCCTGCTCAAAGTTTACTCCCTTACTTTTCCTCTCCTCCTGCAATGATTGGCTGGAATATGCCGCAGTGCAGAGTGAGTCCCCATTGGCCCCTGTCTTCCAACTCCTCCCAAGTTCCTCCCTCCTTTCCTGAGTTCTCCCTTCCATTCGTTCCCTGAGATGCCCATCCCATGCTCCTCCCGAGTTTCCAGATCCTTCTTAACGAACCCTATATAAGATCTTGTTCTCCCTCAATAAACGTCCATTGCACCTGTCTTGTGCAGTGTCGTGGTCCCATTTATCCCTACCTGCCAGACCATGGCAGAAACCTTTGCCAAACCATGAGGAAACTTCTTTGTGCTCATCCTTCCTACAGGACTCATACCTGGAGTCCTTCCCTCCTGAGGCATAAACTCATTGAAGCTCCCTCTTTGCAAAACCAAGGCTTGTCTTATTGTTAAGACACTGACTGGCAACCCTGGGAGTTTGTTTCTTTGGTGACACTGCCTTTCTGCAAAGGTGAATCCATGTGCAGACTCTATATCCACAGATAAGAGAGCCTTTGGCTGCTGTGTGCCTGCAGAGCATTGCCGGTTTGAAGCTAGCAGGGCCCCCAGCCCTATCCCTCTGCCCAGCCAGCCCAGGCTGTGGCATGTTGGTGCACTTCTAATAAATAGAATATCTGTCAGAGAGCAACACCTTATGCTTGGTAACACATGGCAGCCTATGCTGTTCCCTTGCCTTTGTGGGGTAGCGGTCACTGTGGGCAGTACACTCATGCCCCAGTGGGTTCCCTCACTGCCCCCACCCCAGCACATCTTCTCTTACCATTTACTCAAGCACATGTTGAGAAAAATTTGCATTTCCTAAAAACAAAAATCCTGCATTAGCATGCAAAGATGCTCCCTCATGCTAAAACCCCCATTTTGCTACTTGTTAGTGAGCATGCTTTGGGGCTTCAGCAGGGTCTTGTTTAGGTCAAGAACCCCTCTGAGCACCCGATCCCCTGGCACTGAAGTGAACTGACCACAGATGCACCCTGCAAAGGCTGCAGAGGGAAGATGAGAAATGCACAGGCAGTCCACAGTCTGAAAGTCCCATACTAATGCCAGTCCCTTCATCCCTCGCCCCTGATAATCAGAGCACAGGAACCATAAGGAGAGAAGCTTACTTTCAAACAATTATGAATTGAAACTAAGTAAAAATATCAATGAACATGGTGTTCACAAGTCGGCCGAACAAGCTTTAATTATTAGAAAAAAATTATTACTTGTCAGTGTGATCAAGGTTTGGAACGAAGCTATGATTAGTTTTCATTCCCAAAAGACTAATGAATCAGGACCTGACATTTAGCTTTATTAAGAAATACAAAAACGATAGTATACCAAATTTGCCTTTTTTCAAGTCACAGAAGTTTCACTGTCATCCAGGGTTTCTCTGGAAAATGAATAGGTTAATCTGGGTTTACTATAAGGAAAAGAATTCCTTATAATAAAAATAATGTTCTGAGAAATTACATGTAAATGATATTTTGCCAGGAAGCTAAAACTGACAATCAAATAACAATGCCCTGAATAGTCATTATGGTATCAGAGATGTTCTCCTGCCCACATTTCACTTCTACCATTTCTATTCAAGCTACTGTAAAATATGAATTGAATAAGAGGCTCTAACAGAAGACTATAGACCTTTCTGTCCAACTCAGGCTCACAGATCTTTTTTTTTCTAGTTTTATTCACAAACCTGTTGTTGCTGGACTATATTTCCTGGATATTGAACACGGTGAACTCTATTTTAATATAAATATGTTTTGCAGAAATACAAGCTCTGCAGCTGTTATGGTGCCTTTTTTTTTTTTTTTTAAGCCCTCTGCACTGCATACCATTAGCATTTCATGGAACTTGACTAAGGAGTTCAAAACGAGGGCAAATGTGAAGTTCTCACAAGATCAACTAATTCAACATCTTAGAGAGAGTAAGTGCTCTGAGAAATCACATTAAGAACTGTTAAAAGTGCTGAGTCAACAGCAAACTTTGCATACATAATCTGTTAACTGGTTTCATGGAAAATTTATGCTTGTCCCTGCAAAACCTTGCTTTTTTCTCCTGAAAGTTATTAAGGGGTTTTGTTTTAAACAAGTCTTTGCAGACCAGACCTCTGAAGCCCTTCCGAAAGCCCCTGAGAGGGGGCTTAGGAGTCATGTGATTAATTAATTTTGTCAGTTTGCTGTTAAGTAAAAAAAAAAAAAGCAAAACAAAAAAAGCAAAACAAAATCACAAAACATACAACCAGGCCCAAAAGCATCAGCTCCCTCAGCAAAGCAAGAATTGTTTCCAGTGATCCAGGCTGAAAGCTGTATTTTCAAAATTAAACACAAGGAAATATCACAGCCAAGGGTGACTTGCACTGCTACAATATCACCTCTTTTTCATGCCAACTTTTTCATTCAAAACTACTTAACAACTCTGCAATTACTTTCAAACTTGCATAAATTGACTCAAAATTATTTTGCCAGCAAACCACGCACCTAGCAAACTTCAACTCTCTTACTTTGGACCCTTTGGTCACACCAAGTTCTGCTTCTTTGTAAATATTGCCCTCAAATACTGCTTTCTTGGAAAAGTGCATTAATTTTACTTGCCTCTCAAAAACTTCTGTGACTAATAGAGCAAACCTTCACCCTTCCATGCTAGCAGAGGTTCAAGCATCTAAACTTCTTTGAGACATAATCCTCCGCCCTAAAAGCAACCCCTGACATGGCTCTCTGCCCTACCCAATTGCACACATACCAAAAAGAGTGTGCAGCTCAATGTGGCCAGGTGCGAGGTGGCGAGGATATTCCCCCACGGCACTACCTACCCTGTTCTTTCTCTCCACATCCCAGTCAGATAAAACTTGCCCGTTTTTACCATAGACAGATAAATTGATAGCAGTACCTTCATTCATGTGAGATGACACTGCTCCTTGACCCATGCTCAGTCAAGACCAACAAATGGAGAAGGCTGAATTTCGCTCATGCTGAAGCCATACCACATGATCAGACCTCACAGCAGGAAGTCAATACATTTGTGAGCAAACCATCCTCAGATCAAGTCATAGTCCAGTGAAGTCACCTCTGTAGCCCCAGAATGTGTGCGCCATGTGTGGTCACATAATCACAGAATGGGTTGGAAGGGACCAAAGTGGGTTATCTGGTCCAACCTCCCTGCTCAAGCAGGGTCATCCTAGAGCACACTGCACAGGATTACATCCAGACAGGTTTTGAATATTTCCAGTGAGATATTTACAGTTCTACAGGGAGCTTTGCACAGAAACCCATTTGCAGGGTACAGGCTGAGGCTGTATTTCTAAGAGCTATGTACTATGCAACTGCAACAGTTTTTCCATATCTGCCAGGCTGTTAAATGAGAAAAATCTCCTGTCCTCGCCTACGGCGTTAGTAATTTTGTGCTTAGATGTAGTCCCATACAAAAATGCTTTTAGATTCATTATTTCAGCTCTTTCTTCTTTTAATTGGAGTAGCTCACTGTGGCTACAAGAAAGCATTTGAGGTCAGCTGACTAAATGGGGTAGCATTTTAGTTGTCAGCACTTCACTTTTGGAAAAAAGAAAGCTATGCCAATAAATGTTTGAAAGGCTGAAATGTGCCATGCGTTGTTACCTAGGACAGAGGTTCACTTTGAGCAGTTCTAGGTACTATGCTTTTCAAAATCTCACTCACAGCTATTTAACAGCTTTTTACTTTCCTTCCAAGACATCAGAGTCCCAACATCTGCCCTTAAGCAAGAAGTCTTGAAACACCAGCAGGTAACTTAACTGAGAAAAACTCAGGCTAAGTCCTAAAAATCTCATTTGGACCCTCCTTGCCTGAAAAGGAGAACAACTGAGGAATCTGCCAGAAAAGAAAGAATGAGTTTGGGCCAAGAGACACAACTTTTTTGGAATTTTCCACAAATAGTTGAGCAACATGTCATGCCAGAGCATGATCGTACAGCCCAAGCCTGCTTATCCTATGGATCCAAAATATAATTTCCCCCAACTCTGTCATTTGTAGTTTTCTGCTTTTAATAAAAGGATTTAAAAAGAGCTTCCAAAACTCTGAGGCTGTGCTAGATTTCTAATCTGAAGGACTTCTTAGGGATAGTTGGAGAATATTTTCCTACCGTGTCTGAGAAATGTGTGTGACACAAATTGCTAATGTAAGGAGAGCGGTTTTTACACTTCCTCCTGTGACTGATATCTTGAGATTTGCAATGCATGGCCAAGGAGCTCATTGCTAGAAGCTACTTGTAAGTGCAGAGGGCTTTGCATACAGTTCTTCCTCACTGCTTCTTGCCTATGAACTGCTGTGCTTTTTTTAGTAATTGGCTAAATGAGCCTGATTTTAGGGGTTCTCCACAGCAGTGAGGCTGTCACATGATGGCCCAAAGGTCTCCAATCCCCGAGGCAGATAAGTGACCACTGTGCTGTTTTTCCTCTTACATTTCATTACCAAGCTACCTCCGGATACAACTCTCAGAACATTTCCTGCCAAAAATAACTGCAGCCCAGGTTTTCTAGAGTACGTATGTACGTGCTTTTCTACCACACACTTCAGCCTGTGCATCACTCAGGAGAATTACCAGGCAAGAACATGTCTGACAGCTACCTCAATCTCTCTTTCCTCCTTGTTTTACAACCTGGAGCTGATGTGAGAAGATGTCCCAAAGAGCCCAGAGGAAGGCAAAGTGGAGAGCAGCATGTCTCCACTGCACACCGTGGCTGCCAGCAGTCGCTGGCATAGACACTTTCTGAGCCAGAGCTCACACTCAGGCTCTCGTATGTGCCTATTTGCCATGGGCTTGACTAACCCTTTTTGTGACTCCATTTATACCTTTGGCCTCCGAAACATTTTGTGATGACTAGTTCCCCAATTTTAAGCATGAATTTTGCAGAGAAGGACTTCCCCCTCTTTGTTTTAAACCCACTGACTGGTATTTCCACTGGGTGTCTCAGACTGTGAGATCCCTGTAAATAGTCATTCCCTGGTTATCTTCTCTGTACCACTCATACTTTTTTATAAACTTCCTCCATCTTCCTCAGGCTTCAGAGCTTCCTCCCATACTGAACACAATTTACCTGGACCAGAGAGAAGCACTCAAAAAGTTCAGTTCAATTAAACAAAAGCTCTCACATTCCTTTATTTCTGCTTTGTTTACACAAATTTCCAAGTTATTCATTAACCTCAACTAAACACAAGAATGTTGAAAAATACAAGGCCAGAAGTGGTATGCTTATATCTTCAATGGAATTAGTGGGATTTCCAAACCAAAGCCTGCTGAATCCCTATACACACACACAGAGGGACCACATTGGTCCCCTTTGGGACCAGATGTCCAAAAGGCCTGCTGCAGCTAAGACACCAGAAGCCAGCAGCCATGTTCTCTTCCCCATGGCAAAGATCTACTCTGCAAAACTGCACGTGGACTATTGCAACCAGAGTTCCTATACAAAACCACTTTGTCATCCAGACCTTATTTTAGTGCCCACCAACTTGCCAGCACCCAGAAATGCTTGGTCCCAGCTATGCCTGTGTGAAAGAAACCCCTGGAACATTAAAAAATCTGTCTAAAGAAATTGTCCATCAAAGGTGAATTAGAGTGGTATCACCATGGTGGTCGTGCCTGTAGCAAATGTGGATAGAGCCTTCCCAAATCTTCGTTCGCGAAGCCTCGCCATGATGATGACCATGGTGGTAAACAGTAACTGAACAGTGATAAAAGAAACATCTCACTGCAACAACAGGGGAGAAAGAAAGAAGCATTGTAGAATAGTTAGGAGAAATTCCTGTTTTTATGAGAACTACCATAGGCTTTTTAATGCTAGACTTGAATCTAGCTTCTTAGTTTCCTTTCTTCTGTTTGAAAGTAGAAAAGTTTTGAATACTATGACCTCAATCTCATTTTATGGAAATAAATGCCATCAGAAACTCAGGATAGCTTTATCACAAGAGCAATACCATGTGTATAGTGTGTGTTTGCATGTATATATTAAGGTTAAGGGAGAAAAACCTGCTAAAAAAATTAAGATGCTTACAAATATCAAATAGAAGGGGAAAATACTGTGTTTACTGAACAGGAAATAAGCTCTAAGCAAAAAGTAATAGACTATTTTAAAACTATAATTGTGCCATTTTGAACTGAACAAATCAAGGTGATAAAGTGCAGTTAAGCTAGACTGACTGTTTAAACGCAGATGAGAGTATGTCTTGCGCTAATTGTTGAAGCTGCTGAAGCTCCTTCAGGCATCATAAGATTTCTAGTTAGGAATCCCCAGCTGGTTTATTTCTCCTTTTTTGTATGTTTGCTAGATCATCGCTGTACTCAGCACCACCCTTCCTCCTCTCAAGGGCAAATCCTCCCTGAAAATAAGCAGCAGAAATTCCTGGAACTCACAAGGCTGGTGGCAATGCCATGGGGAGAAGCCCCTCATTCTGCTCCTTTCTGCAGTGCTGGAAGTGCTGCAGGGGTATTTCCAGAGGCTAGGACTGGAGGTGGTGGTGCTCGTAGGTGACAGCACTGCTGGGAGCACCTCCAGCAAACGTGCCTCTTGCTAGGCAGATCTCACCAGTTTGCAGAGCAGCCTCTCCAACACCAAGTCAGAAGGAACTGCCATGCAGAGGAGGAAAGGGCACTTTCGTTAAATCAGTTTCCAGGAGAAAGCAAGCCTCAGTTTCTGTATTCCAGCAGACCCTAGATTATTTTGAAATTGTATGTTGATATGAGGACTGGCAGAAAAGAGGAGAAGTATTTGGAACAGCCCAGGTGGAGCCCCACTATGTCCACAGCTGGGTGGGATGCCCTTGCTGATACATCTGAAGCAGAATCTTGCTGTGGACCCTTACTTACCCCCTCTGCTCAGCCAAGCAGGGTCTCCTGGGCAGGTCAGACAGGTGACAAAGCTCTCAAGGCAGCATCAGGTTCCAGTGGATCAGACTCATTGCAACTACCTCAGGACAGTATTTTGACACATGGAATTTATTTTGAAAGGGATTATCCCATGTTTCACCTCTATTACTTAATAACAATCCAGCTCAGGCTATGATGAATATGACAAAGGAAAGAGAATTGCTATGCAGATCAGATACCCATCATTAACTTAGGGAGCGATAATTAATAAGGTTAATAGTGCTGCTGAGAGAGTTCAATGTGCTGAATGTAGATGAGATATGCAAGCAAACTTCCTGAAGATTTCACGGGGGGATGCATCTTTCCTGCACACACAGGAGATGGGAACCCATGCCACAGTTTCAGACTGGATCCAGTTAAGCACATCACTAGGACTAAAATTCTTCAGTTTAAACCCTAGTCTCCTTCTGCCCTGAAGACTCTTACTGTGCAATCTCCAGGCACTCTCCTCTCCATGACAGGTCTATAACACAGTCACACACACAGACACACTGTGGAAGCTCTTTAAACATCTCCCATTTCTTTCATGCGTAGCAGGGCAGATTGGTCCCACAGAGACAGTATTGTAATGAAGCTAGCAGACCAAGGTAATGTAAATGCCAGAGCAATCAGGAGTAAGGGAAGGTGAATATCACAGTCTACTGATTTATGATTACATTGGTTGACCTTGATAAATTTTTCTAGAAATATATGTTAGTTTAGGCAAATCTCAACCTGTCTTTAGGTTAAAATGTTCCTCACATGACAGCAGGCTTAAACAAGCATTATTTGCTGCTGTTTGGTTCCCAGTGTATCACTCAATGTCATTTCCAAAAACTCACTAATAATGTGTTGGACCAAAGTAATAACTCCCTGAAAATACCAAGAAAATAAAGTGTTTTACAGTTCTATCCCATCTTCCACTGGAAGAAGTGTACTTTATGCACTCACGAATTTACCCGCACTGCCTGTGAGGCCTGGGGAGAAAAAAAAATGTTGGAAAGATTCACCTCACACAGAACTGCAACTCTACTTGTGAAAATATAATATAAACATATTTTAAGCCAGATTTTTTTTTCCACAGGTCTTTTCCATTACTATTTCTCTCATCACTGATTTTATTTGCAAAATATGCTCCAGGTTGATAAGTTTTAGTAGTGAAGAGCCTTAATAAAGCTGATGCTAGCAGAACCTTGAGTCACCTTGATCCTTCTGCAAAGACAGGACATACTATATTTAGAGGAATTTTCCTACTGCCACAATATGTTTTTAGTTATTCACTGTAAAGCCATTAAAATAGTCTATAAGGTAACATGTATGTATAACGTGACATGAAACAGTAATTCCTTATCAGTTTAAATATAAGTAGCTTCTCTGTCCAAGGAGAAACCATAGTTCAGATGCCTTTGGGCCTGTGAACATCACAAATATTCAAATGATAAGCACTATGTTTCAACCATCTACTGCCTTCCAGTAGATGCCTGAGGGAGACTTAAATCATTCATACCAAAGTGATCAATATTCCACAAAGCACTTCACAAAGGAATTCAAGAAAATCAATTTCCTACAGACATTCCTATTTCTGAGCTTTTTTATGAGTCGATGACAGGTGAAATGTTTGCATCATCACTGAAGTCTTTCAGCACATAATACCTCAAACACTGCACAATGTCTCTCTTGGGATGGATGAAACAAACTCACTAGTTCTAATGTTCAGACTTCAGAGCAAGAATCAGAAAATGTGGCTGCATTACACCTCTCATACATGCATATCCTTTTTTTAAACTATCTTGTATTATGCAGGGTAACATATTTTGCTAGCTCTCTGAGCTCAGCTGCATTGATATGGAATACCCCAGACTCGATAGGAATCGAGAAAAGCAAAGGCACAACTGCATGCTAGACTTTTTAAATCTTGGAGGCAGAGCCTGAAGAAATAAAGGAACACTGTATGAAATGCAAAGTATATTATAGCTGTTCTTTTCCCCTGTAGTAGCTACATCTACCCCAAAATCAGAAGGTTTGGCTTGTGAGGACTCTAGTCCAGAAGTGTAATTTAACACAGTAATTAGAGAATTTCACAGATGGGATGTGCAGAAAAAAATATTTATGGAGAGAACATTACTCGTGCTTGCTGCTTTTCTTAGAATAATTAATCAATAACCCTGCTAAGAGGTTTCCCTTCCTGTGGTACCCCACCCCTCAGAAAACAATGCCTGATTGGACCACTGCCTGTGGGGCAGCCCTGCCTGCTTAGCAGGCTGCAGGAGAATCCTGCTGAGTGACAGCACAAGAGTCGCAGAGATCTTTAAATGCCCTATTTTTTATTGGGAGGAAACTACAGTTGTACTCTCACCTCCCCGCAGCCTCCAGCTCTCCACAGGTTGCAGTCCAAGATCCTCCTCCTGCTTCTGGCATTCTGCACATGCTCCTCTCCTGTGATCTGCTTTTTTACCTCCGTTTTTGAAGACAACTTGCTGTGTTCTGTATTAGTTTGCCAATTAAAAGTTCACTGTCACAATCTTACAAAACATACTTTTTCAGGTTTCCCTCCTATCAAACATGTTAGTCTTTTGGAAGCCCTGTGTCAACTCGTGTGCCTTGTGCAATACCCAGGAAATTTCTAATATTTAAGCCTTAAGAGTGTGACAAAAATTCCTCTGGTGACTTCACCTGTACTTCAGCTAACCCACAGCCCTGCAACAGCTGCATGGTTTGCTCTGTTGGTAATTTTTCATCCCACTTGCCAGGTGACTCAATGGTGTCATAGCTCTCATGGGGAACAGGGTGTGCACTATACAAGCAGAGTCAGCAGGGCAGAAAGCACTTCAACTTGCAAAAAGTTCAAACAAGGCTCATCCCATGTATCCAAAATGTTATCCAGCACAGGGAGCCACCCCAGAGAGCACAGCCCTGTTCTGGCCCACAGCAGTTCACTGAGTCAAGTGCAACCCAGGCCAGGTACCCAGGAGGGCAAGCACCTGCAGGGTGGCATCAGTAATTCCCTTTGCAGGCATCAGGCAGATCCTACTCTCACGTTATTCAGTTCCATTGAGTGAAGGTTTCAGCTGAGTTTATCTTGTCACAGCAGAACTCACCTTCTGTGCTTGATTTGCTACATTTTTCTACCCAGATTATGGCATAAAAATATCACACAGAAAAGTAAAATCGGTAAAGTAAAAAGGCCCTCCAGACCCAACAGTAATCTAATCAGAGTGTGTGAGTATCATCTCTACCTAATTGTTTGGTGTTTACACTGCTGTTTATGCAAACTGTGGGGTTTGGGTATTTTTTTAAAGAAACATACAACAAAAGACTATTTGTAAAAATATCATTTTACAAAAGGAAAGGCTAACACCAATGATTGCAGCAACAACTGGCACCCAACCACTCAACATGAACTTTACAAAAAAAATACTTTTTAGATAAAGACTCATATTTGAGGAAAAGTTTCCTGATGCTTGAGCTATTGCCCTTCATTACAACAGCCTGACTATCCCATTAACTGGCCAGATGATGCAGTCATTAAAATAAATTAACCAAACTTTTGCAGGGCTAGCAATTCAGGAGTCCATACTATCCTGTTATCTTACAGTGAACAACAGTCTGTAAATAATGCAGACATGTAATTATAAACCAATTAAAAGAAAAAAAAAAAGACAAAAAAAAAAAAAGACAAATTCTAAGGATTCTCTTGTTTTTTCCCTTCTGCCAAAAGTCACAGATCCCAAAGGTCTGTGACAAACCCTCAACAAGCCCTCCAAAATTACTTGCATGAGACGAGTCTCTTGAACATCATAAACAGTTAAGATTTTAATGCTTTTTCTCCATGGAGTTAATTAAAAGCATATCTAAAGGCACAGAGATATTTCTGCACAAGAACATCCTGCCATCCTTACAGCTGGATTATGGTTGGACTGTCGTAAAGAGGAGGTGAGGCAGGCTGGATGCTTACAAGGCAGTCTATCTAAGTTGAGCCATGCCAGACACATGTAACATGTAGTGGAAAATGCAAACCTGGACAGAGCACGTACTAAAAACTAAGCATAACATGCAGTCTGTGCAGAGAGCTTCTTCAGGCTGGTCCAGTTGGAGGCATGCAGCTTCCCCTCTTCTCTGCCCCACAAAAAAGGACATCTGGGTCTTTCTCTGCAGATCTGATATCTTGACTGCAGTAGAGAAAAGATCAAGGGTAAGGAAGCACTCTGTTCTTCCAGAGAAGAATGCCTACCCATTACATACTGTTGGTATCATCTAGGACCAAGCTTGGCTCAAATCAACAATGTCAGCCCCAAAGCCCCCAGTGACTAAGCCAAAGGACTAAAGTGATTATTACCAGTTAGGATTGTCCAGACTGCCCACTGAAGAGATATGTATTTGGAGTAGAGCTGGTTTGGAAGAATTCTACTGTGAAAATTTCACAGTGAAGGAAACCAGACTGCAACCTAGTATGAACAACTCAATTCAGGGAATCTGACTCTATGGAGAATATTGTCCAAGCCCAAGATTATCTGGTGAAGGTAAGAAGCATTCTACACAGTTATTACCTGTGACTTCGAAGTATATTTCTACTGCTGTTTCTTAGTTGGATTTACTACTAGTACTTTAGGTTCTCCCTTTTTTGTTTTGTTTTTGTCAATCAGGCTCATCAGTTGCAATTCACAGTGTGATTAAGGAGAAGGAAGTTTGAGCCTCCTGTACAAAAGAGGATTTAAATTCTTTTTTACTGCCTCTTCAGAATTTGACTCTGGCCTTCTAATCCTGAAAAAGTCTTTTCATTCTTTTTAACCAGACAAAGCGCACATCCAGGAGAAGTATGCTATTTGGCTAGATCTGAGATATGTGTGCTCTTTGGCTAATCAAAAATTCTTTGGGTGAAGTACTTGAGGCAACATGTGCATGACTAGGAAATGATAGGCATATAAATATGCATAAGTGTATATTCAGACTTAATTTCTCATATCCTGTGGCCAAGCATTACCCGCCATGGGGTGAGTGGGAGGAGGAGGGGGAGGAGAAGGAATAAAAAAAAGAACCATGGGTCTTTGTGCTGCCCTGCCATTCAGTATCTCTTCTGCCCTGAAGGGTGGACATCCTGTTTGCATTCTAGGAAACACACGACCCAAAGCAAAGAATAATGTATATGTTTGAGAGCAATAACCCACACTGAACTAGACTTGCATCTCTCAGTAAGTGGCAATTATCTCTACACTATCTATTATAAATGAAAAAAAAGCCTTCAGAATGAGGCATGTAATATTATCAAAGGTTTGATGAAAAAAAGTCTTCTGGGAAGTATCAGGAATGCACGTCATATCCCTGAATTCTGGGAAAATACTTAAGTCTGATTTAGCTGAAATTTGTCTAACAATATATGGAGGTAAATACCTTACAGTTGAAAGCATATTGGAAAGATTACGAGGACTTATTTATTCCTGCAGTGGCCAGAAACAATTATATTCCAAAACATGTGTTCCTTACCTGCTTGTTTCATAGCTTATGGCTATCTGACATGCAAACCCCTCACTTCCAGTCAAAAGGAACCTCGTTTACAGAGCAAAGCTCATGTTTTTGTCTTTAAGCACAAGCAAGTTGGACAAGTATGTCTCTGCCAATTTTCTGAAAGGCAATGATGTCCTGGAGGCTATACAAGATTTTGTGCACCAATTGCTGATCAAGCCCTTACATGTGTAGAGCATACCATTTTGTGAGTGTTTGCTAAAAGATCCTAGCGGCTGCCAGGAGGTGAATTCCAGAACCAAAGACAATAACATTCCTCATTAAAACTCTGGATTTGTCACGCTCACTTTAGATTCAGCTGAAGGAGCAATGAAATCACTTTCTATATAATAAAAGACATTTTTGAGCTGCCTCACAAGGCATTAAATTGCAAAAGAGGTCAAGGCTAAGCCATTTTGCCTGAGAGTTTCCACTCATTACAAAAGAAGAAGCTGGAATATTAGTTTTGCAAGAACTGGACTTTGGAGACACAAAGTCAGGTGAAAGGGTTTGGAGAGGAAATAGGAGAGAGATTGGGCTTTCTGAATGCCTAACTCCTTGGAGTTACAGTCTTCAGATACACTAAGAGCTGTACGCAGTGTGTACTTCTTCTATTTTGTTACAGAAAAAGTACAGTTTTCATTAACTGAGAGGGCAATATCAACAACCCCATTCATAATCTCAGTCTGCATGTGCATGAGACATAACCTTGTAAATTCTCTCCTTTACAGGTTGTAATTACTCAGTGTTTCAAAAATTTCTGAAGAAGCTGACTAGATTTATCAACTCTGCACAAAAGAAAAGCTCAGTACCTATAGAAATTTATATAAAAACATGACAATTACATGACAAAGAAAGACCAGCAACAAGCTTACAGGACTCCAGAGGCTGTTGTTTCTGACTTTGTCCTGATTCTAAAAATGGGCACTGGGCAGTGTAAAGACTGGAAGAGAAAATGAGAAAGAGTCTACCAGTAACTGATAACTTAAAACTCCTTGAGGATGAGAAGGCACCATAAAGCTTCAGTGAGGTGAAGGAAATGTCTAATTAAACATAAAATATACATAAATAAATACATTCCTGTTCTGGTAGGGCATGCACATAATACTAAGGAAATGTAAACCTATCTTTGAAATCAGTTCTCTGCTGATTTAGCAAAGTATCACACTCCTCTTGTGTGACACTTCTCCTCTCCTCAAGGCTCAGAAGACTCATCATGGCCCATCCATTCTCTTCTTTCTCTGAATTGTTTTGGATTTTTTTTCAAGGAATAATGTAGGACATTTATGAAGTGAGGTCTCAGTGTTGATTTTCAATTGCACTTTCATGTTCCTCTCTGAAATCCCTGACAATTCATTTTCTCTCTGCTTTTCTATTTATAAAATAATGTGCTGAATTTCTAGAAATTTCATTTGCATTTTCCATTTCAGGCCTTGGAGAATGAAGTGGGGATTATTTTGAAGTGTTTCTTTCCTGTTCATTTTCAAGACCACAGAACACCTTGCACCTGGATTATTTGTTGTTTTTCCAGTAAATCCGTCCATGCTTTTCAGCTGAATATTATTTTATCTATCTGCATAGATTGATACCTATTGGACTCCTCTATTCTTGAACTGCAACATACTATCATATTCCTTTCGAGAGTTTCTATGAACATCTCAGGCTTAAATTAGATGCTAGTTCACGCAAGGATACTGTTCCTTTGCTGTGGTTACAGCTGGTAAGTAGTTATACAGGATCCTTTCTTCTTTCTGTATCAGGAAATAGGTATTTCTGCTTTCAATATCTCCTAATCATGTAAACTGCAACTTCAACAGATCTGCCCTGGGCATCTGCCCATTGTACTTTTGAATACCACCAAATAGTAGTTTGTGCACTTACTTGTAAAAACCTGGATTCTACATCCATTCCATATGTACAACAATAATAATCATGAAGTGGACAGTATTTTATATCAGACTAAATATATTTATGGAGCTATTCACAGAGGTCATCACATTAAATGGCATGTGTTCCCCAAATAAACCAAATCAGCAGTTCAAGGCATAAACCATAAACCTTAGATGCATTTTAGCTGACTGCTTCTTACATTCAGGAGTTTCACTCCGTCTCAATTTTATATATGCTAGCTATTCAATTACCCAGAACTTAAACTGGTAACATCCATAAGTCCTGATATACAAATGCAGTAACATTCAGATTGATGTGGTGTCAGTAATCAGTCTGTCATAATTCCACCTGCTGTGCAAGAACAACATCTTCCCAAGAGGTATCACCCACTACCTCAGGGAAAACATAACACCAACTGCATACAAAGAAAAAAGCTTTGAGTCAACTCTGCTACGTGCAGTGGCCATGCTTGTTCTTGTTCTGAAACTTTCCCCTTGCCATGAAATAGCCAAGGTTAAATGAAAAGCCTCCATATGGCTATGATACAGATTTTTGATCATTAATAATATTTGGTTAAGTATTGAAGTACCTTGTGTTTCTCTGATAGTTAAATTGTGCTGCAGACATTCAGTCTGACTTGAATGGACTGAAAAAGAGGTATCTCTACTCCTGAGTGCCTCAGCCACCATAGCTAAAGCACAAAATCCTGCACTGATCATGAAAATAACAGGGATTATAATGTAAAGTGTTATTTAAAATAATAACACGTGGTAACAGTATAATAATATGAAGAATATGGATTCATTATCATAGGTTTGCATTAAAAGCCTCTGATTGGCAATACTTGCTCCCTTTTAAGTCATCCCTGCTATTCATTAAGGAAACAGGCATTACACCACAGACCTCAGCTCACCATGATGCCAATGACCCAGGAATATTATGCAGACAGTCCACCCTCTGAAAAAGTAGTTAACCACTCTACTCACTGAGTCGTGAGAGAGGAAGTCTGGTCAGTCCCTCCATGAAACAGTGTCTGATAAAGGCAAAAAGCACAAAGGAGGTTAGAGTAGGTTTGACTTTCCACTAATGATAATGTCTTTTCACCTCCTTCCAGTCCAAAACCTTCTACTAGAAGACAGAGTCAAGGGTCCCAGACCTGCTGTCCTGCATCATTACCCTTACCAACTCCTGCACCTCCAAAGACACCTGGGAAATCAGTCCTGTGAGACTGGGGAGCAGCATGAAGTTCGCTGTAGGGTTCATTCAACATCATACGCAATACAAGAAAGCTCTGCGTTTGCAAAGCGTCATCACTTCAGATATAAACAAGCTATAATCTCCCATTTTTATGCTATCTCCATGTTCAGTCTCAGCACACACACAGAGCTGTGGGGTATGGAAATCTCCAGAGAAGTCAGCTGGCAGACTAACAAAGAAATCAAATTTACACCTAGGAATTATTGAAGAGAGAGGATTGTTGTAGTTTCACTGGGAATATCAGAAAGGTCTGGAAGAGCTGAAAATATGAGATCAGGGCCATCAGGGAGCAATAATATAAGCCTCAGAAACTGAAGAAAGAAGACAGAAGTGGCTTAGGGTGTACTCGAGGCAGTAGATCAAAGAGATGACTTGCAAATAAGTCTGATCCAAAACTAATTGAGTAAAGGGAAAAGCAGACAGATACAAAGACTGAAGCAAGTCTGGCTTCCTTTGCTATCTTCTGTTTGATCTGGGCTGTGCTTACAGTAGTTACCTTGATTATCACGGGGATATTGCGAGCAGGGCACTGGCAGAGATGGTGATATTAACCTACAGAATGCTTATATCAGAGGTAGTCTTTATTAAACTAAGTTGCATCCTCTGAAATTGACAAGGCATTGCTGTTACTTGTCTGTTCCCTTTCCCTGTTCAAATTATACTTAGGTAGGAATTGCAAGAGGAATGGCCCAGGAGCTTTGAACCTGAGATGCTTTGCTTAGTCCTGTAGGCACAAAGTCAGAGGTCACTCTCACTGGGGGCACTCAGAGAAAGATGTTCCACAAAACACAGAGTTGGAAAGGGGCCAAGGAGACTTCCAGGTGCTTCACAACAAAAAATTTTCTGTAAGATTTAAACTGCTGAGGAGCAAGTCTCTCTAAAAGCGAAGTTGTTTCATTCAGATCTTTTCAGTTTTGACACACAGTTAGATAAATCATGTCAAGGGATGAAGCAGCAGCCAGTATCAGGGCCTCTTTTTTACTCTGTCTGTAGCATCCAAGGAAGAAGAGGGAAGGAGTGAACTGAGACCGCTCTTCTAGTTCCTAAAACCTTTTTTTCTTCAGTATTCTGTTAATACCTTTCCCTAATCCTCTTTGATTGTTGTATAGAAGTCATTTGTCTCAACTGTCCAAAGAAAACCAACTCAAGAAGCAAACCACTTAAAAAATATAGCAGTAAAGCAATTTTCATAGAATCGTAGAATAATTTAGGTGGGGAAAGACCTTTCATCAACTCCAACTGCCTTAGGCTAGACTAAATGAGGTTTATAACCAAATCTGATCATTCACAGATCTATACATTCACAATAGCGAAAGGTGGGGTTTTCACTGCAGAAAATGCTCTAAGAAATGAACCCTACAGACATCAAAAGCCCATGAGAGAGAGAGCACCCCAACAGGTTAGCAGCCAGACCAGAACAGATTGGGTCTTGTAGGTTCCTCCACATGTGTTCATCGCAAAGTATGCCAGTGAGACTCCTTATGTGCCCAAAGCCAGGAACATGCTTGCACACCTGGCTAAACAGAGCTGCTGGTGAGAACTGCAGCTCTCAGGGGTGTTGCCCCAACAAAATTATAAGTTATTTCAGGGTCAAGTGTCACCCAGGCAGATTCATTGCAAACGCTGTAGAAAGAGGTGAACATTACTGCACTGACTGCTCCAAACTGAGGAAGACAAAAGAAGGCAGTTTATACCATAGGCAGACTAGATTAGGATACACTGTTTTCCCATCTCACCATGTCTGCCTGTCTTCCTCTCCCAGCTCTGCGATACACGCAATCACACAGATGTCCTCTGTTTGACATTTTAATCCATAAAAGTCCAATGAGTTGACTGATAGGCTTCTCATATACCAGTTCATCACAGCAGGAGAGGGAAATAGGTATGTGAGTATGGCTGCATCTCAGCCCCACCAGACAACTCAGCAGTGATGATGGGACCAAATGAAGTCTTTCTACTCAATAGATTCCTGTCTAATGTACCAAGATGTTCCACAATGTGCCAAGAGCTTGACTACAACTCCCTGGTATATGTAGATGGCTTCTGTGATTCCCAGGTGATCTTTCATCAAAATATATCCCAGGCCTGGGTCTGGTTAGCTTTTGAGAACAAATGACACCAACAGAGTCATGGGCTCCAAAGATAATAATTTCTTAAAGAATACACAGTCTGTGGGGTAGAAACAAAGGTCAGCAAACAACCACCACTGCAGAGTCAGAGATAAGAAGTCAGAGCAAACTGAAAGAGATAGGGTTATCTACCCTGTTTTTCGGGGGGAACAGCAGAAACAGAAGGCTTCTATTGCCTTTTTTTCTTAACCAAAAGAGTACTTTGTAAGTAAAGTAAGTCTGTAAGACCTTGAAAAGCAATAATTTTCTTTATTTGCAAATAAGAGGTACTATCACATTCTCCTTTAACCTAATTCTTAGCCACAGCTCTCTCTCTTCCCTGTTCTGGCCAGCTCTGCTCTGACACCCATCAGGCCCATGAGACTGTAGAATTAAGGCAGTAATTCTTACTGTGATAGCAAGATAATTCTCCATTTTTATTAAAGGCCTTTTTCAATGAAATTTGATACTATTTTATTATTTGCTTCTCAAGAAGAGGACCCTGAATCAATACAGAATTAACTAAAGGACCTGGGCACTGAGGGGTGTCACTGGTTGGCACTGGTTTGATCTAGAGGCAGAAGGACAAGGTCTCTCTTCCCCTCCCTTTTTTCCACACTGCTGGCACTAAAAGGTATGAAACGTGCAAAGAGGATTCAATAAATCAGTAGAAGGACTTGTAGCTCTTTAATTTTTTTTAATTGAAGGATGAAATATAGGAAAAAGACTGCAAGAAGCAAGGAGGGAGAACTAGGGAAAGGCAGCAGATGTTGTAAAAGATCTTCTTGCATGTTCCCTGTGCACCAGAAATGTGCAGATATATGTTGGCAGAGCTACAGTCAGAGTCCATAGCAAGGCTACATCTCACACATCTGGAAGCTATTTGGCAGGGTGTAGAGTTCAAATGTTTCCTGCTTCAGCTGATTTCAGACGTGCTTCTCAGTGATGGGCGGAGCTGGGGACAGCTCAACCAACAGACTCATTGAAGAAGTCGTTCACTGCAGCTCTTGCTTGCTTGCTTGCTCTGATTGCTGTCAGGAGCAGGCATGGGGCTGGGCTTTCTCTCCCCTTTGGCTAAGGGGTGCCAGTAACAGCAGTGAAAACAATAATAGAGGAACAGAGAGGACAGCAGTGGAAAGAAAATGGCACCACAACTAAGCAAAGCCTGGCCTTGTATCAAGAAACAGAATGTACCTGGACACAATCCAGGGTGTGAGTTAGCTGGAGTGCAGAGCAAGCTATTCAGGAAGTAAGAAGAACTGTGCAGAAACACAGAAGGGTCACATTAGAGCCCATGTGCCTTTTTTTAAGAAATCCCTCTGTTTTAAAAAAATAAATAAATACAAACAGAAAGAAAGGTTCAGTTTCTCTACCCTAAAAGAAAGGCCATCTTAAGCCAGCAGGGAAGGGGAGCCACATTGCTGGGTCAGAGCTGCTGACATTGCACTGGCCCAGCATGGGAGTTCACAGCAGTCAATAGAGGTTAACTCTGCTTTGGTAAGAAATGTTTCAGTAGAGATGCACTTCTAGAACCACCTCATATTCCAGCTGGCACAATCGAGTGCCTGTGAGCTACCTGACAAGCCTAGTGAGGAGAGAGCAGTGTGGTGCATGATTTACCTCATCATGATGAGCTCTCCAAGTGCAGTACCCCTTGCAGTGACAAGCGTGCCTGACAGCTTGCTGGGACCAGCTAATCACCATGCTAACCAAAGCCCTGCTGATTGTGCAGACCCCCCAGATATAGAAAAGGTCACAGCAGAGGGAGGCTTTCCCCACGGCACAGCATAGGTTCCAGCTGTGCCACACTGGGAACCAAGCCAGACTTCCCTGGTGAGGAAAGATGCCTTGTGTGACCAGGAGTCAGGGGCCAAGCTTCACCTCTGTGAACTGACCTTGGACCACCCAGAGAGTGTTTACCTCATTTTCTCCCAAGTCTCAACCATGTAGAGGAATTTAAAGGAATACACTGATCCTTTCAGTTCTTGACACATTTCAGGCTTGCATATGAAAGATGTAGAGTATGTTACACACCTCCAATTTTGCTTTCTTTTTTTCTGTCCAGAGGCATCCTGGAACTATAACAGAGAAAGAAAGGAGGAGAGGGATGAAACAGCATCTAAATGTAGTGTGCAAGACATTATCACTGAATAACACTGTCAATGGCAGCAACATTCTGCAACACAGCACAGGTCTTATAACACCTCCACTGCTGGCTCACATACCCTCACTGTATTTGTTTGGACTTTGTGCTCTCTGATGTGTGTACCCAGTTGCAAGTGATGTTGCACTTTTACGTTCTTCATTCTCCTTCAAAAGTTGAAAAGCAGCAATATTTATCCACTCATTTTGTTGCTAAGGGCACAACACAGAGCATGCAGCAGAGAGATGAGAAGGCAGAAAGCCCCCCTGCAGTGACATCTCTCCATGGCCACTGCAGTCATCTCTACCCCTAGTCCAGGTGTCTAACCATGTAATCTCACTTTGGAAACATCCAGTGGCAGGGTCTGTTAGGTGGGTTTGTCCTCAGAGGGTGCTGCTCATCAAACTGTCGGTCCAGCCATCGAGTCCTGCACAGACATTTTCCTGGGTCAGTGTTTCCAAATGTTTTCTTAGCCTGACACTACTGCCTCTCTCCCCTAGCCTCCTCCTTCCCAGCCTCCCCCATGCCATTCCACCACACACCCTGACAGCTTCTCCAAAACAAGCATCCACTCACTCCCTATCCCTCAACTACCCGTGCCATGACCCCACTCACTCACAGCCCTCCCATCCTGGCTCTGACACAGAGGACCCACGCTGTTTCTTTAGCTAACATAATGAGAAGTTCAGTTAGGGATGAAAAAAGCCCAAGAGAAATACTAAGATGTTTTATATCAAGTTGAAATGACCAGCAAGTCAGGACTTTTAAATTGCTAGTTCTATACATCAAAAATACATCAAAAATACATCCAAGGCAGAGGACCACATTCATGGAAAAAAAAAAAAAAAACAACAAAAAAACAAAATTGAACCCTGGAGCAAAGTTAAAATACATCTGATTACGGGGTTGAGACAGTTGGGGTTGTTCAGTGTGGAGAAGAGAGGGCTTAGGGGAGACCTTATAGCACCTTGTAGTGCCTGAATGGAGCCCACAAGAAAGCTAGAGAGGGACTTTTTACAAGGACATGTAGTCATAGGACAACGGGGATTGTCTTCAAATTGAAAGAGGGCAGGTTTAGATTAGATATTAGGAAGAAAATCTTTACCATGAGGGTGGTGAGGCACTGGAATAGATTGCCCAGAGAAGTTCTGGAAGTGTTATGGTCAGGTTGGATGTGGCCCTGAGCAACCTGGTCTAGTTGCAGATGTCCCTGTCTATGGCAGGGGGGTTGGAATTAGATGATTTTCAAGGTTTCTTCCAACCCACTCCATTCTGTAAATCTATGATTATGGTGACTGGAAAATTCCAGCAAACTGTGATTGAGGTAGTTAGTCTTTTCCTACAAATAGCTTTACTAGAAAATACATGTGAAGTATAAATACCAAATTTACTTCCTTTTTTTAACCTGCTCTGCCTAGCACCATCACAACATGGTGCTGTGAAGCTGGACAGTCTCCAGAGAAGGAGGAATTCAAGCACAATGTGCAAATTCTCTGCCTCTGCACAATAGCTTACCTTCACTATCCCAGCCTAAAGGCATAATGAAAATGGTTTTGAAATAGGAGAGCACCCACTGGAACCTCCTTCAATACCTGTGTTTGGCTTGTATGTAAATACTCTGAAATACAAAACAAGCTGTAAAAGCAGCTGCAAACTAGGGAACAAGCAGCAGTTCTCCAGCCTTGCGGGTGTGGAGACCCAAGTCAGGGAAAACAAATCCCTAAATCCAAGTTGGTGCTCTGGGGAAAGGATGCAGCATGTGTGACTGAGAAATGTGTGATCTTCCCCAAAGCCAGGAAAGGAGAAAGGTGCTTTGGGCACTAGGTCAGCTGTTTTCCTCCGCTGGAAAACCATAACCACACTGGATTCATGTGCCCGAGCTCTCAGTCACAACACAAACAAGAGTTATCCCATCTTTGCAAGGTAGTGCTAGCAGTCATGGGGTATAACAGTTTAAGAACATTAAGCAACAAGGTCTGTAAAGAGAGGAATATATTTTATTAGACCCACTAACACAGACAAAAAAAAAAAAACAGACCAGCTTTCAGCATGCAAGCTTTTTCTCGGGTCTGAAATGGAAGTGTGCTACCCCAGAGGAGAGCCATGATCCTGGGGAGCACAAAGAATCTGAGAAAATAATGGAATACTGAAATTCACTGGATTATTCCCGCATATTTGAAATATTAGGATGCCTGTTGACTAGCACAGTGTTTGGCCAGGGGAAGAGGTCAGCCAGTTGCCTGCCACAGGCTCTCCAAAAGCCAGTGGGAAGCAACCACACTGCAACGGGCAGAGCAGACCCTCCCACAGCTGACCAGGCTTCAACTGGAAACCTATGCACCTGGGACATCAACAGCTGAGGAGCAAGCAGTGTCCAGGTTCCCAGGCTCCGAGGGATTTTCAAACAACATATCAATTGCAGCACATAGCTTTGCTCACAGCCATGGTGGAAGTTCATGTTTATCAGTAAAGCACCTGCCTTGGTGAAGCTGCAAAGGCCAGTGCCTCACTTGTGTTAAGGCTGAGCTGGGAGCCTGTAAGCAGTTACAGTGTACAGCAATGGGGCCATTTGGGGGTTTTAGAATACTGCAAAAAAGAGTTTACAAGAGATAATGTTATTTTTTCCAGCTGTTCACAGAACTTGCCACATCTCTACAGAGAAACTTCTTTTAAAGAAAGCCCTTACAGTCAGCCTCAAGTACACTGAGAGAAATAAATGCTCTTTTTCCACTGAGGTAAAGGTCCAGTGGTATGTGAAGAAAAGCCTGCGCTCCCTTGGAGAGATGACAAAACCCAGTGCATTAGTATTGTTCTGCCTGTGCAGAGGCCGCTGCAGCTGCCCTGATTCATTCTGTATTCTCTTTCTTGCAGTCTATACAAAGGGAAAAATGATGAAACTGTAGCCCAGACCTACTCCCACAATCAGAAGGCAAACGAGTATGGAAAGAGAGCTTGTACCTGAATTTGAATGCCTGTTTGCTGAAAAAGAAATCTGCACATGAAAGTTGAAAAAGGCTTGGTCTGGTAGAAATGTTCAAGTATGTATCCTTTGGATCAAGGGATGAAACTAATTAGGGAAGGAAGGGAGGAGGCAGCAAGTGGTAGGGTTGAACACACGGAAAATGAAATTTTTGCCATTGACATTGAGCAGCTCCAGATCCAGTACTGAGTGGTGCTTTCTACCCTTCTTTGGTAGCAAGAAACATTTCAAAATCAGAAAATTATGATACAGTCAGAAGTAATATCTAAGTTTCAAGGAAATGGAGGAATATGGATATGTGATTGAGGTAGTTAGTCTTTTCCTACAAATAGCTTTACTAGAAAATACATGTGAAGTGTGGATACTTATGAGGTCGTTGTAAAAGAAGGGAAAAGGCTATACTTCACAGAGTCACAGAATATTCTGAGTTGGAAGGGACGCACAAGGATCATTGAGTCCAACTCTTAAGTGAATGGCCCATACAGGGATCAAACGTACCACCTTGGTATTAGCACCATGTTCTAACCAAGTGTGAGATGAACTGTTGAGTTACATGGCATAATCTTTACCCATCATATCTTCTCAACAGGTTTTCTGCTATAATGAAATCCCAAGAGCTGATGAAAGGGGAAAGCAGGCTGCCAAAATGAGTGAGGTACTGTCAGTACAGAGTGACCTGAAGTTTCCAGTGCTCAGGACATTTGCAAAGCTCATATCTCAGGTAGGAGGTATAGCTGATGGCTGGTTTTCGTTTTTTATACGAACCTCAAAAATCATCTTTCTCTGCTCACATGACAAAAGCTGGTTTACTATTTTTAGAAATCATGTATCTGGTGTTAACCAAATTGAAAATAGAACTACCAATTTCCTTTAAGTCATGGGGCCTTTGTGGGAAACCAAAAGACATCAAACAATGTCACTGTCTATCTTTTTATTCTTCACCTTCCCTAAGATGATATCAGCTGTGATGGTCAGTGTCACATCCTCCACCAGAGGCTAAAACTGCCTCAGACTCAGCTCAGGAAGAAAAGCAAGTGTCTGAAGTGCTATCAGAGATGCAACAATTCTTCTGCTTCATGAAAAATCATGGAGAGAGTAAAGCACGGGTTCCACTGCAGCCTTGCCTTTGGCAGTCAGCACTCTGGTCAGGTAAGACTCACCTGCAGGACTTTGTAGGCAAAGTGCTTTTATGACAGTGGAGAACTGACGCTGTGGTACTTTGCCATTGCTGCACTAAGTGGTTGTCCCACAAAGAGACTGAGAAACTGGACATGTTGCTTTTGCTTGTTGAAAAAATCCAGCTAAAGAGAGGAGATGATAGGGTTCTCTGCAGAGCTCAAAGACGGAGAGGAGATGCTTCCACCAGCATGACAAAGAAGTTTTCCTATCACACCAAGACAATGGAGCTGAGAGGTGCACTGGGGAGGAAGGGCAGCTCCACTAATCTTAATCTGCTCTCTAGATCTGCTTTTAGCTCTTCTCCACTCTTAGGCTCAATGAAATTTATTATAAGTTCCTCATGGATTCAATCCATGGTCACAACATGGCTGGAGTGCCTTCCACAGAGAAGACACTTTACATGCTAGTGAATGCTAGTATCATTGTTTGCTTCACATCCAGTGCAGATCTGTGTTTTGCCACGCAAATTTACCCTCTTTCTTCAAATGCACTCAACTCTGTTCATTTCTGTTTGGAAAGTAACAGACTGAGCTTGGTCTTGAAGAGGAAGTTTTATCACAAAGCAGGATTTCCTTCACCTTTAGACACCAATACCTCCACATGCATGAACAGGAGGAAAATAATTAGAAAAAAAGCAGGCCTTCAGAAGCAAGTTTTCGTATAACCCCCATATCACAGATCACTATCCTCATCTAGTGACCTAACCTGGTGCTACAAACCAGCTGCAAAAGAGTTCAGCACATATAACCCTGGCAAAGCATGCCCTGCCTTGCCCCATCTGGCACTGGGTGCTGGGTGACACTTTGCAAGGAGAGGCAGGATGTGGTATTGAACCCATGGAGCATAGTTCTAGTGTTTTGAGTGCTTTTTGAATTGCTGTCAGATCATCTCCTTGCAGTGTCATGGGGGCTGTTTCCATTTAAGGCATGACTTGTTTTGCTATTGTTTAACCCAGTGCTCTGTACTATTACATTTTTCCATGTTAATTATATTGGACCATTTTTACTGAAACATAGACGGAATCCTGCTTTTTTACCCCAATTGCTGACTACTTATACACAGAAGATTTGCTTTGTAAAAGCAGGCATAGCAGCCAGAAAGTTTGATGTAGAAGTACCTGAGACATTGTCAAGGAGCTGGGACCACAAATTCTCCATGGGGTGATGAAGCAGGATGACAGCAACACCAAGGCCTCATCTGGCTCAAAGAAAAATCTGTATCTCTTTACATAATTTATACAATGGAACTTCAACGTCATTGTAAATTACTGCAACCACTTTTGCCGTAGGCAGCCCCTTGGTTTTTTGATTCTACCCTTTTTTTTTCAGAGACCACAGAAACAGAGTTAATGGGTGGAATGGGTGGTTATGAATGGAGTTGCAACAAAACAGTTTTGGAGATGATCAAAATTCAACTGTTCATAAGTCAAGTCGACTAGTGTTAGCCAAAAAAGGTAGGTGATAATTTTTAAACAAACTGTTTAAGTATTTTTACAGTGTACAAAAGAGTATTTCATTTGAGATTAAAGTAACACATTTGGTTAAAGTAAAATTTTCCTTTTTATTACGTTTCACTGAAAAGAAAATGGACACCCAAACTTCGGTGGGTTTCTTTCACTCCTTGGTAGCTGAAACATAGTTCAGTCCAAGTTTTCATTAGTCCAGGCCTTTTCAAGGGCCAGGCCCTTCATATATATTCCTTTCCCATTATTCCTACTGTCTGCATTAGTACATTCCAAGGGATATGATTTCTAACCAAGACATCAGTTTCTTATTACATGAACCTCAATAAATATATAAGACAACAATAAGAAACCATGTCAAATTTGTTTTACTAATCAGCTTTATAAAACTGTGGGGAAAAGTGAAGAGAAATCAAGAAAGGGAGCACTGATGAAGTTTTACTTACATATTTTCATATGGGAATTATGACTTGATAACTTGATGTTTTCTGTCTAAGCCAATATGAGCTGTGACCCCATTTATCTTTATCATTATCTCATATCTGCACCCTCATTGACATCTCAGTGGAAGACAGTCTTCCAGAGGTACTGCAGGCCACATAGGTCCCTTCTGAAAGGCCACTGCATACTTTCATTTTCCCACCTGCTGAGTTTGCCAAACAGAGGGTCAGGTCTTTAGGAGCTGCAGAGAAGGTAAAATATGAAACTATTGAGAAAGAAAAAAAGTGTATTTCAGGAATCAGAAGCTAGAGAGAATTACCCTGTCTCATTAGCAATCAACACCTTTTCCTGACTACATCATCCCAACTTGCAAAGGAGAGACAACAGGACTGTAACAAGCAGGAAGGAGGTTATAATCTTTATCTGAAATATTAATTACTGACATGGAGTTGTCTGAGGGTCTGGTAGCTCTTTCTCACCATCCAGCTGATCTACAAAGCCACATCATGAACCACCTCCCTTGGGCAGTCAAGTAGAAAGCCTGTTCCATTAAAACATCAAACTTTTTCATCCCATATCAGAATAAAAACTGGACCAATATTTTTGAGACAAAAAGTCACAATACTGCAGTCTGAACCTTTGTTTAAAATAATTACCACAAAAGCAACAGGCTGAGGTTTAAGTCTTGTTTCTGTCTCATTCAGAAAAGGATCTGAAATCCAGATTCCCACACCTCAAGTGAACCCAGTGAGACATAAGCATACCAAACTCTGGATTTTGCAGGGAAACCCTGATGTGTAGACAAGGAACCCTGGTGAGAGTGCTACTGTTGAGGGATCCAGATTTCAGAGTGCCTTGCAGTAATATGGTGCCAAGACTATAGGACATGCTACAGGAAGTGTACAGCCATGGTCCTGCTTAGCCTCTGTGAAGCTGAAGAGCTTCAAACAGATATTCTTTGTGTAAGTGAAAAAGAGGTTGCACATTTTCTTCCCCTTCCCCCCTCCAAGAAAAAGATTTCACTGAAATAAACTATTGACAGGCTCCAGCTGCCACAGAGAAAAGCCCTGGCTCTTGCCTGCAGTGGTAAGTCAGTCAGACGGTTGTGGTCCACACCACAGGGTGTCTGAGCTCCCATGTGTCATGGTTTGAGATGGTCCCCCGGGAGTCGGGGGCTCAGAGGTAATTGGGTGCCAGGGCAGTGTTCCCTGGAGAGCCAGTCACCACTCGTCTTGTTCGCTTCTGCTCCAAATGCCATATACACAGCACCGGAAGCTGCTGGCAGTTTTTTTGTTGGTGGTGTCTGTTGCGTGTAGGTGTAGAAGGCCAGGGGGTGGCTGGGCTCCTTCTTCCCCCCTCCGGGGGGAGGGGGGGGAAGGGGAGCCATGCAGCCCCACCAACTCTGCCTAGGCCAGAGTTGGAGGCAGCATTTGGAGTGAGTGTGAGGGACATGACTCACAGCACCTGAGGTAAGAGGAGAGAGGCAGGCTTTGCAGCCAAGCCCTCTTCCCCCCCTTTTTGCAGTTAAGCTGTGGAGGGGGGCCTTTTCTTTCTCTCTATTGTAAAGTGGAGGAGAGGCTCAGCATTTAAGCAGAGCCAAGTGGATGGGCTGATAATAAAACAGCTCGGCGCTCAGGAGAAGGATCCCAGGTAAAATTGGAGACGAGCCAAGAGCTCAGGACTTTCCTGCCGAAGCTGACCAGGGGCAGCCAAAAACTGACTCAGAGGACGCTTGATAAGCTGAACTGCACTGCAGCAGCCCACGAACCAAGGTATGAGACTGAGAAAGAGAGATCACACAGCAAACTGAGGAGAAAGGACTCAAAGCTACTTTCTTGGACTTCGTGAGGAGAAAGACTGCAGCAAACAGCTGAAGGTTGGTTAAGGAGTGTTCAGGGGCCCAGAACACTCCCACGAGAGAGAGACTGCATTACCCAACAGCCTTGAAAGGCTCTTCCTGGACTAAAGTTAAAGGGAGGGGCTTAAAAGGACTGATAGAAATGTAATATATATATATAGTTACCCTTAGTTTGTATAGTATTTATTTGTGTAAATAAATGTATATACTTCCCCCTTCCCCTATAGAAGCCTCTGGCCTGAAAGTTTCTCTCCAGTGTTGGGATGAATTGTGGGAAGGGGTGGGGGGAAGCCTGGAAATTGGATTTTGGATTTCTAATGTGGCTCAAACTGCCACACCATGTTTGAATATCTGGGATACCAGGACAGAAATGCTGCTGCAAAGGGAACCTACAGCTCCAACTTGCAGTCAGCTACCTCTTTCTCTTGCATTCTTGTATATCAAGGCTTCAGTCTTCAGACTTACTCTATAGCCTTTTTGTTCCTCCCACTGGAGAATAACTAACCTGTTCAGGGAACCTGGAAACATCCCAGTACATGGACACTGACTTCAAAATCTGCCAGCCCTCCCTGAAGCAAGGTGCTATGTTTAACCTTGGAAGGCTGCAGGCACATGAAGACCTCTGGAAATTTCTGATTTATCTGGAGTGGAATAAATTGGAAGATACTAACAGCATTAAACTTAACAGTAATACAGATTTGGGTTATAAACAGCACAAGATTATGAAGAAATAAGGGGTCAGACCACTGCAGTTGCTTGATTGACAGGACTGCAAGCTTAGCGGAACATAGCAGAGATAACGTGAAGTTACACCCTAAATTTGGCTTCACTGCTTGGAGGCAAAGAGGGGACCTGCTTTGTCTCGCTAAGTGTCTTTAGCAATCATTTGTCAGCAAATGGAAGCAGCAATCCCCAGGTGCAAGAGAATTAGATCATTTTTCTTCTAGAATTTAGGTGCACTTCAAAGATGATGTGATTAGAGAGTAACTGCATCAGCTCCACATAGTCCCTTGTTATGGGGATCTCTGGGCTGGAGCTGATTCTTTGTAACCAGTGAAACAACTAAGCAGTGCTTTCCTCTACCAGCTTTGCTGTAAATTCTCCTCAGGGAGGAGCTTATTGCAAATGAACAGCTCAGATAGTACTGGCAAAGAAGAGGTGGAAATGACACATCACAACTGTCAACTAATCTCGTTCTCTTATGGGAATTCTTCTTTCAGGTTTGGCACCCCACACTAATCCCATTACATCTTTGGGAAAGTGCTCTTTGCACAGAGCATGGCAACCTGCTAAGCAACAACCACAGCAGAAATAGTGCACAGCTCTTCTGCATTAAGCTCTGCACACAGCAGAGAAAAGGCAGCACAGAGACTCTGCCTCTTCAGGAGCAGTTGTGTGAGAACAGAGGTCCATACTCTGTCAGATTAAATGTTTTTGGGAGCTGTGTTGTAGTCTCCTGTTGATCATATTCGATGAGCAATTGCAGGCAGTGAGGATGTCATAGGGCAGTGACAGAGGAACAGAGGGCAGCAGGAGGCGGAACCTCATTCTTTGGATGGAGCTACTTGGTGGAGGCCTTGGGAAGCTTCTCACCACTGGGTTCAAAATAAAGCTTGTTAGGGCAACTTCGGTTCTTCCCTTTGATCTTAATGATGAAAAGCCATGAAGTGAGGAAGCTTTCAAGTAGAGCTGTGCAAGAACTGTCTCCTATCAGGCTGGAGCAGGCTGCTCAAGTTACTACTTCTTGAATAAGGCAGGTTTTGTGGGAACATTTGGTTTCCAGTCATGTGAAGATTCTGGAATCAACAAAATCAAAGGATTCCAAGATTATATATTTTACTGCAATATTCAGGGATCAGCTGGGGAGAGGTTAAGGAGTTAGTTAAAATTTCATAAAATAATTCAAGTATCTTACCAGAAGAATGTTAAACTCTTCTACTGTTGTCCTTGTTTTGTGAAATTCCAGGAAAATCTAGAACTGATTTCATAGAACTCTTCAATATTAACAAAAATGTTTGAAATGTCTTCCTCCAGCTAGATGTTTCCATGTCCCCCCAAAAATGCCTGACACTCTTTGATATGAAACACCAGAGGCACTGCACTACAGCTGGAAGATGGAAGCACCATATTTCAGATGTTTATTTAACATATTTGACAGAGTCCTTGATAACTTCTTGAAATTTAATTATAGGACATATATAAGAGAAGAAGCTCAAAAAAATATGATCTGAGATAGTAATTCCTGCTGCAGCTAAAGTACAAAGTTGTCTTCGGTGATTAGGAGTTAGCCAATCCAGTCTACCTTTCCATATGCCCAAACCACCAGATCCCCCCTGGAATTTTCAATTTCTCCACTATACCTATCCACCCACCTTTTCTTCCCCTTTACAGGCTGCATCTTGCTCATCTATCTCTTTACTAAGAAAAACCACCAAAGCCACATTCTTGGTAGCACTATTCTTAGCTTTTTCTTTCCCCTGTAGGAACTGTGCAGTTCATGTTCCCACAAAACAGACTTACAGAAATTTAATTGCCAAATCAAGCTGCAGCTTGAACCAAGTTCTCATTTGACAGCTACCTTTGTTTATCCAGGCTACGTACGATGAAGTCTAGTAACACATTTGCCAACAGACACACAAAAATTGGAGCCGACAGGGAGCAGTGACATTCAGAGCACATGACAAAGCCACTTTAGAAGTGATGAGATTCCAAATATTCATCCCATGTCAGAATGCAGCCACAATTAACTTCAGAAGAAACTCCTCTCCAGAATACAAGCTTCTTATATTTTCTTTCATTTCACACCATCATCCAGGAGAATGAGCCAGGACACCTACTGCTGTACCAATAACAAAGCTGTACCACCTGACACTAAACATAACCAAGGGAAATCTGAAGCCAGGTTGTCCTCTCTTTCATTTTGCTCCGTGCAAAACACTTTGAAGCATTGTAGACTCATAGAAGTATGTAGCTGAAAAGAATTTGAAAACTGTGAACTTCTTACCACTGTCCTGAGGCAGAATCAGCTGCTCCAGTGTCATTGCTGGGATATGTTTCTCCCAATTGCTCTTGAAAACTGGCATCCTATTCCTGCAGTTCACTCTCATTACCATCAGAAAGCATTTCCCATTTTCAAATCAGAAACTTCTTCACTGCTATTTGCACATTGCTGTTCCCTTCTTCCACAGCAGTTCGGCAGCACCAAAATATTTCTTTCCTGACTATTCAGTCTCCCATTCTTTAGGCTCAGTCTTGCACCATCAAACTTTATTTGCTGCATCCCTGAGAACTCATACCACTCTTTGGTGGACTTCCTCCAGTTGGCGGCCAACTTTTCTGCTGTTGACACGGCTCTTGAGCTGGTTTGTCACAGCTTTGTGCATCTTCCTTATACTTCTCCTCATCTGATCCTTAATAGTACTTTTCCTCACTCTCTCTGTCAGTGGAGGATGACGTTGCCTCATGTTCACTTTGCAACTACCTATACCCCCCAGATACCTTTCTTCCAAATTCCTGCTCATTTAGCCCCTCGCTACCTGTGCCATTCATCTCATTGCTTCTGAGAAAGCAGAAATTTGGACTCGTCTTTGTTGAGTTACGCCACCCTTTGTCAGCTCAAATGTTTAATTCGTTGAGATTCTTTACAATTCAAAACCCTTCTGAGATGTGATCACAGCGCTCTAACCATGGTGTTACCTGAAAATTTAATGAACTGTCTCTAGTTCATTAAAATGTTGAGTCATCATGGCTAGGCTTTGCGAACGAAGATTTGGGAAGGCTCTATCCACATTTGCTACAGGCACGCTGGTAGCTTATGAGGCCAATATGTGACAGACATATCCGATTGCAAAAGGCACAACAGAAAGACTCCTTAGATGGTGTATTCTGCAATACACGGTTCTTTCTGCGCTGCCTTTTTTCCTTGAGAGTGATCCTGCGTGTGTTCTCGAAGGAGACAGCTGCGTTATAGATGGTGTGTCTCCAGGCCTCCCGATTTGAGGCCAGAGTAGACCAGCTGTGTTGATCAATATGGCCAAGGCTGAGATGTTGTTTCAAGGATCCTTGTATCTTTTCTTCGGGGCTCCTCTCATGCGGCTGCCAGTGGCAAGTTCACCATAGAGCAGGATCTTAGGGAGGCGGTGGTCCTTCATCCTTGAGACGTGCCCTGCCCATCGCAGCTGCGTTCTCAGTAACATGGCCTCAATACTTGTGACAGCTGCTTGCTCAAGAAGAGATGTGTTGGTCACATAATCTGACCAGTGGATGTTTAAGATTGAGCAGAGGCAGCGTTGATGGAAGCGTTCTAGGAGACGCAGGTGGTGGCGGTAGATGACCCAAGTTTCGGAACCATATAGGAGAGTAGACAACACTATGGCTTTGTAAACACTGATCTTGGTGCTTTTCTTCAAGTGTTTATTACGCCATACCCTTTTGTGGAGTTTTCCAAAAGCACTATATGCCTTAGCTAACCTGTTGTCTATCTCTCCGTCAATCTTACCATCTGAGGAGATGAGGCTACCGAGGTAATTAAACTGTTGGACTGATTTGAGCTCTGATTGGCCAATGGTGATGTGGGGATGACGGGGGACTTCATTAGTTCATTAAAATGTTGAGTAGTGATGGACAAAAACAGAACTCAACCAAACTTCTCACGAACATCTTCGCTTTTGATACACCATTTTCACAGCCTCCCTGTTGACTAGGGCACATTTCTTGCTAATGAACTTACCTACACCTTCCCTCTGATTATAAAAACACAGTCCCATCTGTCATATCTACTTATGGTGAGGTAGAAATAAAGATATTACTAATGAGGGGTGAGATTTTCTCAAATGTAAGCTTCCATGTATAATAAAAGATAGCTGCAAAGACCTGTGCCCAAACCAAATAAAGAAACCTCCCATTAAAATGGGTCGGTAGCCAGTGCTCAGATTTTCTTTCAGGGGTGTAGCATATTTCATCTTTAATACTTCTATGGAATCAAGCACTAAGGTACTTATGCAGTTCTTTCTTACAGCTTGGGACAGAGCCAAAAACCAAGCAAGGGGAAAGTAAAACATCAAGAAGAGAAGATATCCCCTAACCACTGTAACCAAGTCTAGAGCTTATTCTTTAGGGAAAGTAAAGCTACTGTTCTTTGATTATTTGCACTGTAAGTGGCATTTCGGCTTGGACTTTTGCATTGTGCCAAGTGTTTAAGACCTGACTCTCTCACTAATTTAGCATTACAATAGCTTCTTCACATAGGTTATTCCCTGAAGCACTAAACACATTTAAAAGCACTAAAAGGATAAGTGTAAATTTCTAGGGTAATCTTCAGATATTTCTCCATTGGTTGTCTTATCTCTAGCTTTTTCCCCTAATATTCTTTTTGTCTGTATAAAATCTGACAATAATTACTTATTTGAGAGTGTCTTGAAGATCAGTGCTTTTGCAGATAGTAATTGAAACTCTTTGTAAACATCTCCTTGGAGTAAAAACAATATAAAACCTAAAGCTACAGACATGTGATGTTTTTGTGATTAATTTCTCTTTTGTAATAGCAGATTCTCTCACGTTCCTTGGCTGAGGGTCCTTGTGAGTAACAAGTCAGAATGCTGGCCAGAACAGCTTCCAGATACTGCACAGGTGCTCCAAGCAGATGCTCCCCTGGCAGCAGGCAATCCAGATAAGCTGCTGTGGCAAACTTAGTCCCTGCCCATGGTGTGACTGCAGGTAAATTTCCCAACTCCAAAGGCAGATTTACCCATCCTTACTGTTGGCACTGCATATTTCACCCATTTCCCACAGTTAAGACTGGGTCAGCAGATTAGGGAGCCAGTCTGTCTTTCCCATTAATGGAAGCACCACTGGTCTTTGCCCCAAAGGCTTTACAGTCTACTTTGAAGAAGAGCATGAAAGAACATGAATAAACAGAGGGAGGAGAAATGGGGATCAAAGATGTCCAGGGCAATGAGACTAAGATAGAATAATAATGTATATCTGCCGTTTCTCAATGTAATGGTTTCAAATATCTTTAAAATCAGCTAACCTTACAACAGAATCAGGTTTAATCACATTGTGTGTTGTTTGATTTTTCTATTTTTAATCATATTTTTCTCATTTCTCAGAGGTGTCCCAGAAGAATTAATTCTTAGTAGAAACTACCTGTAGAAGGCCAAAGCTTTTGAACTAGTTCAGAAAGGCAACTGTGAAAACAGCACAGGGAATTCAAGGCAGATGTGAGGAAATGAGTCATTTAGGGTGCCAGTCTAAGGAAGGAAGGGAAAAAAGTCACAGGGGAGATCAGATTAGGAGCTGATGGTCTAAGATACTTGGAGATCTGAGGATACAAACCAAATCCCATTTTGCTGAACAGGCAATTCCTGTGCCAGGACTTCCTAGCTGCAGAAGAAGGGCAGAATTGCCTTTTTTTTCCTACCAGGGGTATATACAGAGAAACCAGAGAGATTAAAGTGAGTGATGTCTTTGAATATTGCAGTTGACAGCACAGCACAAGAGTAAGGGCAGAAGCCTGGGAAAGAGGGCTAGCAACATGAATTTGCAAGCCTAGTGCTGCATGGAGTTCACAGAGCTCTGCAGAGTTCTAATGAATAACAAGCTAGAGACATGTAAAGCTAGGAACTTAGAAGAGCCAGAAGATGCCCCTGTCTGCTGTGACTCACTATTTAATAAAATTAGGATTTAACCTTTTCTGTAGGTTCATGTGAATAACTCACAACCATCTAATACAGATTAAGCTCAACAGAGTTCTACTATCCTGTCTTGCTGTGAAATCATATTATTCCAAATGCTTGACTTCGTTACTATGGAAGACAGATCACTGCTGTTACAGTACCTTTTTATGTATGACACACAATCCCTTGCTTCCTTGCTCCCTTTGCTATCCTTTTGCATTTTCTCGATCAGGCACAGAGTAACAAGAAACCCTGCTGTTGTAATTTACTCTGCTCAATATGCTATCTGGCTAAAATATTTTTCTTTCATATGGCATCCCAAAAATACACAAATATGAAAATATTACTATGGTTGAAAAATCAAGCTAGGTAGGTAATGTCAAACTGGCAGACATTCAGCATTCTTCAATTACCTCCCTTGTACATATGCATTCTGGCATAGCCTTTAATTAATGTGATCTTACAATTTTTTTTCCAGTGAAAACATGTCACTAAGTACCCAGGGTGAGTGAGGACCCAGTTCAGAGCATTTTACTTTCTCCATTATGACTAACAGGCTTATTTTCTATAATCCCCAAAACCCTGCTCTGAAGACAGACTAATTAATTTCTGCCTGCTTTCTCCCATGCCACTACGATACATGAATGCTTCAGAAAAAACATGTTCATTTTCACAGCAGCCTGAGGAGATGGACGAGGGGTAAGGACGTGTGGGAGGTAAAAATTTTCATTTTACAAGAAGCAAGCCAAAACTGTGATCCTCAGTGGTGGCCAAACTCAAAGCCAGCCCCCCTGTTCCCATTCCACTCCAGACCGGAGAAGCATAAGCCACCCATCCCCAAGCTGGAGCACAGTGCTAGGCTCTGCAGAACAGCACACACTTTAGTTTGTGACAGAGGCACCAACATGGGCTGGTGCAAGTCTCAGGGCATGTGGCCCATTGAGCCACCCCAAGGGATGAAGCAAGCTTGGATTGCCCCAGGGGAGGGTGTGCATCAGGCTTTATTACACAGGATTTGTGCTCAAAAATGGCCAAGTATTTTGGCTAAAGTTTTCCAGCAAAATCAGCTTACCTCAGAGATCAGGTGAGGAAGTGCTCAACTCAAAGTCTCACACTTTGTCAGAATCTGACAATCAGAAGTACCAGATGACTACAGTAATAAGCTCTAACCCTCACAATGAGAAAATAAGTAGCATGTCTGACCATACTCAAAATTGAGATTGATTTTGACATTCTGACAGCACAGTTTTAATAGCTGTTTATATCGCATCATTTTTGTGTATCCACATAATCAATTAACACAGCTGTCAGCAGCTAAACACAGTCACACTTGCACACCAGCTTGAGGAGATTGACTGGGGTGGTCTCACCTGCGCTGGGTTGCAGATGGGCTGGTACTGCTCTGGTCACTGCCACCTCTACCCTGGGCCACCTGTACTTTCACCAAAGTCAGGAGCAGAGTCACCAGGGTCACATTAACATACAGAATCACAGAGTGGGTCAGGTTGGATGGCACTACAATGGGCCATCTGGTCCAATCTCCCTGCTCAAGCAGGGTCATCCTGGAGCACATAGCACAGGATTGTGTCCATATGGTTTTTGAATATCTCCAGCGAGGGAGATTCCACAACCTCTCTGGGGAATCTGTTCCAGTGCATGGTCACCTGCACAGCAAAGAAGTTCTTCCTCATATTTAGGTGAAACTTCCTGTACATCAGTTTCTGCCCGTTGCCTCTTGACCTATTGCTCAGCACCACCAAGAAGAACCTGGATCCATCCCCTTGACAGCCTCCCTTCAAATACTTGAATACATTTATGAGGTCCCCTCTCAGTCCTCTCTTCTCAAGGCTGAACAGTCCCAGCTCCCTCAGCCTCTCCTCATAAGAGAGATGCTCCAGTTTCCCTTATTATCTTTGTAGCCCTCCACTGGACCAGGGCTGAGTAGAGGTGCAGGATCGGCCCCCTCAACCTGTTGGCAATTCTCTTCCTAATGCACTCCAGGATACCATTGGCCTTCCTGGCCACAAAGCCTCACAGCTGATTCATGGACAGCTTGTTGTCCACCAGGACCCCCAGGTCCTCCTCCACAGAGCTGCTTCCCAGCAGATCAGCCCCCATCCTGTGCTGGTACAGGGGGTTATTCCTCTCCAGGTACAGGACCTGCCCTTGCCCTTGTTGAATTTCAGACAGTTCTTCTCTGCCCATCTCTCCAACCTGTTGAGGTCCTTCTGAAGGGCAGCACAGCCCTCTGGGGTATTGGCCACTTCTCCCAGCTTTGTGTCATCAGTGAACTTGCTAAGGAGGCTTCTGTCCCCTCATCCAAGTCATAGATGAGTAAGTTAAACAGTACAGCATTGAACCTTGAGGGACACCCTTACTGACAGGCCTCCAACTAGACCCTGTGCCACTGATTTCTACTGTCTGGGATCTGCTGTTCAGCCAGTTCTCAATCCACTCATTCAGTCTACACTTCTTGAATTCGCCTATGAGGATGTTGTGAGAGACAGTGTTGAAAGCCTTGCTGAAGTGGAGGCAGACAATATCCAGTACTCTTCCCTCATCCATCCAGGTAGTTTTTTCATTGTGGAAGATAATCAGGTTGGTCCTTTAGTGAATCTGTGCATACATATCCATATGCACTGAAAAACCTTGTTGCAAGGATACATACAGCTCAGGGCCACATTTAGTACCAGAGGTTTTTCATGAAGAAGCCAGTTTGTAGGAGTTCAAGGGACTCCAGTTTAATCATGACAGGTGAGTACAGTTATGTGGGCCCACCTGTCCCAGCCGGTGGGTAAGTGCAGCTATGAGGACGAAGGACCCTGGGAAGAATGCTCATACAGCCATCATGTGTTTAAGTATCACAGTCTGTCACAATCAGACTCCCTTGGCACAGTGTGATTACTAAACAGCAGTAACAGTCAGAGACCCCAGAGCACAAACTATTTCCTGAACCACTGACGTGAATTTTGCCTAGCTGTGAATAGAACAGACATGACTAGGTCTGAAACACAATAGCTTAAGAATATTTTCTAAAACTACATATGTGGAAAGCCAGCAGCTCAGGCACACAGACAAGTGATTACCAGACTCAGCTAAACCTGTCAGATCTGTGCCACAGAACAAGTGCTGCGTGTGATGTGCTCCCTGCTGAATCTGAGAGGCCTTACAGTGAACGACATTAATTCACTGCTACAACACGTGTGCATTCAAAGACATCATGGTGGTGCAGCACCACTGCCACTTTTTGCTCTGATAGCCAAAGACTGGAAAGCCTCTGCAACAAACCTTCATACGCCTATCTCTCAGAAACCTTTGTGATTATCTTCTTTAGCATAGTGGCAGTCACCCCTCTTTTGCAGCCCCTCACCAGGTGAAGAAGGTGCTTTGAAGACATACTATATTTACTCTCAAGGAGAGAGGGGACAGCATAGTCTTCAAACAGTGCCCCTCCTCTCTTCCTGAAGCAGCACTGAAGAATTGTTATATCCTTCTCAAAGTCTATGGAAAGCCAGACAGTCCCCAAAGTTAAAGATGTGCTTATAGGGCTGGATTGAAAATTAAGCTTAGATGACTTTCTGAATCAAAGCCAGGAACAACTTCCCCAGTTCACCCCTTTTGCTTGAGACTTGTTACAGTGGCAGATAGATTGTGGTTTTCATTATATCCTTGGTTTTAACGTGAAATTTAACACATCCTAAGTTACATCACTCTGAGTGGCAACCCCACAATATTTTTCAAGAAGAATGAAAAATCCTAATCTCTGTGGGACCATACTAGTCCACGGCCAACAGCCCCAGGAACAGCACATAACACCCTGTCAGACACAGGTAAGACAAACAGTTTCACATTACAGAAAACACCAGCACATTTTAATCTTTCCCTAAAAGTAGCCAAATGAGCAACATTCATTTGGAGGACTTAATGTAACTAATTATATTCAAACACCAACACAATCCATCTGCAATTCTTACCCCAATTTGCTAGCTAACAGGTAGTGAGTCTAAGCAAGCACAGGCTCTTGCAGAGCAAAAGCAATGAATTTTCTGAATATTCTCATGGTATGCAATTTTAAACCTAAAGATGAAGCAGAGACTTTCTTTAGTAAGATCTTTCTGCCAAACTCTCTGAACACATCTGCCTTTAAAGCAGACTTGAACAAAATATTTTATATATATTGATCAAGTGACACCAACAGGCTCAGTAAAATCTTCTAGCTCTGTTTTTAGGAGTTGAGAATAAAGAAAGTTACATTTTGGAGGAAAGGAGAGTAGCAAACCATGGCTACTGATATTCAAATGACAAAAATATCTGAGAGAATTCCAGATGTCAGCCATGTGTTATGGTTTAATAGTTCAGCTGTGAGTCACAGGCACAAAAATCAGTTATGAAACACATGCCTGCCTGCCTGTGTGTGTACACACACTAGTGTGGACTACTTAAAACAGAAAAGTTGTAATTTTGAGGTCTTTAATAGTCCTGGAGAAAAGCAGTTAATCTGTGCTGAGGTGGAAGAAAATTAGCACAGTTTGTACTATGCCATGGATGAAGGGTGCAATGATTTAGTTGCAACGTTTACAAACTGAAGTTAGAACTAAAGAGAGGTTAAACACCCATTTTACAACATGTGTAATCCTTTCAAATCCTAAAAGTCCAATCACACCCTGTGTCTTGAATAATTGCTAGCCTAAATCACACACACCCCTGCCACATGAAACTCAAGTCCAAGTAATTTCTAGCCCAGCTCTTTCACACTGTAATATTTATACTGTAATTTATTAGGTCCTTTTAGCATTTTTTTTCTTCTCACATAAAAGGAATGAATATCTGTGACATCAATGTTTAGCAAGAGATATCACATGCCCCATCTCCTTTCTGGTGGAGAAAGACAATCGTTTATTGCTCTGTGTGCAGTTGGTGTCCATGAGTAGGCACCCATTGCTGATTGATTTCAGCTATCTCTGGTTTTGAGTGGTCAGTCTGCAGGGGAGCTGGCAAGCAAGACATTCCTTCTCGGCTGTCCTCCACTCCAAGGTGGACCTGACCAAAATAGGGACCTGTATGTGAGGAGAATAACGTACTTGGCTTATCAATTTTTCACTCCTAGAACCAGTGTTGCCTATGCCATGCCCCCACACACTGACATCAGCCTGTTCTCTCCCTCCCTGCCTCTCTCCATCTGGGTGGCTTTTCCAGGGGCACAGCAAGTCAGGACCTTTGGAATCTGGACTGATTGGTCTCAGGGAATTTGCACAGCAGTGAAATCCATAAGGAGCTATGGACACTTTGCCATCCCCAAGAATTACACCCCTGAACATCCACAGACATTTGCATATTGCATGTTTTCTTGGATGATTGCAAATGCCCATTTTTATTTGGACATGCTCATGGCAAGTCTGTGGACCCACAGAGCCATCTGAGTGTGCATGCAAACCTCAGCCAGACAGGCCAGCATATCAAGGGCACATCCATGTGGAGTGTAGTAACTACATGATAGGCATGCACAGACAGACACATATTTTTATGAAAATTATACCTCTAAAGATATGTTTGAATAACACATATTGGAGGATTTTAATGACTCCATGAAAGGACAGGTGGGATAGGTGCAATAAAGTGGCTCAAGCAAAATCACTCAAAAGAAGTTCATGCTGGAGAGTGGAAGGATGAGGAGCAAACTTCAGCTGTGGGACAAACAGCACGGTGCTCCTCAGCAGTGGAGCTGGTTGAAAGCTGTCTGCTCTTTGGGGCCTCCAGGACACACTTATCAGCTGCTGAAGGGTCGTCATCAGATTCAAGGAACTGAAAATGGGTTGATGCTGTCTCTGTTCTGGTCTGGAAAAGCCAGAGGCAGATGGTGCTTGCTAAGCACCTGTGTGCCAACAGTGTACCAGAGGTTTTGGTCTGATTCAGGAGTGCCTGCAAAGAGAACAACCCTCTGCTTGGGAACTCACGAGAGCGTTTTATATTTCCCCCAAAGCTCCCTACACGGTAAAGCACAGGTTTGGGGGCAGGGAAAGAAGGATGTTAAACCGTACTGGAAAAAAAAAAAAACACCAAATAATCGTCAAACACTCTTATGCTCTGGTCTTTGCAAATTAAGATTTCACATGAGAATTTGGACAGGTGCGGTGTTACCAGATCTGGCAACGGCAGCCCCCTGCCTACGTAGCTGAGTCTTATTTATCTTGCTGTGGTTTCAACTTAGCTGAGTCCCACAGCAGTGAGGATTTCAGATGCAGTGTGGCTGAGAAGCAGCAGCCGGCTTTCTGCCCTGACAGGCATGGGGAGCAGCTGGACTCCAGCACTGGGCACTTGCTTTGGAGGGAAACCTTTGCCAACTGGCTCCCTGTGTGGTGACGGACTTAGGGCAGGCATGCATTGCCAGTAACACCTCGTCACAGAGATACCACTTATCTCCTGTGTGCAAATGGAGAACATCAGCTTCTTGTGGCAATTGCGGCACAGCCCTAAACAGCTTGCAACACAAGCAGAGAGCAAGGGCTGTTCGTGATACTCTCCTTTGAAGCATTACAAATATTGCATATAAAACCAGCCCCAATTTTGACAACTCTTGTAGAAAATCCCCAGACAAATGCATCTCCCTGAGCTGCTGCTATTTATGGGGGCTGGAGTGCAAAAGCATACCCCAACAAGGGCAGGAGTTTGGCTCTGTGGGCATGACTTGATAAAAAGTCAGGCATGCCATGAGGTTTGCAGACATATATAATAGAACAATAGCATTTACATGATTTTTTTGTCTGCATTGAGACTCAATGAGAAACAGGGCTGATGGAAGCAAAGTGGAGCAGGAACAAGCAGGTGCTGCAGTGGGAGATGGCAGTGCATGGAAACAGACACAACTAGATTTAAAAAAAAATAGACTAGAAAGGACAGAAATGCTACAGGAGAGGGTCATCACAACTCAACAAAGGCAATGTGCTGCTTCAGAGGACTGAAGTTTGCAGACTGGGGCCATGGGCAAGGGCCTGTAGGTGTCAAAGGGCCACTCTGCATGTGCTTGGGACAATGGGGCATTGGAGGTTTCCTTAGTCAGGGCAAAATAAGCTCTCCAGAGAGGTGAGACTGGGTGCCTACCCCACCAGCTGCCCCGGTGTGGGGCAGAGCTGCTCTGTGCTTACCTGCATCCTCTGGCAGCAATTTTTGCAAGAGGCCTTTTGATGGTAGTCTATCAAAATGTGCATCGTGCTCCAGCTGTTGCTGTTGGGGTTTGCTTTTTTCTGAATTATGATTTTTCATAAAAGCCTACCCACTTCAGAAATATCGTCACAGAAATAAAATAGCAGTAGCATTACTTGTTTCCTGAGGGCTGCTACCAAAGCTATGTTAAAATAGCTCCATCTCGTGGAAATCAGCAGCAGCAGTGGGGGCAAACGACGACTATATGGGAGAAAAGCTGTAGGAAAATACTGGCAACTTTCTCCCTGAATGCATGTGCCAGCAGTGGCTTTGGTTCCCATCCACAGCAGTTTTGCTTGTCCCATCTCTCCCAGAGGTTCTGCCCAAGCTGCAGGTTTGAAAAAAAATGTAAAATATCTACGTGCAAAGCCAGCATAACTAGTACATTTAATCAGATTTTCGACATATAACTGTAGTATTTACACAGCTCCTGTATGGTCATGTTCAGAGGTCAGGCGAAGTTTAGGGCCGTGTGGTGGCTTCAAGCTCTGTCACAGAGAGCTCCACTTCAGACTATGTCTCAGAGGGACCCCCTCTCCCACCATCACTCCCTGCCTTTACTGATTAATTTACAGCTGCATCTGCACCTCACTCAGCACTTTTTTCTTGTGTCTGTCGTCTGGTTTCCCTTTGTCTGTACCTGTGTGCATGTACTTGTAAATCAGGGGGAACAGTTGTACTGCAGAGCTCAAATGCGTTTCTGTCTTTAAAGACATTCCAGTTTAGATAAGAAATTCATGAGGTTACATTTTAAAATAATAATTACTCCCTCTTTCCTAATGTATGGTCGGATTTATTCTCCTGTTTATCCAGACTCTTAGTTTTACTCTCTGATAACAAAGTTTATTTAAAACTTTCTGTTTAAAGTCTGTTTGATCCATGTCCTGGGGAACAAGAAGTGAATTTCAGCATGAAGTACGTGTCCTTTTGGTTTTGCACTGTTGCCACTACTTAGAATCATCTAAATGATGACAAAATCAGGCTTAAGAGGTCTGACAAACATCCCATAAACTACACAAGACATCAACAGGTCGCCAACATAGATCACTGAACATAGATGCAACAAACTTCTCAGGAGAAAGAGCACTCATCTGCAAGGTGCACAAAAGATTTAAATAATGTGAAGAAGATGGATTACCCTGAAGATAACTCTGCACTGCCTTGCCATGCTCAGGGTATCCCAGAGTGCCTTAGCAAACACTGCCCACTCAGCACATGGGAGTGGGAGCTGAAACAGCAGAAAAGCACAGCAGTGTGCACTCCAGGGATCCCATACAGCTTGCAGCAATGAGGTCCAGATTGACAGCAGTTTTGAAGTAGGACCTCGACAAGAAAGGCCATGGAAAATGCTGTTAACTGAAAATCTAGACACAGTCATGGTTGAAGGAAGGCTTCTGGAAGTAAATGGCAGCAGGCAACTCACTAAATCTGTTACAAACTCCAGCTCTTTGTCCTTCCCTCTGTCCTCTTCTCTCTAAGAACCTCCCCAAGATCCTGCTCACTCCACAATGGTGGGTGTGACTTCTGAAAGATTGGGTCCAATAGGAAGCCACAGATTGCTGTTGGTGCTGCTTAGGTAGCTGTAAGAAGAAACAAGAGGTAAAACTAAATAAAAGGATAATACAGGAGACAAATTTTGGAAATCTCATCAGGATCACAGGAATTTTACTTTCTGCTATTGTGCACCCCAACATTCTCCTCTGAAGAGTTATTTTTTCCGCTCATGTGTAAAAAAGATTATTTGTATAGTACTATTGCCCACACCCAGTTTGTTCCATTTAATCAGGCCAGGCAAGCCCAGGGCAGGCTTACCACTCACAAACAGCAGAACACTGAAAGACACTGCTATTTCTATCACATTAACACAGCATCAGGAACTGCCTCTTTTCTCATTAAAATGGAGTGCCAGTGCCCAACCCCTTGTGTTTCTTTAAGATCCACTCTTCTACAACCTAAGGAAAATATACATCCCATGGTGCCTTGCAGATTGAGAGAAACACGTGTCTGCCCCAAGCAGTGCAGCTCGGATCAACATGACAGCATGACAAACTACAATGCACATATGTACTGGGAACGCTTCTTTACACGTGGTTTCATCTCCACAAGCTTCAGGTGACAGCTCTGACCAGCAGCTGCCAGAGTCAAACAGGCAGAGAAGCAATGGAGCAGAGGGGACAGGGCCTGCAGTGCCAACAGCCCACAGATACCATGGAGGATGTTAGGCAGGGGAAAGGGTCAATTGTTCTCAACAGTCAACAGCAAAATAAGCAATGAGTTAAATTAGAGCAAGGAAGCACCAAGAGGAAAAGGCCTGTAACTGATGGCAGGAGTAATTAGGCAACGGGCCCCAGTGCCAGAGGAAGAGCTGACTATCAGCCAACACCATCCTAGCAAGACTTTGTCATCATCACTTGTGGGAGGATGGAGGCCAGCTGCTGCTCCCTTCCTTTTGTGCTACAGAGATTAGCCATCCCAGGCCTTCCCTGCTGTGGTGGTGATGGTTCAGCTGCTTCCAGCCACCCCAGGAGAGCACAGAGAGAATTTTGCTGCGAAAAACAAGGGAAGGCTATGGCTTGCTTCTGTCTTTCGTTTGAAGGCAATTGATATTTTCAAGGGATGGCAATATGCAAAGAACTAACAGCAAGATAAGCTGCAGTGTGAAGCTCTGTTGTGCTTCCTTTCATGGCAATGAAACCTTGCCAAAGACTGAGTTGCTAAGTGAAACACTTTTAAAAGACTAATGACCAACCTGCAGACAGTTTCTGGCAATAGTGTAGAACATTTGCCCAGCAATCTTTCAGGGGGCTGAAGCGTAAACCAACCTGTCTCTGACCTGAATCTGACAAACTCAGCAAGTCTAAACATTTCGCAAATTCTTCTCCTTGCACAGAGTTTTGGAAAGAGAGACTAGGTATTTGGTGTATATATTAAAAAAAAAAAAACAAAAAAAAAACAAAACACAAAAACACAAGAAAGCAGACATTAGAACAGACAGAATTTCTGGAGAAAGTATCTGATGGAAGAAAGGACCGGTGGCCCCAGGTCGTTGGACTCCAGTCAGCAAAGAGGGCATGGCCCCACTGTGGAATAGCTCTGCATGCATGGGACCACTCTTTTCAGATCCACATTTCTAGTTCGGCTGAGTTACAAGAATTGACCATTTCAAAGCCACCTGATAGAAATGGCTCATTAGCAGCACCCAACCTCAGTATTAACTCCCAGCAGCCACATAAAAAACTCAGAATTTTAGCAGAGAGGTTGGTTTGTTTTCTCATCAGTTAATCAAATCAGTCAATGATTCATGCTTGGCAAGAAAGGCAAGATCACTGCGAGCATAGGAACTTCAGAGCCCCATCTCTGAAGCATGGTGAGGACAAAGGAACAAATGTTATGCCGTGGCAAAACATATTTAGAGCATTGACATATTCCCTACTGGAACAGTATGCATTTTACCTCGTTACATCCCATGTCATAACCAGCAGTTACCTGCTAGCTGCAGGGATGCTCATCAGGCAAAGACCATCAGTGTGAAAGACAAGAATTTATTAATAAGAATGGGGAGAAAGAGGAGGGAAACTTGAGAAGTTAATTGATGCAATCAAAACTCTGTTGAGATATCACTTCAAGTACCTAAGGCATCTGGCTGAGCACGACCTGGTTTCTTTTCCTTATCATGGCAGTTTTGGGGTTCTCCAATTATTCTCTTTCTGACCAGAAATGCCTGCTCCTGCATTTCAGCAGGTGGAGGAGAAGAGGTGGCACTCACCTGCCTATACAGTCTCACCAGCAGCCACCCTGTACCAAAGGGTCATGGAAAGCCCCTCTCAGCCAGGATGAGGCTGGGACACTTTAAACACACTATGGATGTAGCTATGGCTCCTCACCAGTATTTCTTACTTGAAAGCAGCATAGAGGTTTCTCTCCTCTCTTCCTGGAGCTCTATACACAACAATTCATGTCGCTTAGCAACAGGGCTTCCTTTTAAGATGCTCTTTTGTCATTTCAAAGGTTCCATGCCAGAAGTTCTTTAGATAATCTGAACTCACACAAGCTCCATCAGTTTGGCTCTTTTCCTTTACCTCTGCCTGGTCTCCTCCCATTGTAAGGTTAATATCTGTGTCCACCTGAAGAAAACCAAATCAAACAATAATGCAACTCTGAGTGATCAGTCCAGCTTCACTGTGCAAGGGCTAATTAGAACTTCCTTTTGCCTAAAGCCATGCCAAGCAATGACCAACAGAGACCATCTGAGGAAAGGAGAAGCTCACAGGGGTTTTAATTCTGACTTTTTGCTTACTATTCAAGTCAGACTTCATAAAACTACGAGATTTCTCTATTGTCCATTTGGGATTTAAGACTTGTGCAGGTTGGTTTGACAGATTCTGTAGTGTTTGGAGAGAATAATAATGGCTTGTTACTAATGATTGTGAACTGTATTTCATCTTGGCTTTACAGTACTTATACAGTACTATAAAGTGCTAGCTCCCATGGGGAGCGAGAACACCAGGTCTTTTGCTTGTTTAGGCGGAAACAGAGGCTGAATTTTTGAGACAGGGAAAAAGTCTCACAGCTGTTTCACAGACTAACAGAGAGCTGCCCCACTGAAGTCCTCAAGATATTTTATGAATTTTTTAAAAATCATAATCTACTTAAGCAGCATAACGCAACAGCAGTAGCTACACAGAAACAGTGTCTGCAGGGAGAGTATAGGAGATGTTTTCCCTTTGAAGATGAAACATGGATGAACAAGACATCAGTAATGAATCAGTTGCTAATTCCTGTGAGCAATTTCCTTCCTATATAGTGCCTTTATCCTGGCTATTTTCAGTCTGCATTTTGTAGGACTTCACATAGCTTCACATGCGTCAGCCATGGCCAACTCAGCTTCCTGGCTGGCAGACAGGACTCAGGATGCAGGCACAGGGACCACTAAGCCCTGTGTTCCCTGGCCTCTAGCAAGCTGCAGTCATCACCTGAAAGTCTGTTCATCCTGTCTGCTTACAAATTAGCACTGATACCCCCTCTGAAGCCAGGAGTTCCAGGGCATGGCACAGGAGTAGTGCCATGGGTAAGTACCTGCATATCAATCTTTTTGAAAGTTACCTCAAATAAAACCCACAAGAGAACAATCCATCCGTAGTGAGGCAGCCAGAGGAGTTCTCACTCTATTCGTTTGGAATATTTCTATGCGCAGTGCTCACATCATGCCCCTGGTCACACTGTCCCTTCTTTTTCAAGGGACATCTAGGTCACTACCTGTGCAAGTGGTTGCTCAAGTCGTGGAAATTTCAGACTGAAGCTGTGACATGTCCTCAGCACTAACCTCAACCATCAGTGCCAGAGAACAGAAGCTGGTGGCTTGGTCAAGGAGTTGTGGCAAAGCAGAGGAAGAGGAACATCTAGGGCAGGGGGATCCTTCAGCCTGGTCTCTGGCTGCCCAAAAGATCCATCAGTCACATTGGTACCCAGCTGCGAGAGCATCACAAGTGCAGTCCTGCAGCTGCTGTCCCACTTTTGTCCCCAGCACCCCTAAGGGCAAGCAAAGGGACATTGCTCATGTACACAAAGAGCATGGGCTGGAGAGCTGACTGCTATCTCCTGCCCTTTAGGATTTCAGAAAGATCAACTGCTGCAGCATGAAGCAGTGGGCTTTCACATGAAGTCTGATAAAGTCTGACATGTTTTGCAGAAGCTGTTTCTTCCTGACAGTGATTTATGCTCTTGCTGCATCACCTTGTTTTAGGCTTCTTAGAGTGCAGCCTGAGCCTGCAACACCTGCTGCACAGGCAGCAGAGCCCACGCAGGTTTTCCTGTTCAGAGACGTGTGTTTGTGGCAGGGCAGGTGGTCCTGGTCCTCCTCAGCTGCCATGTTTCATCTTCTTGGGGTATCCCACAGGCACAGTGGGGGAGCTGTCACAGCACAAATCACACTGCTTCAAGGCAGATCCTGGTCTGGGTACTTAACATGCAGCATTTAAAGCAAGCATCTGGATTCCTATCTCTTGTTCACGGTACCAAAGAAGAACAAACAAGGAAAATCTTGAAATCCATACCTGAAGGAAATGGCTGAAAACTATTTTAATCCTTTGATCCTGCATAGGATTTATAGATATTTTGGAAGCCTTGATGTACTGGGTTGGCAATCTCTTTTTCTTCAGAGCTATGAAAAACCCAGAGATTGACATGATTTAAATGTTAAATACGAGAGAATGAAGATCTCATAGGGATTCTGAGGGTATTAAAGTCTTTTTAATACAGATACACAACTCACTGCACTTTTCTTTTACGTCTTAGATTGATTCCCACTTATTTCTACAGTCATTACACAATTTTTCCAAGGCAACCAAGGAAGAGGAGCAATTTTCCAGGTTCATCCCACCTGCAGCACTCCTTTTTGAAGGAGTGGCACTCAGTGCTCTGACCAGGAAACCTGGGCTGGGCCAGGCCAGGCACAAGGTCAGCCAGGTGGATTTGACATCAAACATGATTTCTTCTCAACCCAGCCAGCCATCCTCTTACCCAGATGGAGAGGCTCCTGCATCTCACCTCCTCCCATCCGGAAATGGGACCCCCCCTTTCTGTGTCCGGGGTGGGAACTGGCATCCTGTGAATTCAGCATCATGCCAACAGCCCATGTGATGCCCAGGTCTGTGCAACTTGGCTGGGCTAAGGAGCACACCAGCACTTCATTGTCAGGGTCCCTCTGGGACTAACACTACATCCCTGGTGGGGTTTTGGTGGGGGAAGGTCCACTGCCCCTGGGCAGACACTGTGAGTGACTCACTGCATTTTGGTAAGCCTTGTGAGCTCTGTCTAGCTCAAGCCTGTCTAGCTCAAGCCTGTCTAGCTCAAGAAATCAGCTTAAAATGGAGAACCTCTGTGGGATGTACCACCCTCTCCAGGGGACTTTCTAACTGCAGGGGAGACTCACTGTGGGGTGCCACAGCACTGGAGGTGCAGTGCAGAGGGAGTAATGTGCTCAGCCCTCAGCAGCATGCAGCATCTCATGAGCACTTAGAGATGAGCACAGTCACACTGGAGGCAATTATTACTGCTGCTGTTTGCATGCTCCTAAATTCATCATCTTCAGAGTGGAAAGAGTTTCAGCCAAGCACAGAGGAGGTAAAATTAAGAGCAACAAATTCCTCATGAGGGGACTCTCCCAGCAACCCCTGTGGTCTGACAGCCCCCTGAATGCAGTGATGGAGGAAGAATCCACCCAGCACCTGGGAACAACAAACACCAGCAGGCAGAAGAGCAATCCTCCTGGATCAATACGAGAGGTGAATCAGCCTGCAACAGCCCTGGCTGCTGCAGTCACAGTGTCTGCAGCCTGCTCAAGCCCATGGTGGGTGTCCATAGCAATGCCCCCTGCCAGCACCAAAAACCTCTCCTGTTGCCATAAATTCTTACCTCTCCCCATTTTGTTTTAAAAGCACAAAGATCTAAATTAATCAGATAGGCACAGGTTATGAATAACTCAAGTTCTTCTTGACCTTCAGTCACCCAGTACTTATTTCATAACAAATTCTTCATTACCTGAAGTGTTGTGTGCAGTTTTGGAAGCTCAATATAAGATATAAATCTATTAGAGAGCATCCAAAGGACAATCACAGTGATGGGGAAGGGTCTGGAGACAAAGCCATATGAGAAGCAGCTGAGGTCACTTGGTCTGTTCAGCCTGGAGAAAAGGACACAGCTTCCTCATGAGGAGAAGCAGGGGCAGGCACTGATCTCTTCTCTTTGGTGACCAGTGACAGGACCGAAGGAAATGGCATGAAGTTGAGTCAGGAGAGGTTTAGGTTGGATATTAGGAAACAGTTCTTCACCCAGAGGGTGATTGTGCACTGGAACAGGCTCCCCAGGGGAATGGTCACAGCACCAAACTTGATAGAGTTCAAAAGGCTTTTGGACAATGCTCTCAGGCACATGGTGTGATTCTTGGGGTTGTCCTGTGCAGGGCCAGGAACTGGACTTTATGATCCTTGTGCATCACTTCCCACTCAGGATATTCTATGATTCTATGAAATTGAGTCAGGCCCCAGAATTCATTATTTGAATAATAAATCTTCCCATTTCCTCAACAGCATGGAGTCTCTCCCACAGGAGATAGTCTTCCATGAACTTCTCCAACATGAGTCATCCAAGAGCTGCTCCAATGTAGGTCATTTTTCCACGGAGTGAAGTCCTTCAGGCATAGGCTGCTCCAGCATGGGACCCTGACAGGACCGCAGGTCCTACCAGCAAACCTCCTCCAGTGTGGGCTCCTCTCTCCATGGGTCTGCAAGTCTCTGCCAGGTCTCTGCCCCAGTATGGGTTTCCTATGGGTTCACAGCCCTCTTTCAGGCATCCACCTGCTCCAGCGTGGGTCTCCTCCACAGGCTGCAGGTGGAACTCTGCATCCCCATGGTCCTCCACGGACTGCAGGGGGACAGCTGCCTCACCACGGTCTGCACCACAGGCTACAGGGGAATCCCAGCTCCAGCACCTGGAGCACCTCCTCCTCTTCCTTCTACATTGACTCTGATGTTCCTTTCACATATTCTCACTCTGCTCTTCTCTGGCTGCAATTACCTCTGCACAATATTTTTTTTCCTTCTTAAATAGGTTATCACAGAGGCATTGCTATCATTCCTGACTGGCTCAGCCTTGGCCAGCAGTGGGTCCATCCTGGAGTCATTAGTTCTTCTGGACATGGGGGAAGCTTTTGGCAGCTTCTCACAAACATCACCCTTGTAGCCCCTGGTCACCCACAACCCCCCACTAAAACCTGGCCACACAAATCCATTACACAGGGATGCCTTTGAGCATTAACATGGGAAACCGAAACGGCAGATAAACAAGAAGTAAACGTATCATACAAATTCCTCTGAACTTCTTGCAACCAGCTGCAGGGTGAGCAGAATTCCCAGAAAACACAAGAGTGACTGGGAAAGAGACAGAACTGTTAGTGGGATGTGGAGTGAGCTTTTCAGTTTGTCATTCAGAGAAGCTACTTTCTTTTGTATACTATAAATTAAAGAGGACTAAAAAACCCAGCCAATCAGGTCGGCACAGAAGCATCCTAGTGGCAGAATGACACAGCAGCGGGTCACCGGTTCTGTGGCCTCTCAGTGCCTGCCAGCCTCAACAGCCCACCCAACAGCTTTAGCTAAGTATGCAAAATGGACTGAGCTCTGCACTGGATTTTAAGCTTCCCTCTCGATATGTTGACTGCTTCCCTCTCCTCAGCTGCCTGCAGGGATGAGCACAGCATGGCTCAGGTGACATCAGCTCCAGCTACCAGCACAGCTGTATTTCAGAGCTGAAGCCACTGCTTTTGTGCTTGGCCTTGGCACCATAGAAGCTCAGGTATCTCCACCTTCCCGGGTGTCAAGCTTGATGCTCTCCAGTTGGCATCTTGATTGCTTGAGCCTTCACTGACTGAGTTACTGGTGCTGGATCAGCTCTATCGAGCTAGGGCATGTTTGCTGAACCCAGTAAGTTTTCATCACACCTTTCTCTACTCTTCTAGAAAGACTGCTGCTTAAGCCTACGGAAGACAGAGTTGTCAAGGTGATAACTCAGTCATTTAAGAAAGGAAAGAAAAAGGCAAGTTGAGCTGTTTGGCTCAGAGTCAGCACTCAGTGCTGTCCTGGGCCGTGAGGACCAGACATCTTTGGCTGGCACAAGATCCCCTCCTGCCTGCAGCTGCCACACACAGAGCCATCTTAGCGATGGTTAGTTATACTGTCCCATTACAAAAAACTGATCGTTCCCTGTAAGCTAAATACAAGAGAAAGAGTGTTCATTTTCAGATTGAAGTATTGCTTTTTAGCTCTACTGTTTCTACTGCAAGAGTCATGCATAAGCATCACAATCCTTTTTCCAGAAATACAGGCAAAAATCTTAGAGTCATAGAATCATAGAATGGTTTAGGTTGGAAAAGACCTATAACGTCATTGAGTCCACTGTAAAACTAACACCACCAAGTGCACCACTGCTACCAGTCCACAAAGCAGAACTCTGGCCTTCAGCTGTTTTACAAGATTTTGTGCCTTTCCTAAGTGATTTATCAAATTTTGTTCAACTCAAACTCCCCATTGCACTAAATTCCCCTTTGGTGAGATGCTACAGTCTCTTCTGCACTACCCTGTACTTAGCAGAGACATTTCACTCTACATGAGCATAGACCGATTTCCCTCAGTTTCCACTTTTTAAAAATCTGTTCTGCTCCAGAAAAGCATCAGTGCACAGTAACTGGCTATATTTAAAGCAGGCAAGTTCCTCTTTCGCTCTGAAACTATTGTTTTGCTCACACTGAGTCTGGGAAGTCCAGCAAGCTTATTTTTTCCTGGCAACCTGCTTTCTAGCCAAGTGCCCCAGTTTATCTGATCTCTGGTCAGTCTCACTTTCATTCAGGGAAGGCAGCACAAGATCAGCCAGTGGAGCAACCCACCTCTCTCCATCATGGCCTGTGGTTTTCACAGCACTTGCCTGTGTCAGCTGCAAAGTATCTGGTGCTGCAGAGACGATGTGCGTGGAGCTGAGTGACAGACACCAGTCCCTCTTGATATACAGGAGCTGGACACATCTGAGGTGACTACCCGCCTGCTAACGTTCCAATATTTCCAGTTCCCAAGGGATTTATCTCAGGGGAATTTGAAGGTCTTTGTCAGAGAAATAAGGCAGGTGTCTTGATATATGCTTAGGGACATCAGCCACTGTCCCTCCTCATCCTCACACCTGCACATCTGTGCACCCTCACACTCTCTCCCACCACTGATGGAGACTTTGGGAGCCCATCAAACCAGCACTGGTTTGATCAAACCAGCCCATCATCCCTCAGAGAGCTTGAAGGATGATAAAGTTTCACAGGGGTATTTAAGAGGTATGAGAGCCAGATAGAGGATTTTTGTCTCTTGTGCTGTGCTCTTCATACAGGAACTTGTACACAGTGCTGGGATGATGACGTCTCTATTTGCTGTTTGGTCAGTATGCAATACCACATGAAATTAATAAGAAAATAACAGAGTTTTTCCAGAGGTAGAAGAAAAACTGACCCAATAAGATTTTTCTTTTTTTTAATCTTTTCTTCTGTTGTCTTATCTTTTCTTCTGTTGTCTTTTCTATTCCAACTGGGAGACAACAGAAAAAAAGTCAAGGTTTTTGATTCAGGGAAGAAGCGTAATGGAAAAGCAGCCTTAAGCAGCACACATTTGGGGCCAATAACAAATTCCTCGTTGAATTAAATCTACAAATCCCTGAGCACTCAGAGCGGTACAACAGGATCCCCATCAGGATAGTGTCTCTTCAGCTCCCTGTGAGAGCCACTTCATGCCCTGAAGCACATGGAGAGTTGCTTACTCACTGTTTTATTTGAATGGCAAAACATAGGCACTGTTGTCCTTTATAATGACAGCTAAATAACTTTTATCTGTCTAAACTGCACATAGCAGCAGTTAGCTCCACAGGTTTTTCTTTGCTTATCAGTACTGAAAGCATCAGCTTTTCTAAGGCAGTATTTTCCCATTTTTGTAGTGACTGATACTGTATTATTTCAGTTCTTCTAGGCTGGACCTGAGTCCCTGTGCTATCACAAGTATTATCACAGCAGGTACTGGGGTGGCTTTCTGTCCCCCGGCCACGGCTCAGCACTGACTTGTCACTCTCTGCTGGTCCTGTCCCTGGGTGCTGTCCAGCTGGCACAGAACTCCAGCTGGGACCTAGCATGCCAGAGGGAGCAGGACAGTAGAGGAGCTGCACTCTCCACCCAGATGGGGAATTTTGTGGTGACAGTCCCTCTAGACTTCCTCCACCATGCTGCTGCCAGCATCTCTCTGCCACTGCCTAACAGGCTGCAGTGCCTGGAGCAGTGTCAGGTCATGTTGCCTCACAGAGACTCCCTGAACAGCATCCAGTTACAGGATTTGTGCTTAAAGGAAAGGAAGAAAGTGTTCACCATATCCAGTTTGTGGCTTGCAACAAATACTACTAACTAGCCCTCTCCTCTGAAGCTGCTGAGTGCTGACACTGCCCACCTGCATCTCCTAAGCCAGAGACAGGCAGAGACGTGGTTTAGCTTGAAATAGAGTTGCATGTCGACAGAACGACCTGAGCCCCATGCTCAGACTATTCCCCAGGGCCCACAGAGATGCACCTCAGCAAACCCCAACAGGCCACGTGCTCCCACCCACAGGGTGTACATCTGCGCTCTCCCTTACACGTCACGGGCTCCAGGCTCCAGGGCATTTCCCTCTGAACACACAACTGCTGCCCCTGCTTGCTCTGCTCCACTAGCACAATTGCTTTGTATCAACTAAAGTGCTTGTGCTGGCCAGCTGTGCCACACATGCTTTTACTTACCCACAAGCAGAACGTCTGCAAGGTGACTGGCAAGGGTATTGCCAAAGCTGCAGCTCCCATGTAGTCCCAGGGTCCCAACCTCTCTAGGCTGGGCCTGGGTGAGGAGGTGGCTGGTGCTGCACTGGCTGTGCTCACACTCCCCATTGCAGTGTGGCAGCTGGGACCAGGGCAGTGCTCTGAGCACTCCCAGCATTTGGAGCAGTAAGGCAGCCTGTTTCAGGATGGTGCTTCCCAGATTCTGGTTGACTTCTGTGTAATCACCAGACAAAGGTGGGTCAGGCACATTTAATGAATTTCCCTGGTAGCCACAGAGTAGACTTCTCTGTGTAATAAATTGATTTCTTTTCACTTAAGCTGAAAATCCTTCATGGACATTTTAAGATTTAGCATTCCTGCTGTCTTCTCACTGCAGCGTGTAAATGTAGTTCATATCCAACATTTTCCAGACCTGCTTTTTTTTACCTCCTTTCTGTAAGGTTTACTTAAGACTTCTCTTGTAGTAAGTTTTGTTACAAGACTCATGATATTTGGAATTTAAAACTACTTTGTAGGAATGCTTTTTTAAGGATTAATAATTCATCCAGAAGAGTAAACAATTCTTGTATGTGCTAACTTTGATAAGAAAGTATTGCAAATGAAACTCACTTCAAATTAGTACAAGAGAGTTTCAAGGTATTCATTTTAAAAACACACTCCACAAAACCCCCGGGCTGTCCATTGCAAGCTTGTGCTGAGGCTTCCTAGGGTTTTGGCTGCTGCATTTTAAATAATTCAAAACTCTGTTTGGGTTTATTTGGGGGTTGTGCTAGTTGGGTTTTATTTTCCTATTTATATTCACAGTACATAGCTCTTTCAGCTTCACTGTATATCTTCCACAGATTACAGCAAGTAAAAGCCATAGCCATGAAGGTTTAGGACTGAGGAAGCTTTCTGAAAAAGTACCTGTCACAACAGAAATCCTCAGCTTCAGCTTCAATGTGCTGCCTTCCCTCCAGGATTCAACCTTCTCTGAGTTGAAGTTTCTTCTCTCCTTGGACTTAACAAGGTATGGAAGGAGCATCTTCACTTCTGCTCATCACATTGGTGAAACCCCCTGCTCTTGCCAGAGACAGAGACCTCTGGAGCACACCATAGCAGCATCTCCCTGCCTTCACAGGGACACCTTCAGACAGCTTCAGATAGCTGGTGAGTTTTTTTGCTAAGCAGAGATTGATCCACTTGGGCAATATCTAGGCTTCTCCCCTGATAACAATCATTTGTAGAACAGTGGGTGAAATAGGCATTTTCCAGATATTGCTGCTTCTAAGACAGTAGTGACAGCAAAGTCACTGCAGCAGGTTTTTATTCATTTTTCTATATTCTTCCCTAAAATCTGGAGAAAGACATGTTTGGTCCTTGGAAATTTTCATTTTATTAAGTTGGACACTAAAAACCTCCTGTCTCCCTGCCTCCCACAAATGCCTCCTCACACTCACCATTTCAGGGCAGGTTTTTCTTCTCAGCAGAACCCTGTAATTAAATGTGAACTTAAAAGTACCAGATAAACATCACTGAAAAAGACACTTTTATCGTGGTGAAGGCAACTGATCATGAGCTTTTACAGACATGAGGTTCAGTTTGGGTAATCACATATACCAGAAGAGTTTTGCGAGACAGGCCACTGATGCTGCTTTCTATTGTTTTCTCAAGGTGTCAGATCAACCGGGTTATGATGGCACCTTTCACAGCAACAGGCAGCTGAAGACAACTTTGCTGACAGGAAACCTGCTCATGTTTCTGTCTCACACAGTGTTTGCTGGCCCGCGTTCCCTGGAGAAGCTTGTCTTAACACAGACAGGAATAACCAGTATGTCTTTCATTCCAATGACAAATCTGGACGGCTTAGATACCCTCATCTTGGGCAGCAACCACATCTCTTCATTGCAGCTTCCTCCCAGCTTTCCCACTCAAAACCTCAAATACCTCGACTTTCAAACAAACAACACAGGAGCAATCACAGCAGAAGATGTGCATGTTCTGCAGAATATCAGCAATATAACTCTCATCTTTAAAGGCAATGACACTACATACATTGAACCTGGAGCCTTCCAGTCCCATTTGGACTTCAGAGGCTGTGCTGACATCTCTGGGGTCCTGGCACGGATATAGAACTCCACAGCTGACACCCTTTGGCTGGGAACATTTTGTGGTGTGGAAAAGGAGCCCTACATAAGCCCAGACGTTTTACAAGGCCTCTGTAATATTTCTGTCAAGGATCTCCATCAGCAGTTAGGCATTTCAGAAATCTAAGCACTGACACATTTCAGTGCTTAACCAAGTTCCAAAAACTGGGCCACTGCATAATCAATTTAAGTTACCCCTCTGGACTGCACCTGCTCCAATATTGGTTTAATCACCTGGTACAAGCCAAATCTGAATAAAATTGAGGACCCTGAAGGAACAAGGTGCTCTGAACTCCAATCACTAGCTGGAAGTCAGCTGGCCACTGTCTCGCTCTCCTGTGGGATGAAAACAGCAGAAATCATTGCAGTTGTCCTGGCTGTTTTCTCCCATGGTACCATGTTCATTCAGGGTGCTTTGTATTTCCAGCAAAATTAGCAGCGAATATATGTTTATTATGGAGATGTAGAAAAATATCTATAGCAATTGTATTATGTTGAAAGATATCTTACTGCTTTTGTTTGTGACTTTTTTTTTCTTAACTTTTGTAATACCCTTTGTATTATAACTTTTAGAAAAATAATGAAAAAATTAGAACTGAAAAAACAAACTATGACCTGAGCCTTGAATATAAATAACTTATCTTATAGAGAAATCTCTGTCCAACTCAAGGTTAGCTCTGGTGTACCAGCTAGTATGGCTAATGCACTTGTAAAGGTAAGATCCAAGGGCAAATCTTCTCTTTAAAAAAAGAAAACTCTACCACCATCACTCTCAAAACCAACCAAACGAACAAAAACCACCAAAAAAGAACCAATTAAAAACCAAATCCCACCCTCTGTCAAATATCCTTGAAAAGCAATGTTGTTTAAGAGCTGGCAGTAGTGTACCCCACTCTGCTAAAAAGTAAAAAAACTACCTGTGAAAATAAGGCACAACTTCATAGTCATGTAAGACATATTCCTGCAGGACTGTCAGAAACAGCCTGTATCACTTCTATGATTTCTTTAAAATATTTCTTTAAAATATTCTTGATCTTTAGAAAATTCCTGACCATTGGACCTTGTCTGTGCATCTCCTACCCTGAGGCAGGCTATGCTCCTGTGCTATTTTCTAGACTCCACAATAAGTAGAGACTGGCAACCATTTCATCTTTAACCATAAAATTCGTAGATTTGGTCAAGATCTGTTGGCACTATGTTTGCTTGCACAGGGCAAAAAACCCCAGTGGCAATAGCTATGAGACATTCCTGTGCCAGCCTGGAGTAGACTGTTCTTTCCACCTGCAGCCCAGGAGAGAAAACTAGAGGCTGCAGAGGGGGCAGTGCAGTGGACATCATCATCCCACAGGTGCACCTCGTGGCAACAGCTACTTCACAGGGCTTCTGGTGGGCATCCCTGGAGTAAAATTAGAGTCTTTCCGCTTCAATGAGATATGCAACAGCTAGGCAGGAATAAAGCCTTGTTATTATTTACATAAAACCAAATCACTTTCTCTGCCATCACATCTGAATAAACCCAGTAGCAAGACAGAGTGTGTGCATCTGATCAAGGATCTAATGGAAGCTTGATGCGCCTGCTCGTCTGCCCTGTGTTACCATAAAGTGATTTATGTCACTAGTGCTTTAATAACAGCCTAATACAGATGTATAGCCACAACCTTCTTGGGGGGGGGGGTATGACCCTTCCGTCTCCATTGCAGAGCACGCACCACATGGAGTCTTGCCCTGTCCCAGCATGGCTCCCTGCTGTGTTATGCCAGGAGATGCAGTTGCTTTCTCTCAGCACTTTCCAGACTCCACATTCAGCTTCAGCTCCAGCCCAAAGGCATTTCCTCAACATTGTCCTCTGTAACATGCTGACTAGCTAAAGTTTCTAAGATTCCTGCTGGATTAGAAAGTTTTTGCTCATTTCTGATGATACTGCTGACAAGAGTCCCAGCTTGGTCTTCTCTGGTAGGAACTACCTCTCATGAAAAGCCCCTTTTACTGTCTATTAGCAGATCAGATGCATACAATGTGTACTCTTGCGGCTTTCAGATGCCTTCACATCACTGCCACTGCCTTACCCTGCAGCTTCTCCTCCTCCTCTTTGTAGCCACATGTGCTTCCTTTTTCAGTTGCCTACAAACACACCCAAATTTGGGGTACCAAAGCGTTGCCTCTCCTCACAGCTCTCTGTATTGCTGGTTCATATTCCCTGTTCTTGTGGCCACTGACCCTTCCTGCACTGAAGCCCCTCCTGACCCCATCAGCAGTCACTGCACTCCAGCTGCCCAACACCAAAGCCACATGAGCTGCCAACCCCAGGCAAGCCCTTCTGTTCACAAGGGCTGTTCAAGGGAGAGAACTGTTCCTGAGCACATCATGCTGCCCAAGGGGAGCACACCCTAAGTTGTCCTTGGGAGCAAGGCAGGGATATTTCTGAACTGAGCCCAGGGTTCAAGGTGCATTTTCCCCTCCCTCTGCAAATCCAACTGCTTAATTGGGCAACCTCCACTATCTAATAATCCAGCATGATTGCCAGTGTGTGTACCATTCAAGAAAGACCTGCTTCTTCCATTGTTTCCCTCTCAAAGTCGTGGATTCAGGGAAGTGTTAGACAAATAGTGATGTTAAAAAGGGAGTGTAACACTCCATAGGCATAAAAAAATTCCCACAAGTATCAGGTAGCAACTGTGTGAGATTCACAAATATTAGTGACTGGAGAGGGAAATTGCATGTTGGGCTGAAAGGTATTCTGAAAGGCCTTTTTGTTTGGAGAGACCACCACAGGATTTAACCACCACCAGTTTCTGAAATGCCTCCTAATGCAGTGTAAATTCATGTGTAGACTTCACTTGGTGAAAACTCAAAGATGGCTGAGAAGGCGAAATGTGTTCCCGTGCAGTATCTGTTTGCACACAGAGTATTAAGACTTCCCTGAAATCCGCCCCCTTCTCTCTGCCCAACTTGTTTTAGATTACTGTATGTAATTTTGTATTACTGTATGTTGTATTTTTTGTCTTTACAGTGTCATCTCGCCTCTATTTGCCTGCAAAAAAGCCATTCATAAGACATTGTGCAAACAACAATGCTGAACAGCACATGCTATGTGTTTCAGGATGCAGAAGTCCTAAATACAGGGATTGATTATTCTGAAGGAAAAATTATCTGTGGATATAATATACTAAAATGTCTAGATTATATATTAAGACTTTTAAGTCCAAAGATTTAGTCTTCTGGGATTACCTAATAAGGATATAAATGGAAAGAGACAGCAGATTTTTTTTCCTTAAAGAACTGCTTACCAAATCAATCTCTGATGTGATGCACTCTTTAGTTTTAAGTCAGGCCTTTTATCTCTTATTTTTTCAAACACAGCTATGGAGCCAGCACAGAGAGAACAAGGGAATTGCTCGAGGTGAATAGTGCTTAACAAGACTTCACTTACCACCTTGCTGGCTCCTGGGCTACAGATGTCTCTGAAGTCATGGTACAACTCGACACTGCAACATGGAATTTATCGGTATTTACACAGAGAAGGAACTTGAGCATGTATTCATTAGGAAGTCACATTTCAGAGACTGGTAAGCTCTTACCTTTATTTCAATAGGACAAACAAAAACTCAGAGCCAAGTTCTTCCTTCCCTAACTGTGCTTAAACAAGGTGCTCTCAGTAAAATGCAAGTCAATTTTTGAAAGAGGATTTTACTCTGTTTTGAATGGGCCAATTTCTACATATGTTGACTTAAAAAAACACACCCTGATGTCAATGGTACATCTTTTAAGAACTTTCTCTCATTCTCTAGTCTTATCTGTAGCTGGAAAAAGAGCAGTCAAGATCCCTTCCCAAACACTCTACACCATACCTCCCTCATCTGACAAAACTGATGGAAATTCTTCTCTCCCAGCAGAAGACGACATTCTTCTCCACTGAATCCCTTGGACATCCTCTTCATGCTGTACATAATTCATACCTGCATTTGGTAGGGCTTGCCATGTACCAGAACACAACAACTGCATTGTTACTGTCTGCTTACTCTGCAGTCTTCTCCACTCTTCCTGATGCTCCCAACTTTTTGCAGCTTGAACCATAGTTTTAGCATCACTTCCTGCCCATGGCAGGGCAGTTGGAACTAGATGATCTTGATGATCTTTAACATCCCTTCCAGCCCAAACCATTCTGTGATTTCTACCCTCAGTTCATTCAAATGCATCCTTGGCAGCTATCTGGGAGATCGAGCTGGTCAGTTCTCATCAACTACTACACTATACAGTCAGTGGAAAGAAAAACTGTTGCTAAGCCAAGGCATGAAGTGAGACATGCATCCATACATGCTCCAGTATCTTCCTGTCCTGTGATCTATTCTTTCTTAGCTACGACCTGAGTTTTGATCCAAATCCAAGCTAGACATCCCTGCTAAGCCTTACAGACTGTGTAAGACTACAGTAAGCCTAAGGGGACTTAGCGAACTGGGAGTTCAGTGCTGAGGAAGGGAGCTCACATTTCCCTGGCAGACCATGAAAGTGTTCCCATCTCCAATAAGGTGCCGTCTTTTCTTACCACAGTCGAAGTGAGGATGACAGGCTGTGCCACATACAATACTGATAACCTGCCTCTCCTGACTTAATTAATGCAAACTCCATATACCACCCCTTTCCTCTGGCCCTGAACACTATGGAGGCTCACAAAGCATGCAGGGTTCTGTGCCTCCCCAGGCAGAGGTGATGGCTGCTGTGTACAGCCAGGGAGGCATGAAACTCAGTCAATCCTCAACTCTTGTAATTTCCTTTCCCTCACCTGCTGGATCCTGCTCTTCCTTCCTCAACCCATCACCCATCAGTGTACTAGTTTTGCAAGACTATCTGCCAGTGGCCTGGAGCAAATTGGAAAAGTGGGAGTGATCTGCAGCTTCCCCTCACCTATTTGTTTCAAACAGGGAGTGAAGCTGCAAAAGTGATGCTGTAACACTGCTGCACTTAGTTTTGTACAGAGGAAAAACACAGAGAAAACAATGTAATAATAAAATGTGTACACAAATTCCCACATGCTGGGCAGCTATGGAGAGTTACCAGCAGCAGAACAGTAAAGAGATGTGTATTTTAACTGATACTGCTCCTATAGTAATGACAATGTATGTTCTGGAGGAAGGATTTATATGTCACATTACAACCTACTGCCCTTGTTAGCTACTAAAGATATGTTGTCCATCATCGCACCATACCTACCAATCCAACACCAAGCAGTGGTTCCAGCCTGACATCAGACACTCAGCAATGCCGACCTCCTCTGTTCCCAGACCAAACTGCGTTTCCTCGTGCAATACCCTCTGCCAGCATGTACCTTAAGGGGTGCACTGAGTTGGCCCCAAAGAAAAAAAAACTGCCCGCCTCTGAGTAGAGCAGAGATGTGCCTTAAGTTACAGCAGTGAGAGCAGTTCAAGGAAAAATGCTAACACAACAGTGTTTCATGCTGAATTTTTATTTCAATGTTATGCAACTGCATAAGTATAAATAATTGTGTTCAATATATAACAATTATGACATCCATAAAGAGTTTCTTAGAGAAAATAAGACTGCAAACACTTTATTGCACAGACCCTAACAATTTTTTTTTTTTTTTTTTTCTTTTCTTTTCTTTTTTTTTGGTAAGCTGAGAACTCTACTGCAGGAAGTCTACAAAAGAACACATCAGATCTACAATCACACTAAGACTGACCAAGAAGAACACAGGCAGGAGGATCTCTTAACAGCTCACTGGTAAAGTAAACATCAACAAACAGGTACTACATAAACACAAGCTTATGCACTGTTACACTTCCAAAATGCAAAGAACTTATTTGTCAGAAGTGATAATGAACTATACAAAATATACATAAAGGTATACTGTAAACAAAAGCTAGATGTGCTTTAAAGGAAACAAGAGGATTGTTAAAAAATGCAGAGACTGTAAACCAGGAAATACCTTCCAGACAGAAATGTTATTTTGAAGTGCATTAGCATTCATTTGCAGTAACTGCCAAAGCACAGATGAACTGTAAATGTTGAGACCATTTTCTGTTTAAACTTCTCAAAAATTATTATCCATTGCTCACCAGCTCCTCTGTGAATGCATCAAAGGCAGTATGAATGTTCTAGTGCCACATGAAAGATCAGAAGTTGTTTGTGATATTGGCTTTTCCTGACAGTTCTGCTGTAAGCCAACTCAATTCGTCAGTACAATGAAGTTTTCAGCAGAGGGAAATGAATTCTGCACACTGTCTATTGTCACACAAGTCTCCAAGTCAAGATTACACTGTGCTTTTATAAACAATTTTCTAGCTTTTGAGACAGAAAGACAAACTGTAAGCATTGGTGTAAAAGTAGGGGCCTAACTCTACTGTGGTTACAGAAAACAGAAATAAGCAAAACAACCATTCTATTGATCCCCAATTATTAAAACCCATGCTACTGCAAGGGCATTTTGTAGTGCTTCTGTACATGTTTCAAACTTTACCTTTCATCTCTCAAAACAAACCAAATACCTCCACACTAACAAAGTCTACATGTTCCACAGTATACAAAATTTAAATAAGGCTTAGCAAAAGTAAAAAGACAGTAACATTCTAGCACCAAATAGCTCCAATGGGTTCCTGTTACAAAATGCTTCTTTTGAAATTACAGTATTTTACTTTTTTGCATACAAATAAAAAGATTATGTTATGAAATGTATGGAGCTACTTAATGCATTTAGAAATGAATGTGAAACCCAGAGTTACTTGCTAAAAACAGCAAGTTAAGTCTACAACATAAGGCCCCAGCTATGTATTAAAATGTATCAGATACCCTAAATTTTTCTGAAGATATGATACTGAAACTACTGAAACTGCTTTTTTTCCTTTTTACCTTGTCATAAAATAGAAAAGAGCTATAGCATTATGACACTAACTATGCAGACCTATATGCCATAATATATATTTTCTAAATGTATTAAAAATGGGGATGAACATACTAGTACTACCAGTCATGTGCTTATACTTGTGCCTCACACTGTAAGGGCCTGAATTTAAAAAAGCTCAAGGAACTTGAGAGGATTGCAGCAAAAACTGAGCACATGGCATGTGCTTCAGAGAGTTAGAGCCTTGTCTGAGGTGAAGGTCACAGAACACACTCCTAATAGACAAGAACCACCATTTCACCACAGAACACAAGTCTTGCTGGGATGCCCTGATAATTAAGTGGTCTTCCCATAGCTTTAAGGACACCTACTCTAATCAGGCTTTGTGCAGTAGGGAGATGCAGTTATGTCTTGTGTTACATCTGGTGAAGCAGTCAGCCAGGTACAGTACTATCAAAATCAAATTATTAAAAATACATGTAAAAACTCACAATAGGTCACCATATTTATTCTGTACTAGTAGTTTTTTTGAACTTCTATCTCGGATTTTTAGTAAGTAAAAATGTGGCCTGGTTTTCTTTTTCTCCAGTCAGACCAATACTTGAGCATGTCCATGCCAGGTCTGAGTTTTAATAATTTGGTTTCATGTTTCAGTATGGCAAATAAGTGGCTAAGCAACTATCTTAAGAAGGGAAAGAGGAAACAACGCAACCAGCAGCGAAGTATATATGCTACATTCAACCCCCAAACACATCGCTAAGTATTTACAGAGGAAATATTTTCTTCAACAGCTCTTGGCTGTATTTTTGTACAAATACTATATGGTAACAGTTTTACCGGTTTCAATTGGAAAGGCATTTTGAAAAAAGTCCTCTCTTTACATATCCCCTTGTATTGTTTCTTCAGTGACATGAAAACTTTGCAGCACAAACACACGACACAGTGCTGGTTTAAAGGCAGTACGACATATTGAAATTGTTTCAGCTAGTGTTGAATTCACACTTGCCGGGTCTTACAGTTAACAGGATTTTTTGTGAGCATTGCTCCGCGAAACTTCCTTTCCTCGACGCTGCCGGGCTGAGTCTTTGTCGTCTGAAAGTGCACTAGGGCGGTCAGGTGTGGCTGCTGACCTGGATAAATCTTTACCTACATTCTGTTTTCTTGAAGCAGACTGCTGAGCCAGAATGGTGTCTTTTCCCTTTACATCCACAGTGTTAACAAAAAGAGGCTTTTCTTGACTTCCAGGTTTCCCCACAAGGTTTGAAGTAGGGCGGTGGGCTTCTGCTACAACAGTGGCACTGTGCAAGGCCATCAATGAAACACTTTTAGCCATTTCTGCCTTACTGCTCCCTGTGGAAGAGGTGCTTTTCTTATTTAGTTCCTTGCAAGTTGCAGGAAGCTCAGGTGAGCCTGCTTTAACCTTTGCTGAAATTGCATCACTCTTGGCTGAAGACAAAACAGATACTTCTTGCCTACACTCAGAGAAATTGGATGAACAAGTCAGCGGCTTTCCTGGTATTGTAGACACACGATAAGAACTCTGCCCGCTGGCAGCAGACAAATGTTTTATTGCAGTCTGCTTGTTTGCATCCTCTGGGTGTTTCTGATTAACTTGTCCCTTCCCTTTTATATCTTGAGAGCTTTTGCTACTTGTGGTCACTTTTTCTGCTCCTTTCCCTCTGGCATCACAGTTTGAAAGACAAAGGGTGGGCTCTAATTTCCCACTGTCAAGCTGAACGTAAAGTGCGTCAGTGCATATTTTTCCTTCGGGTCTTTTGTCTGCAGAGATCATTTCGTTACTGGGATTTCTGTCTGCCTCTTTGTTCCACAAGAGACAGTCTTTCACAGTGGAAAATTTTGGAGACGTGGTTTGTTTTTCACTGAAGTGAAGTTGCTTTTGATCAGCAGATTCCCCCGAGCCTGCTGGTTCTTGCCTTTGCTTAGAACTCTCTAGGCCTGCTGGTAATGGGCCCACAGCAGAGGATTTAGGTTTGGTGTCAGGGGCGGTGCTGCTCATTTGGAGGGTGGTGACTGAACCATGACCCAAACTCACAGGTCTTTCAGTCTCCACATTTTCACTGGTCATTCTTCTTGAAGAGCCTGGAACAGAAGGAAGGTGATCTAGCACATTTTTACTGGCATGTTTCCCATCCTTCCGGGAGCTGGCAGACAACTGAGTAACAGTTTCTTTTTCTTTTATGGTTGGAATGCATGGTTTTTGTGACAATGTCTGTTTATCCAAGGACTTAGACTTAGAGGAACCTGTATCAGAGGCTAGCCTGTGTTTATTAGTGCTGCTTTCCACACAGGTGGCAGCAGGTTTCACGTGTTCTTGAACACCTACATGAACTTCTACAGTGCAGTGTCTGCTTATTGTGTCTTTCACAGCAGGTGAGCCTGAAGTGTTAAGTTGCTGCCGAGGAACTTGGCTGGACTGTTCTCTCTCAGAAGTTTGAAGCCTGGTATCAGCGAGTGGTTTATGATCTTTCTTTCCTAAATCTTTGGCATTGTCCTTCTGCACAGAGGAAACTGGTGCAGACTTCTCAGTTTTATTATCGCAATCTCTTGAGGGTTGCACAGGACATTTGGATGCAAGAGCTTCACTCTTTGACTCTGAGGTAATCTTCTTACATTCAACTTTCTGCTTAATTATGTCCCTTTCCACAAAACTTTTAACAACACTGCTGTCATCTTTTCCTTGCTGTTTCAGTGATTCTCTGCCATCCTTAGGTTGTGCTTTGGGGGCAGCTGACTGTATTCTTCCTTGCATCTGAGGTGGAATGGCAAATTCAGCACAACTTTTTTCATTGCTTTTGGAGTAGCTTGTTATGATGACATCTGAGGTAGATACCTTCACAGATGATTCCCTGATCACTTCCACCTTTGCAGGGATAGGCTCACAACCTCTCCGGGCTACTGGCTGTTTGGTAGGCAAGTCCTTTTGTATTTGTTTCTCTTTTACTACAGCTTTTTCAGGAGTGCTTTGGACAGCAGAAAGTTTGGAGTATGTTTGAGTAGTTTTAACACTCTCACTTTGAGTAACACAAGACTTTGCCTCCATTGAATTGTCCTTCTGTTTTGAAGGGGAGGTATCTTTCTTTTGAACAGCTTCAATAACAGAAATACTGCCTTTAGTAGTTGGACTAGAAACCTTTTTCTCTGTCACTGCTTCTGTAGCCACAGGGATGACTGGTGGATTTGGAGAACCCTTGCCTGTGTGCAGAACCTGAGGCTCTGCTATGTTGACTTTGCCAGATTTTGAGTAGCTTAACAACTGCTCTTTCTGACAGACCATTTCTGCCTTCCCACCACTCCCTTGTGGCACTAGGGGTTTAGAAGATTCCCCATCACTGCTGGTGCTCTGTCCTTCTGGCAGCACACACAAAGGCAGTTCAGTCTTTGAAGCCTGGGGCCCAGAAAGCAACGCAATGTCTAGCGTCCCTTCTATTGGCTTCAGACAGGAAACAGACCTCCCATCGAGTTTATATTCTGATGGACTTTTTCTGACAGGAGCATCAGTGGAAATAAGGGCTGATTTTTCCACGCTCACATCTGCTCGGCCACTCAAGGTCTTGAGAGGAACAAAAGAAACTGAGTTAATCTGGGCAGCATGTGCACTGCCAATAAATGCTCTACTATCTGCAAATACGGTGGAGTCCTGCTGTATGTTCATGGGTCTGCCTGTAGTAAGTTGAAGGCATTCATGAACATTAGATGTCAACTTGGGTTTTAGCACTGGACAGACACTGTCATCTTTTTCTTCAATGGACATTTTTTTTCTGAGATAATCAATATTTGCAAGTTTACCATCTAATCTTTCAAATTTGGCAAATTCTTTTGTTGGTACAATTTTATCTGTGTTTTCTCCCTTTCCACTTAGCATCCTGTCAGAGGACTGAGGTAACACATCCTGCAGTGCACATGGAGGAGAAATTCTTTTGAAGTCATAAGAAATATGACTGAGTTCATTAGGGGGAGGGCCATGACACAACATCTGTGCATCTAAAGCAACACCATCATTTGATCTCAAGTTTGCATTCTTTTGAAGGGTGTCTTTGAGTATGCCACCAGCTGACTGGGTCTCCAAAGTAACAATTTTTGTTTCAAACTGATTTGATCTTTCTAATACCTTTTGGAATGTTTTTTTGTCTTTTTCTTCCAGTCTTAAGGTATTGGCACTTTCTGGTTCATGGCTGGGTTCATGTATAGCAGCATTTGCTTTTTCAGCAAAATCTTGTTTTTTCATTACTACCTTGACCTTCAGCTTCTCTCTGTCTAGCTCATCAATGGATTCTTGTCTACCTAGTTTTCGGGAGATGGGTCGTTTCAAGCAGCCCTGCTCTGCAGGCCTGACTCGTGTGAGTGATGGCACATCACATACATTCTCCTCCAAGCTCTGAAGAGTTACTTCCCTTTGAGATAATTCTTTATTCACTTCTTCCTGGGTCACTTCTAGACTGTGTTTTCGTGAACATAAGTGCTTCTTATCACTGCCATAAGAGGGTGCAAGTTTCTCTTCAGACTGGACTCTCTTTAACAGTGGAGATCTTGGTGGCTCTGCACTCTTTGGCCTGACAATATGCCTTACAATAGTTGGAGGTGAGTGCATTTTGCTAGGAAAAGATTGAGCTATTTTTGTATTTCCAATAGAATGTCCCAGCAATGGTGATGGAGATCGCTGAGGGGATGTTGGCTGGGGTGTTGGAGAAGGTGTTCGTGCAAGAGGAGAAAGGGGAATGCTGCCAGCTGATTTGCGTCTTCCTGATCTGTATCTTTGCCCTCCAAGCTTTGGACCCAAGCCATGAAGGGTGCTGGGTCTTATGTGTCCTGAACCAGCTGGAGAATTGGGAGCACTTGAACTAGGGGAGCTACTCTGGGAAGAATTAGTACCTACAAAAGAACAAAATCCCCAAACAAGCAAACATAAGAACAGGAAGACCTTTTCAATCTTCTAATTTCAATCTTCTGTCTAAATGTTCAATGAGAAACAGAAAAAAAGTCCTATTCCATCTCCTGCCACAGTGTTCTAAAATCTGCAAGGTTTTAAGTGGCTGGGCTCCAAACCCCGCATCATTCCAATTATGTTGCTATTTCTCCCTTTTCCCCTCTTCCATCATCCCCTTTCAGTTATCTCTTCCTTCTACTTAAATAGAACAGCTAATGCTTTCTGCCACTTCAAAGCAATGATCAAAGCTTTCCAGATTATTTACCTTTGCCAAGGGATTGTACAACAGCAGTCAACTTCTAGTACATGCTTCAATTGTGATAGAAGTAAAACAGGAAAAAGGGGAAGGCTCCTAAGAGCCAGAAAAATGCATATTTCAGCACTCAGACAATCTTTTCAGCAATAATCTGCCTTCATGAGTTCCCATGCTAGTTCCATTATGTAGCAACTTCCCTCAGTTTCACCCTTTTATCAGTTAGCCTCTCCTAGGCAAGATCCCCCCATTTGCTGCAAATTGGGATTGTTTGTTATTCAATTTACAGCCACTGGACTGAGATTTAAATGCTGGGACAAACTTGGAACAGACAATTCCTTTTATGTGCTTCTGTATAATAAAAACACCTTTGATTTTGCATCAGGAATGTTTTTCTTTCCCTATTCTAGACAGAAACTAGCTGTTCAATGATCATGCTTGCCAGAGCTGACTACTTTCAGCAGAGTGTATCTGATCTGTTCACAGAAAGTACAATACCCTTAAAGTCCCTTTCCTCTGCCCTCCACTCCTCCACACTCACCTGATGGAAAATCAGGAGTGGAACGGTAGCTTGGGGTAGGAGATCTAGGAGACAAGCTGTGGGTTGGAGACCCAGGTAAACTCTCCCCAGAAGAAAGGGATCGGTTCAGGCAGGAAAAACTTCTGCTCGTATGAAGAAGAGGCGAGGGCTGCTTTGCCAGCTTTTTAAAGAGAGATCTTCTCCTTGTGTGAAAAAAGCACAGCATTAATTGTAAGTTAAGATGCACAGAAGATACTATTACCACAAGAAAAACTCTTGCAAGCTCTTGGTTCCCTCTCCTATTATGAAAATATTAAATCTATCTTTATATGAAAGCAAACCACACTGCAGAGCATGAAGTTCAGAAAACATTCTGATTTGCTAATAGGTGGGATAGATACTGTAACTAAATCTATTCACAATAAAATTTACTTACAGATTTTCAGAAGAACAATTAGCTCCTTACGAGTATAAATTTTCATTTTCATAATTTAGGAACCCACCAAAACTGAAGGAATATCTATAAAGTATTTATTTACAAAGTACACCTGAACTTATCATCCAACTAAAAATGTTCAAAAACTTAGCACTAGGAAGTTTAATTAAACAAGTACAAAAAGATAAACCAAATTAAGATGTAATCTCAGTTATTCACTTTCTCCTCCATATCTATATATGTACCATGCAAAATTTTTAGAGGTTATTTTAGCAGATCTAGTTTAGGCAAAACAAGATTAGAAGGCCACAGAATCTCAGAGAAGAAGATAAACCTATGTAGAAGACAAGATAGAAAACTGCATTAACTTCATATTTTAAATGTATTGTTATATACCTGCATTCACCATGAAAGCTAAGGATTACTCACCTCTCTAAACTCTCCTTCTTCTTGGTCTTCTTACTGCGTCTGACCATTCGGCTCCTGTAGCTGTTTCGCCTGGCAGGTCCTGTCTTGATGGAAGTGTTTTCGAAAGGAGTTGTCATTACTGAGACTTTGTTACCACTCTGCCAAAACAAAGGAAGATGCTTTAAGTGTGAGGAATATGTCTAACACAAGACAACTTGCCCTTGAATTGAATCTACGCCACAAACGTGAATGCAAAAAGAACTCCAGCATCAGAGTAAGAGCTATTAGTGCAGGGAACCCTGTGCAGACATTGCCGGGCACATCAAATAAATGATGATTGGAAAGTTCTCAAATTTTGCCATATTTCCTAATCTCCTCCATTCCAGCTTCAGAACAAGGAGAAATTCCCATAATTTTAGCTGGACAGAAGGAGACCAAGGATTGACCAAGACTGTAATTTTCAAGATGAAAGCTTCTACAGAAACAACCCCACAAAGAACAGCCGTTAACAGTGCAGTGGTCCATTCACTGGCCGTTCATGTCTCAGGATACCAACAGTTACAATGATGAAACAGAGGAGAAAAATAAAATCTTCGTTGTCAATCCCAAACCATCCTTTTATCTTGTTCAAAAGAGATAACAAATATAATTAAGCTAAGCTTTTTAGCACTGATTGCTCAGGTGGATTACTCAATAAATAAGATAGGTATTTTCTGCTGATTTTATGTTTCAATAATCGATACCTCCTGCTCAGCACTGCAAACCACTACAGTGAACTTCTTTTCAAAGAAATTTCAATAACCTAAATTAATTTATGATACAGCCCATTTGGATAAACAACGATCTCTTGTTTTGAGTTTAACTCTTGTAAGTAGGATTGTTGTGTCTTTTTCTGTATCTCACACAGAAAACAACTGCATACCTAACTGCCTGAATTTACAGAATTTTCTCCTACACTTCTTGCAAAACCTGGAAGTTCCTGCTAGTTGCCGAGAAAGAAAATAAAGACTTCAGGAAAAGTATATTTTGCGTCTTTCCTCAGCTCTTTATATTCCTTCACTGCCTTCCAGTGCTTTTTTTGACTTCTTTTACAACTGGCTACTCCCTTTGACATGCATGTTACACCATAAATTGTTAATAATATAGGAAGTAAATATACAGCTGTCTAAAGTATTTCTGACCTACATTAGCCTATGCTGAAAAGCTACAGCATGAGCTGTATCTATAAGCTACAGAGAAAAGCTAAGACACTACTCAATTAAGAAAAGTTGAAGGGGTTTGTTTGTTTTCAAGGGAAAAAATATAATTTTCCAATAGGACAGACCTCTCCACAAGAGAAAAATGTGACAGATTATTCATAAATATCCAGCTGCAGGATGAGAATTTCATTAATCAAAGAAGCTCTGTCAGATACATACATATATCTCTCATATATATGTCAGACATCTATATATATTGACTCATACATATATACATATATATATATATATATATATATATATCTAATAGAAGGCAAGCTCCCATGTAGGAGGCAAGGAAATATTTCATATTCTTTATTTTTACTTTTTCTCACTGATTTTTCTTTAAAATGCGAAACGATAAGTATCATAATTGTCAGAAGCCTGAATTACCTGATGAACATATAGGCATTCAAGCAAGTCCTTGAAAATGT
>NW_016690202.1:232956-330936 GCF_001604755.1 Lepidothrix coronata | reverse complement strand
TAAGGTCCTGGAGCCTACTGAAATGCAAGCAAATACTTGAGTAGGCTGAGGGATGCATAAAGCAAATAAAATAATTAAGTAGGGAATGGTTTGCAACACTCCCTCCCAGATTTGTAATGACAAAAGTGACTTCCACAAGTCACAGAAAACTCTGCCAAGTTCTGAAAGGTGTACATCATTGAGATATCTTAATTAAAAACACACAGTGGTATAGCACTGCATGTTACAAAACAGCAATATGGCAGACCCCATGATGACCAAAGATCACAAACTTCAGTGAGGAAAGATACAAATATAATGCTTTAAGTGCTAAAGAGTCCTTTTCTTCACAAAAGAATCCTGCAAAGGCTCTGTGGTCAAGCCACTGTTTTGTTCACTTGCCTAGCAACCCTCCAGAGTCAGAGGAGGGACACCAAATGATGTAGTTTCCAAAAATGCTGAAACTTTCCCATATTTTCATGAGATTTTATAAGCTCAAGCCTTAGCCCAAACCAGATCCCTGTTTTTTAAAACTTTTTTTAAAAACAGTTCTGATGAATGCTACTGCCAAACAAAGAAAGTCTGTTACTGTTTCTCATGTAATCAGTCAAGAGACCCACTGTCAATTACCTGATAGTGTGGAGCTGCTGATTGTACTTGCTGGAGTGGTTACTTCAGGTTCATCTTGCACTATTTCATCGTTCACAAATGCAGACTTTTCCTGGTCCTCCCGGGGTCCCACTGAGCTGGTGGAATCATCCTGTACTCTCTCAGCTGATATAGACAACTTTGGAAGCAGACCTGAACTGCATTGCTGCCGGCTACTCTCAGTCTCAGACGAGATGGATGTAGATATTTGTTGTCTGCATTAAAAACAAGTGAACTCTCATGCAGTTACTGAGATGAGGAGGCCTGCTACCTGGCAAGCAGGATGTAGACCCATTCCAGCACCTCCTCCTACTTACATTTCAGAATATTCTGAACTCCAGCTTAAAGATTCCACAGAGGGCAATGTTACATTTTTTGTTTTGTCTCCTGCATCTTCCTTATCTTCACCTTGTGTTTGAGTGACTCGATCTATACTACTAAAAACCTATTACAGACAAAAAAACCCCCAAAATCAATTAATCACTGACATAAATTTGATACAAAAAAAGATATGCAGGATCTATGATTCCATGATTTTAAATGCTTATACAGTATTTCAGAGTGCAGAGTTCAAGCTTCTTCAACCTCTTCAAATTTCCAGGAGTTTATGTTCTTAAAATGCCTTCCTATTTTGCTTTCTTGGCTCCTCACGTATGAATACACAAATACAGCCTGTTCTCATGAATTAATCAGTTTGCTCCTCATTTCACAGTGTGAACCAAAACAATACAAACAAAATCCACAGCCTTGGCCATTCTCAGTCACAGGATTAATGCACATTAATTCACAACCGTAAAGCCAAGCAGGATCAAAAAGCCCTAATGCCCAAGCAACTGTCTTAGTATCTACCAGTCAGGTGGGAAAAGCAGAAAAAACAATCCGAATGTACTTGAATTTAAGAATAAATACATGCTTTATTAAAATGAACTATGATCACTGGAAGTCTGTTATTTGCTTAGCTGAGAAACAGCACACAGTCTGAGAGATACATGTAGAGGTGCAATGACATAATATTAACCAATCAAACAATTACTGTGTAACAGAGCCTTCAGAAGGACAGAAGTTCCCAGAACCACAGAACAAGGTTGGAAGGGACCTCTGTAAGTCATGTTGTCCAACCCCTCTGCACAAGCAGGGTCACCTACACCTGGTTGCTAAGGAACACGTTAAGAAGCTTTTGAAGATCTCCAAGGACGGAGACTCCACCGAGTAAAGAAATGTTTCTTCGTCTTCAGACAGAACTTCCAGTCTCTCAATCTGTGTCCATTGCCTCTCATCTAAGAGAGGTGTCTCCAAAGAGACAAAATCATTTTCCAGTATCTGAATTTGAAACGTACTACCAAGTCAATTTATGGAGTTTACACAGAATGAACATAACCACAATTCCTATCTCTGCTCTTCCATGCTATCACAGACAGAACACAGTCAGCATAAAATCCACCGATTTATTAAAGCATAACCCAAGACAAATAAGATACAAATACAGACACTCCAAATACCTTTAAACATCTCCTAAAATAGATTAAAGAAACTTTTGAAATAGTAGGCTTTTGAAAATCACTGCTGGATGCTATGTTAAGATTAAAAGTTCACTCATTAGGTATTCCACTTCCATTATTTCCTGTCAATCTATTCTTCACTGTATTTCCTGAGCATGTTCCCTCTGCTACTGCTAGTGTGCTCTGACCAGCAACAAGTAGCTCTCATCTCTACTGCAGTTTTATCTTCAATTCAGAGCACTCAAATCACTCCCTCAAATCCACAATTCTCCTTGACCAAAACACATGCCAACCACCCCCTTGCTTTTCTCCTTCAGTCTAATGTCATTAAATTAATAGCTACTATAGGGTAACACTGTAATCTTTGTTATGCTAGCATCTGCAAGATACCCGGAACACAACTGGAGCAACATGAAAACTATGTACAGGAAAACCAATGTAAAGAACATGTATTAGCATTTAACAGAACGCTTCCCCTAAATTTTCTGTTAAGCCATCATGAATTTTCTACAAAAAATACTATCATATTTATATAATTTTTCATTAGTATCTTAAAGATTCAAGAATTAACTTTCTTACAGAATCTTCCCATGTTTTGATTTACTGTTACTCATTGTATTCTTGCCCAATTTCAGTTAACTTCACTGTTTCTCGAAAAACAATGCCCTATTCACCTCTTGTATATTTATAATTTCCAAACTCTGTGAAAGCTGAAAAATGTTTATGTACACAATACATACTAAGATTACAGAATTTTTACTTACTTTTGAAAATCTGTGTGAACATGAGGAAAACTGTCTTATCTCCAAATTAAAATCTTCATCATTGGTATCATCTTCTTCTTCTGTTTCCATATGATGATATTTCTCAGAACGAGCTACAGACAAGGGAAATAAAATATCTGAATTTATCAGGAAGAATAGATACCAGGCTTAAATATTACATCAGTCTAATTTTATTCTTAAGATTATTTCTGCTGAAATGTCAATCCACCAGTGAAACTGCAAGTTGCCAGTGATTCTGATAAAGGGGCTTTTAAAAGCAGTAATCAAGAGTCTATAAAGATAGCGATTATGTAAACATGGCATTCATAACTTTTTTTAATACCGTGAAACACCTACTGTCAAAATAACTTGTGTCATCTTCAGACTCCAACTGTGGAATAAATTCTGCCTTCTGCCTCAGCAAACTATTCCAGTCAAGGCTCCTGAAGAACTGATGCTGCTTTACTTCATATGCACCACCTGGGGGAACCAGAGAAAAACACTGAGCAACCCATATCAAATCCTCTGACATTAACTGAACTAAACCCCTGGCCAATAACGCAAATAATCATGGAAACGCATTGTCATCGCTGTATGCATGAACATCCACTACCCATCTCCATTTGAATACCCTAAACCTGTCTGAGATCCTCCCGGTCCCTGTTTTGTTGTGGCTGTTTCTTTAACAGTGGTGGCACTGTTTTATCATTTCCCCCCTTCTAACATTTTCATTTTTTCTGGATATTTCTGGCAACTACACATTAGTCAGAATCATCAAACGTAGTAGTAGCTATAAAAATAAAAATATGTGCACTAGGTTAGTAAGCACAAGTTATAAAATAATGCAGAATTATTCTTAATAGTTGCTCAATATAAATATTAATGCTGACCTAGAGACCCTTTTAGTGTTTTATGGCAGTAATACACAATTCTATAGGAAGTATCTTATCATTTATCTTCTCATTGATTACTGCCTGCTTGTTGTAATGTGTGTTAAACAATTACACTAGTTTTAAGTTAAAAAACAATTATAAGAACACAATGGAATACTGGAAATTTTGTCCTGGGAAGATGGGAAATGATGTCATTAATAACCATACATCTAATTCTAAAAACTGAACAAATAACCTGCAGCAGCAAAACCTGCTGCCAGCTTGAATGTATTTGGTTTACGCGTATTTGGTTTATGGTTTTGGTAGTGGGGGGGCTGCAGAGGTGGCTTCTGTGAGAAGCTACCAGAATGTTCCTCTACATCCAACAGAGCCAATGCCGGCAAGCTCCAAGATTGACCCACCACCACCCAATCAGCATTATCTGGGATAATGTATTTAAGAAGGGAAAGGCTGCTACACAACAGCAGCCAGAAGAGAGGAGTGAGAACAGGCGAGATGAACAACCCTGCAGACATCAAGGACAGGGCACAAGGAAGGGCAGGAGATGCTTCAGGTGCTGGAGTACAGATTCCTCTGCAGCCCGTGGTGAAGACCACGGTAAGGCAGCTGTGCCCCTGCAGCCCATGGAGGACCCCACACCAGAGCAGGTGGATGCCCAAAGGAGACTGTGATCCCATGCAAAAGCCCTTGCTGGAGCAGGCTCCTGGTCAGTACCTGTGGCCCTGTGGAGCTCACACTGGAGTAAGTTTGCTGGCAGGGTTTGTGACCCCATGGGGAATCCATGTTGAAGCAGTCTTTTCCTGAAGGACTGCACCCCACACTGGAGCACAGGGAAAGCATGACAAGGAAGGAGCAGCAGAGAGAGCAACCCCCATTTCCTGTCTCTTGCACTGCTCAGAGGGAGAAGTATAGCACTCAGAGGAGTGAAGGTGTGCCTGGGTAGAAGTGAGGGGTGAAGGGAAGGTGTTTTTAGATTTGTTCCTATTGTTCATTATCCTACTCCATTGTTAATTGGCAATAAATTAACTTCCCTGAGTTGAGTCAGCTTTGCTCATGACAGTAACTCCCTTTCCTTATCTCAACCCATAAGCCTTCGCATATTTTCTCCTCCCATCAAGCTGAGGAGGACAGGGACAGAGCAGCTTAGTGGGTACCTGGTGGGCAGCCAGGGTCAACCCAGCACATTGATACAGCTCATGTACTTCTGAATATCAAGCAAGGAGGGAGCCATAGAAAAAATGTAAAACCTCCAGGATTGGAGGTCTAAAAATAGGTAGCACAGTCTGACCACTGGACTCATTTTTGCAAGCACTTTTCCAAGTACTCTCATGCTGACTCAACCTGCCACTTGGTTTCCTTAGTATCCCCAATGTACTTATATTCATGGCATACAGTGTTCATACCTTTCTATGGGTTCTTTTATGTAGGAGGCTTTTTTCTGCTGTGTTTACCTAGTGCTTTGCCCAGTAGGATGGCAGTCAGTGACTAGGGTTCCCATACAACATCACTTGAAAATCATGTGCAATATTCTTCATTACTGCCTCACACAGAAACTCCCTAATAAGTCCTGCTCCATCAAGTAAAAACATAAACTCTATTACACAAACATACAGTTCTTTCATTAGCCTATGCAGGCTCACTAGTCCTAATACCTTCTTAACATTAACATTTGTGTTTTAATTCTTCTTCATACAAGGTATTAGTGCTTTATGAATGAGAATGACAGTATTTCTGAATAACTAGTTTGAGTACTCATCACCTATCCTAAAACCTGGAGGAACCGATTTGCCAGGCTAAGATACTTCTGAAAAACGAAGCTGTGTATTGATTCCCCTTCTCTATTTCTGTGTTTAGTTATTTAACCGTATTAATGAAGAAACCCCATCCAATGGCTGCTTTGAAAAATTTGTTATACTTATCAACTTAAGAGAAGAGTAAATGCGAATGAGCACACGTAAAGTCTGTGAAGTCAAAAAAAAAAAAAAATGGACAGTCATCATCCTGTTAAGCTCATATTACCAGTCTGAATCTATAAAATACCATTGGTTAGAATGGTATGTTGTCATACGGCTTATCTTGACAGAGGTTTCCCAAGTAAAACAAACAGATGAACAAAAGCTCCCAGTGCTGAATACAGAAGCCATTTCTAGAACATTAACAATGTAAAATTAGTGCCTCCTAACCTGTTCCCAATCTTTCCAAAGGATTCTGCCTGAGCAGCAGGGTAATCAGATCCTGGGCATCTGGAGGTGGTGCTTCATCCTTTTCAGGCCAGTTGATTTCATCTAAAAAACCCCAGAAAGTTGTTTGTTATTACTTAAGTCTGATCCCAGCATTCAGCACAAACTGTGTGAAAGCTCTCATCGTCACCTAGCAGCAAAGCAGAGTTAAGGCAACTTTTTGAAGTTACTCTGTTGGATACCAATTACTTCTAATTTTATACTCTCTATACAGACTCCATAAACATATTATGTTCCCATTTTCCTTTTAAGTATCCTTTAACCAAAAACAGTGTTTAGCAACAGAATACAAGAATGCTTGGCTCATGGAAAACTATTTCAAAATATTAGCACAACTTGTAAAGTCTTCTCCCTGCACTCCCAATCATGGTTTAAATTGTAGCTGTGTTCCATGGAAACTGTTGTTAAGATGGACACTGCTGACCTGACCAAGCACTTGCTTGGTCACATCTGTATTTCTTCTATAATGTTGGGAGACTCACTAAAGTCATTACTCCCATGACTAAGGGTCCAGGTATCACTCTGTTCTGGAGACATACACAACAATGGAACTTTTCTTCAAGAGTCTCATACTTCCAAGGAAAACCACCTTCCTCTACTGACTCTTATACTACTACTATGGCTTTTGCACTTCATGGCAAGCTGGACATAAATCATGCAATCAAGACAGGATATCCTGCCTATGAACATGAACTTTCTAAAAGCCTACACAGCAAGTTTTGTCTGGCTTTTAGCAGAAGCTGCCTCCACAAATGCAATACATTTCAGGTTTTAGACAAAACTCTGCAGACGTTTCTTGGAAGGTACAAGGATTTTGGCAACAGAGAAATAGAACATTAGGAGCTCAGGAAATACAGAAGGCTGTTAAGGATTTTGCTGTCATATGATCTAGACTTCTCCTTCAAAATAATTGTACCTGGAGAAATAATCATAAAAAGCTACATACAAGTTTAACCTCCGTATTTCAGAGTTTAAGGAAAAGTACTGAAATAAACAGGCATGAAATGTAATCTGTTTCTGGAGCAATATTTTAAACTCCTGTCACTTTTGGCATGTAAGTTTACACTGAGGCCTCCCACAGTTTTCCTTGGGGGAGGAAACCTGGGGGCAGGAAAGGCAACCTACAAAGAAGGCAATGGCAAGATTTTAAAATAGAATTTCAAGTAGAATATAGATTTTGCCCACAATAACTGGAATAAAAGTCTAGGCTACAGTTTGGGTTCTTTAACACGGCTTTTACAGTTGAATACAAAGGGATCATTTATTTTAGCACAGGAAACTTATCCAACAAGAGTTCTTCTAGAAACACTAAGAATTATTTCAACAATAAGTCAACATCAGAACAGGAAACTAGGCTGATCAAAAGCCTTGGAGAGTGAGTGGAAATAGATCAGGTTAACAAATACACTTCAACAAATAATTTATGTAAGATAAATGGACACATTTAAACAGATAAAGTTATTTACATAGGCAACAGCTAGATTGTAACACATATGTTTTACAAAATGTAAAATTAATGCCACAAGCCAAATAAAGTCTGAAGTGCAACTTTTGTCATTAATTTTAAGACTATTCCCTCCCCTTCTCCAAGTCAGACAGCATAAGGATAAAAACACAGGTGCACATGTCCAGAAATGCAATAAAAACATGAGTTATTTCCATGTTTTCCTGCCTACAGCTTCCACTGCAGTTTAAATCTGATTTGGGAAAAAAAGCATGAATATGTATTGCAGCCACAAGGCATTCACAAAAAAGACATAATTTGCTCCTTGTGTTAATTAAACAGTTCGTTCTTTTTGCCACTCAGGCCTCAGCATATCACATCAGAAAACAACATGGTTATAAATTTATAAATCCACAAACAGCTAGGATATTGTATAAAGAGGTTACAGGCACTTCAGTACAGTTTACAAACAAGCCTGGCTTTCAACTTCAGAGATGGAGGAAAGCAAGATGATGACAGTGTCTCCTTAAGTACAAAAGGGGATTTGTTGCATTCTCAGAGAATAAGGAAACAGAAGTGCATTCTGAGCTTCTGGACATTTTAAGCAGACCATTAAAACAGACTGGGAAATAGTAACAGAGGTGCCATTTTGTTAAACTTGTGTCATAGAGACTCTCTACATCTATGCACCTGGGAAATTTATAGAAACAGCGCAGGATAGTGAACAAGTCTGTTTAATTATCATTCAGTTTTGTCACAAGCCATATAACACTTAGGGTCAGTTTGCAGGTTAAGATCTAAAAGGTTACTGAATTTTAAATGGAAGAAGAACAGCTGCTACAGAAATAACAGTACACTACAACAATCACCAGTGAAATCATTAACAATCTGTGAATTGAGTTTGTTTCCTTCTCTTTCTCATTATTTATTATTTGGGAGACATTTGTTTTAGAGTTTATTACAATTTCTTCCTTGTGCCATGAGGCATTTTCCCATTTATGCAAATTTATTTTAACTGTTTCTTCTCTGCTACAATTTATTTACCAAAGACTGAAATCACTACTGCCATAGTAGCACGACTTTTTTACTGATACTGCTTTGCTTTTCCAAACAGTGCAGCTTAACCATTGTATTATATATCACTGAATTTCTGTACTTAGAAACAATATATAGTAAGTGCGGCTTTTAATCCGTATTTATTCTTACTACTTTGATAGCAAATCATGTTTTGCAATATTACAATAATGGTGGATTTTTTGAGCAAAACTAGCTTGAAAACCTGGTCTATCAGTAAAGTTGTAAATACATTTACTCTGAACAGAAACTGAATCATATTTTTTTTTGGGATTATCCTCACCACTGATTACTTGTCCAAACAGCTCTTCTGGTGTATCTCCAAAGAATGGCACACACCCAACAAGAAATTCATAAAGAATAATTCCCATAGCCCACCAGTCCACTGGTTTTCCATAACCCTGTCTCAGTATCACTTCAGGAGCTATGTATTCAGGTGTACCACAGACCTAAAAGAAAGAAAATAAGCATGATGGTAAATGAGTCTAACTCAGCTATGTCACATTATTTATAATTTTTGAAATGTAAATTAATATGGAAACATAGAAAAATGGAATTCTGTCAGGTTTAGTCTGCTAAGTTTGCATAACAGCTAATGCTTTTAGAACAACTTACCTATATTAAGAAGCATCATAATCAACATTTGTGTATCTGTGATGCAAAGAACAATCTGTGCTTTGTAGATGGGAGCCCATCATAGCAAGTATTTTATGTAACTTACAACATATCCTTATCTTTGCATGGAAGTTGTGGTGGTTTTATCTTACAGAACTTCTACAGTGAACAGATTGTGAGCAATGGTAATGAGGCATGCTTAAAGGAAAATGGGCCATAGCACTGATTTTAGCACCCTTGGTTCTACAACGCATAATGAGCTCCACAAGTACTCTGTTGAGACATCATAATTCCTCATAAAAACAGGTTCCATTTGTCTCTCTCACAGATTAACTTGCACACAATTAGGTTGTTCATCTTACTAATCGATCCTAATGCAGAAAGAAAAAAGCCTAGAACAATCTGCAAGGCATCAATAAAAATAAATGACATATTCAGTTGGAAAACCAGAGCAGAAATAACAATGGTTTATATGGTATTATGGCACACTCTGCTGGCAAAACATTATTTCATGTGAACACTCAATGTAGAAATAAAAAAAGGCCATTTCTTACTTGTTTGTCAAGGAATTCTCTGGCATCCTTCTCAATATGACCCTCATAGAGATTGGTAGTCAAACTCATTAGCCCCACTTTTGACAGGCCAAAGTCTGTAAGCTTTATATGGCCCATGGATGTTACTAATAAACTGAAAAATCGAAAGATTTTAAGTTATAGTGATATAATTCAACTTTATGTGCTTATAATTGTTATTACTGCTATAATACCTAGAGAAAAAGGTTTCAATAGCACTGTAAAAGTATAAACACAGTTTAAGAAGTGATTTAACTAGGTACAAAATAAACAAGTTAAAAATCTCAGTCTTACTTTTGTTACTATTATTATCAGAGGTAAACAAACTTTTAATGTGTTATTGAACTACACAAGTCCTGAGAGCTGAATGCTAGAAGCTTAGAAGAAAGCTATCATCTGAAAGACCTAAAATAGGGTACATGTCGCTTTTGAAGTGATGTGAGCATTTTCAGTCCGGTATGAGGTGGATCATGCATTTGAAAAATCTCTCAGATATTAAGCTAGTAACTAACACTTCACTGTCCTAAGGTATCATGCTTTATGAAAGTATTGTCAGTTAACACCCATGACTCCAATTCTTTTTCTTTTTTTCTTTTTTAATCTGAAACAGGAAGAAGATTAATGGAGTTTCAATGGCCTTACTTTGTACTTCAGCTACTTGCTGTAATGTTAATTTGTATGTATAGGAGTAATATTGTACTTTTCAATATTGAAAAAAAAAAACCCAAACCCCTCAAAAAACAAAATCGCCCCCAAAAATCATGCAACAAAAAACATTTCTCCATTTGTTCAATTTTGTCTTCATATATGCAGATATCTGCAAGTTAATGATATTTTGTATTAAACAGTGGTTGAACCATACTTTGAAAAAACTTTTCCTTACTAACCAAATGCATTCCCCTCCATTTCAAACAGAAAAGTAAATGTTTTTTTTTTTAGCTACTCTGATAGCCCCTTTCATCTTAAACGCAGAAAATTCTTAATTATCTCTTTTGGAAAAAAATATATTTTCTGTAACTTCAAGTAATGAAAATTCAAATATTGTGAATTTACATATCATTCACTAGAAAAAAAAATATTCAAAGCAAGTTTAAATCTTTCATATTTTATCTACCAATTCAAATTCCTCTTTCGGTTGTATTCCATACACATACTTGTCTGGTTTCAAATCCCTATGTACAATTCCATAATTATGAAGGTATTCCAAGGCCAGAACAGTCTCTGCAAAGTACATCCTTGCCATGTCTACAGGTAAGGGACCCATATTCTTCATCAAAGTAGCACAGTCTCCACCTGTGGAAATAGGACAAATGTTCCAGATGATGCTATAAAGTCTGAGATGTATCAGTATAAACCATATATGATGCAGAAAGGGACCCAAACAACAGTCATAAATGTTTATTTTCTAATCAGATGATTCAACTGAACATGTGACCCCACAAACTACTGTACTGGAAACACAGTGTGAAGCTGGGAGAGAGCAGTACAAAGATTAATCTGAAACCAATAAAGTACATGCTGCTACTTAAGGGAATAAAAGGTGAAAAAAAAGAAAAAAAAAGTGTCAGGGGCAGGGAAGCCCACACAATGCTTCTGTCCACTGTTCGCCTTCAGCATTAGCATTTTTTCAAATTGTCTCCTCTTTCCTATTTGTCTGTAAAAATAACTATTACAAATATCCCCACATGTACTAACGAAAATCTGAACTCCAGAAAAAAGCAAACATTTCCACATGAACTTAGAATGATAGCACACTTCTGATTACAGTCTATAGGAAACTTACCCTAAGAGCAGTTATTTCCCATTATAGCTGGAGCACAAGTGTTCTACAAGCTGTTTACTGGGGGATAATGACTGGGGGAAAAAAACCCCACAAACAAACACCTTGCTGTTGGATCTAGATCCTAAATATGAACTGCTAGAATACAGAGGACACACGGGAGGGCTTTCTAATAAGTATCATATGGGTTATTTTTCTTTCTCGGTGTAAGAAAACTCTCTTCCTCCTCTGTAAAACAGAACAGACATTTTACCTTCCACATATTCCATGACCATGCATAAGTGACGTCTTGTTTCAAAGGAGCAATACATGCTGACAACAAATGGATTTTCTGCAAATGTCAGGATATCACGCTCAACAAAGGCCTGTTGGATCTGGTTTCGGAGGATGAGATTTTGCTTATTAATTTTCTTCATGGCAAATCTTTGCCTGGTTTCTTTGTGTCTCACAAAATAAACCGCGCTAAAAAGTTCAAATGGGAGAGACAAAAAGTCTGATTAGCCATTAAAAATACATTTTAAAATACATTTTTAAACAAAAAATTTTTTTTTTTTAAAACGGTGTATATATATTATATAGGAGACTTGTTTTAAAGTTGTTGGCTGTCTTTCACACTAAAGAATGATTACAAATCTCATTTTGCTTCATAACTGGGATGAATCTCAGTCAACACAAATTAGTAAGCAAACTAAAACCATGCAACTCTCCTCCACTTTCCTCTCACTCCCCCAAATAAACAACAGATATAGTAGCAAATTCTCTCAGCTCAGGTAGATTTTGGGCATCCCCATTAACAAAGGATTACATATGAAACCCAGCTATGGCACAGTGCTACAAATCATTGTGACAAATGCTCATTCTGTAAGTCTGCTGTAAGGTAAACATGACTCAGACTCAGTCCTGGGGATTTTAAAACACGATACAGGGTTTTTATGAAGGTTGCTCAGAAGTTGCTCCTTGGGGTGGCTCCCTCATCACAAGGTGCAAAATCCTCTGCCTTTTTTTCAGTCCCTGACATCAGCACTGATCTCTATCAGAAGCAGGTTACCAGTAGGTAACCTGAAACAAAGATCACTGCATCAACCACATGGTAATGGGGGACTATGATGTATCTTTACAAGCAGAATTTCCACTCGGCTGCTGGGTACAAAGTTTCCTGTGAGTCTGGTTAGATAAGGCAAAGGCAGTGAGGGAAGCAAAGGGAAAGAAAACCTCACTTGGGCAAACACTGTTGTCTTTCAAAGCTAAGGACAAGGAATCACCCTGCTGTAAAACACTGACACAGGACATTGTTGCATTTCTCAAAATCCCTCGGGGCAAATCCTAAAAATGTTTGCCCTGCTTGAAATCTACTTTGTAGCATTTAATGCTTATACCACCTCCAGAATACAATTACCACAGTAGTAAGTGTTTACCGAAAGAAAGGACTCAAAGGAGAAAACGGGGGGAGGGGGGAGGGGGGGAGAAGGGGGGGGGGAAGGGAATAGGACTCAATTATGGAGTTTTTAAATTTTAAATTTATTGTACCCATGAGGTCCAATTATCAGCATACAATTATTTAAACACAAAAAGCAACTCTTGCCTTACTATTTCTATGAAGATCTTCCCAGGAGCAGGGAAGATAAGCAGCAGGTAAAACACACTACACAATTATGAAAGTAGATGAAAACTACCTTGGACAAAACCCAAGGCAAACCCAACCCTTCATGCCTCCTACTAAGTCTCACTCCCTTCTGCCTCTCCCAAGCTGGAATACAGTCTGAGCTGAAATTCAGCTCCAGTACTCCTCACTGCTGGCTTCATGCCTTTTGTCCTGCACCTCTTCCTACTGTTCCCCTCATCCTCACTTCTCTCTCCACTCTTTCATTACAACTCTTTCCCTTATGTTTTGGTTTTCCTCTCTTATTTGTTGCCATCAGCTGTCTTTCAGCCTTAGCTTCTTAATCTCTTGTAATTTCATCTTTTCTTTTCCCTGTTTCAGTCCCCCTATGCACTGGTGGAATATAGAAAAGTAATGCCTGAAACCTCAGTCCTTTAAAAAAACTAGTTATATGAATGAACTGAGGACTGACTGAGGAGTTGGCACACAGATCTTTCTCACGAGTTTTAGACTGGACAGTGTGCCAAGATACACTTGTGAGAGGCAGATAGTACCACAGCATATTATTATAGATTCTTAATAAATCCTCCCTGCCAATTGCATGCATCTGTAAGATCATTACTACCATATTTAAAAATTATTAACCATTAAGCTTCAAAGACTGTTTAGCCCAGTAAATATCTGGGACATGCTGGCTATATTTTCCCAGCTGTCTAAACTGCATTCTCCAGTCTTACATCACAAGCCGAAAACTGTATGACTCCTCTGGGATTCTGTAATAATAATAATATAATGGCCAGTCTTCGTGAGCGAAGATTTGGGAAAGGTCTGGGATTCTGTAATTCCTCAGGAAAACACTGTTTATTTCAAGTGTACCAGACACCAAAGACAACTGCGATGCAACAGTCTTCCTCATTCTTACATACATATACACTGTTTATGCTACAAAAAGTGCTTTTAAATTATCTTTAACATACAAAAATGTCTAACATCCTCATGTCCTCCCATCACAGTAACCCAAGCAAATAGCATTTATAGTTTATGAAGAAAACTATGCCCCAGCCAGCAGCATGTTTATCATTAAATGCTGCTCATGACCTTCAGGATATAATAAAGATAATTTCAAATTTAAGGATTCTTTGACACAAAAACAGTGTAGGAAGAACACCCAGATTGCCCTGTTGATCCATTCAATGACAGTGGCATGCTCTGTCTGCCTGCAAAGCCTCAACTAGAGTGGTAGTGTTGCAGTACTCCAACGGTTTCAAGTGAAGAATTTGCTTTCCTTTCTCCCCCCAGCTTTCTGTTTTCATAACATGGTGAAAAGAATTTCCAAAACATCCCCTAGTTTCACTGCACAAATTTCAACAGATATACAAGTGCTCTGTATTTTACTGATGCTGTAGTTCAACACAGCAAATAAAGTTCACTTTTCAAGAGAAATAAGAACATTCATCAACTTTAGCACTGTTCAAACATTACCTTATTTCACTTCCAACATAAATCTCAGCTTGAAAAAGTATCTCCATAATATCACTAACTAGGTACAATTATCAAACACTGTGCACTGTTAAGATGACAAAAAAAAGCTAAAATATTTAACTGGTTTCCTGAATTAGTCCAAATTAAATATTATGCAATCAATCACTCCAATGTTACAGAAATGGCTCCTGTTTTTTCTCTAAATTAAAAATCTTTAATTACTGAAAAAAGTCAGGCAGGCTTCAGGGCTAGTTTACAGCTCTTCAGTAACTTGAAATTTTTAGAGCCATTTTACAATTTATTCTACATTCAGTGCTTAGGGCTAATATAGCCATATCACTTGCTTTTACCCTATTTTCTAATCTGTCAAAGGACCTTGAACTCCTTCTGGAGACACAGGTACTGTACTCGCTGCTTAAAAATTTCACCTGCTGACCATGTGAAATTCATTTTCACAAGTAATTTCCTTGGAAGAGACTGTTAAATACTGTACTAGCCTGGAATTATGTCTGACGTAGCCTCCAGTGAAGAGAAGCTACTTCTGAGACTGTCATTCATGTTGCAGCAATATGCTAAAGTGTACAGATAGGTATTTAAGATTAGAATTTAAAAGCAGCACTGCACCATATCATAGCTAGGCAATGTCCATGACCAGATCAGTTATATAGGGGTAAGGGGAAAGGCTATCTGGAGCACTGCAGCAGTCCTGACATAAGCATCCAGTGCTTCTGAGCTCTGGGACAATCTGGGACAATATCAGACTTATCCCAGTCTGCCTAGAAAGAAATGAAAAGCTGGCCACACGATGAAGAGAACATGATGGCTTTGATCCTTCTCTCACAACTGGTTGTTCTAATATGCCATCAATTTTGAAAAATTAAACCACCCTTCCATACCTAACAGTAGAAATGCATTCTGTCTTCATGGAAGTTAATAACTAGTAAGCGCAGATTCAAAGTGATGAAACTGGTGTCCAAAATTCTGATGGGTAAACTGTCTGGTGCTACTTAAGTGAACCTACAAAGCAACATATCCCCCTTTCCCCTTCCACTTCTGACCTGGTGGCTGCCAAGCTGATGATGAATTAACTTGAGCGATGGGAGTTTTATTCTACAGCTAAGTAACTTCCTTAATCCCATTCCCACTACAGTACTATCAACAGAGTAGAGAAGGGGCAGGAATATTCACAGGTTAGGTGCAGCAGTTGCTCAAGATAACATTGCTTCCGAGTTTTTAAATTTATCAAGCAACACCATTAGCCAGTATGTCATGTACATATTGGCATTATCATCCCTGCAGAAGTAAAATCATTCCAGGCAGGACGAAAAGGGATATCATGCATTTGGTTTAAGCAGATACATTTATAAATTGGTGAAGATGTATTGAACTAACATAACTCACTTCCCTGAGATCAAATGTAATCTTTATTCTGTTGAGCTGTTTCAGGAAACCACGCTGATATTAACTTGAGATGGACTACTACTACTACCTGCTACCTCGTGCAAGTTGGAATATGGAAAAAATGTTGCTGTGATTGCATAAAAAGTTTAAAATTTGGGAAGTATGAAAAGTTTTGACTGGCTGAAAAAAGTCATATAGACAGCTTGTGAAACCCTTAATGACTTGGCCAGAATCCTACACTGTTTACTGATTCACAGCTTGTTAAACTTCTTTTATATTCCTAGCCATTCCCAAAAGCCTCATCTATGACACCTCATCTACTATACAGTCATTCAATTGCACTGTGAGTTTACCCAATCAATTAAAAGTAGAGAACTGCTAAGATATTTACTCAAACCTTCACAAAACCAATAGTTTACATTTAAACTCATCAAGTTTAGCATATCTGACAAATCTCTGCTACAGCATGCCAAGACCAACAAATGTCAAGAAGCCAAAACTTTCTATTTCACTAATAAAGGCAAAAACACCACAGCAAAATAAAAGAACAGATGAGGTTTCCTTTAATTGATTCAGAATCAAACCTTCCATTATAGCCTCGAAATAAGTAAAATATTACTACAGAATACTGAATCTTTAATAAGTCAGAGCACAAAACATGTGCAATGACTTTTTTGAGAATAAATCAATGAAGCACAGGTAGAATTCACACATCTTTAGATGATTTCCAAAAATTAGCAGCCTGGAAAAAGACACAAGGGAAAAAATAATCCTTGTAGCATAACAACAGTAACTTTTATTTCAGCTGTTTACATTTGTAAATGAACTGCAAAAAATGCCTTTAGGACAATTTATTGCTTTATATTCACAAGAAACAGATATCATTGGTTTATTGCACTACATTTTGTAGATGGGTTAGAAAGCATTTCGGTTATCTTAATGTGCTCCCCTTTAAACTTGACCATAATTTTTGAGTAAATTAACCATCAACTGTACTGGTGTGAACAGAAAAAAGAAAAACTCACTTAATAAAGATTAAAAAATGGTCTGTTGATTTTACAGTCTGTCCCACTTGTCTGATATACCATGGTGGAGATTTTCAAGGACACAGGTCATTTTGAAAAAGTGGTAACCAAGAGAATTTAGCGGCACAAGCCTCCTCAACTTACAATATTCAACAGGTGCTAAAATCACTTTTAAAAGTGAGTAAATACTTTTAGAAGTTTATTGTCTGACATTTCACTGAGGGTGTTTCTTTCCCTCTACATGAATTGTAAGGGGCCGTTTGTTTTCTTGTTCTTGATTTTTCTTCTAAGAAGTAATGATTTAAAAGAAAAATCCAAATCAACAAAATCTACCTTTGTTATTACTTCCTTAATGATGGAAGTAATAGCACTCTGCTAAACTGATGAGCTTTTCAATTTCCACTAATACTGTCACAGTATAACCTGTCAGCCTACCCCTGTTTTTACATTTGCTAAAGATGATGATTCATGAACAAACTGAATACACTCCAAGGTATTAATTCTCTATCACCTCTCCTTTTCTTCTCACATTTATCAGGGTCTCATCCAATTTTTACAACATTACATTGCCAACTTTGCTTGTTATTGGCTTTTATGAGGTATTTCGTAAGTGTTGATTTTCCCAGCCACAAACACGAGGGAAAAAAACCATGTGTGTCATGGAAGGCCATGGCTTTTCATCTGTTCTTTCCAGCTTTTCAGATCTTAATTATCTCTGGTTTAGGATGAGCAGTTGTCTCCAGTCTGTATTTCTTAATGGCTCATTGAAGCTCCTTCTGACTGTAACACCCACGGAGCAAGAACCACAGAATTTCTGACTTCAGGTTTCAGGCCTCACACTGCTGACTACACTATGCCCTTCTGCAGCTGCTCCCTCCTCCCCCCATCCCTCAGCAACCAAAAACTGCTGGGAGGCTGGGCAGATTCAATGACTCTTGACACCTCTTTCTCCAGTGGGGGCCCACCCAACACAGTTCCTCCTATCCTCCTCCAGTAAGACAAAGAGATGAAAGGAGGAATGGAGGGGACTTAGCATCTGCCAAGGAAAGGAGAAAGGGGTGCAGCCAGGGAGGGGTGCAGCATCTACTGCTAACTGCTGAAAGGCTTTTGAGGTAGTGAGGTAATTGGGAGAGGCTGACATACAATAAGCAACGAGTTTGCCTATGGAGAAATTCTGAGAAAATTGAGCAGAGGTTGACTAGTGAGAAGTTGTATTTGAATATTTACATAACTTTAATTCAAATTATGGTATTTCCTTCAGGATTTTTGCTGAGCTAGGTAAACACATCTGGACAAAAATAGCCTTCACACAAGTTACCACGACCAACAGTACTAAATGCCTCCTGTTCCAGAACTCAGAGTCACCTTTAACTAAATATCATCAGAGAGAGATAATCAGCCTCAGGCCATTAAACAGGCACAGAAACTCCAGTGGGTATACTGCAGGTGCTCCTTCTCCTATGTCCAGGATTTCTTCAAAGAGTGCTCAGTTGTATCAGGTCACTACTGCTTTCTACCTCAAGCAGAGGTGGCACAGAGCAGGGTCAGTCTAATGGGGTCTCTGCTGGAGCGCAGCACAGCCCTCCTCCACTGCCAAGTCTTATTTGGTTGTGGGCTGATCACCTCAAGATGGAAATCTCTCTTTTTTGAACCAATATACATCCCTCCTCTTCCTGCAGATTACAGAGACCAACAGTTTCTGTCTCGATATATTTCAATGTAGAGGAGGAGCCAAACAAAGCTCTAACAGGTTGTACTGGATCAGAAGAGGTGACTGAAGACAGACACCATCACTGCACAGTACTTCCCACACATCTGGTGGTCAGGTAACGTTTCCTTTCATTTAAGGCCCAGGTTACCAAAATGTTCTTTTAGCTTTGTGGGGATATCTCCAGATGACTGACTGACTTACAACTCACACTGGGCAGCAAGTTGTGCAATTTCTAGAAACTAATAAAGTAATACCAATTCCTTTAAATCTAATTGGTTAAAACTTAAGGATTAGAAGAGTAACCATGGAGAACACTGCTTCCCTACTTCAGGAAATTTATTTCTATTTCACCAATATTTTTAGGTCAAGTAAGTACTTATTTTTATCAATTCGTCTCCCTACAAATGAAGTTTTATTCTGTCTCATATCTGCATAAGCACAGGCTCTTTCCAGTATTATAAAGGTGACTTTAAATTTGCCTTTTCATTTATTGAGGTTTTATCTATAGCAGGATATCCACTTCTGAAAAATCTTAGTGGTTTAATATTCAGTACTTTAATTGACCGCAGCACACAGTAATTAATTATTGTCTAGCAAACTTTCCAAAAACTCGTAAACTCAAATATTAGTAACAAAACAGAAAAGCAAGATGAAAAAAGTGGCAGTGCAAACTCACTCTCACACAAAGATCCCTGAAATAAGAAATAATGGAAAGTTAAGCAGAACTAAAATGCAAAGGACTTGTCGCACTCAGGGATTACTCACCCATAAGCTCCATTACTAATCAGTTTAATTGTTTCAAAATCACTTTCCCGAGGTTTCCTCTGCAGCTTCAGTGAGGTATTAGAGCTCTTCAAAGGAAGAGATGAGAAAGAACAAAGTTAAAACTACTTTTTTTCAAAATCAGGTGGAAAAAAACAAACAAACAAAAAACCCCAATCATCACCAGGTAAAAGCTCTGGCCAGTCAGTCACAGTCCGCACAGAGAGGGACCAAGGGACTCCTGAAGCAAAGCTGCTTTTTCATCAGACAGGTTCATCTGCTGAACCGCAGCAAACTGTCCACCTATCTACATGCAAAGGTTACAGCCATGAGGGGTTCTGGTAATGTAGTTACTGGCAACTCTTATCTGGAGTTATGGACTCCTGTGAATCCCACAAGGCTCTCGTTGGCTGTTGCCTTCCCATTTTAGTAAATCTCATATTACGGTCTGGTGACAACAAACTGCAGATGAGCTCCTGTTTATTCAAATAAACTTTTGCACATTTCAAACTAATGTTAGGGTAGAGTGTGATATAACTTAGAACAGACTGTGAAAAGAGACAAAATGAAAAATATAGAAGACAAAAATGCATTAATTCTACCTTGAGAGAGTCACTTTTACCTACTTGTCAGAACTTTTTAAAAATTGAGTTGTCCTGAGTATGGCAAAACTTTTTTTCTAGTTTTAATATTTAATTAATCTTCAATATGTGTGAATTAGAATTGGGGTTCAGGGAGGAAAGATGAGGGCACAGGACTCCAAATTCAGCATTACAAATTGACTACTAATATAGTTTTTTAATGTTTTCCAAACCTCCAAGAAGTTCCATGATTCCTATCCAAGCAGTTCGGTAATACTTGGAATTTGAAAGTAGAGCTGGTTGGAACACTTTCAATTAAGTGCTTGCTAAAGAAAATTCAGTGCAAGATCAGTGAATATGTTAATATAATGAACTACACAGGAGGTGACAGAGAGGACACTAAATTGTTTAGCCCACTTGCCTGTCAGTACAGGATTCTTCCGAATTGCATATTTAGTATCATTGTGAACAGTCCTGTGCTTGCAAGTTACGCTTCCTGTCACTTCCCACATACGTTTATTCCACAGCTACGCTTTCAGATACTTCCAAATATCCTGTATTTTTCATTACTAATTTCATTTCATCATCTCCCTTATTTACATTCCTTTATTACACTGCATTATCCTTCTTGTATTTCTTCAGCATTTGCACAACACAAACTTTACTATTTCAGTTTCTTAGCTAACCCACCTTAGATTCTGTTAAGCACTTCATCACTTCCTTTAAGCCTTCTAGTTATTCTGTCTGTCTTTTCTCCAGTTTGTCAGTATCCTTCCACTAAATACTGCTTGGGTGTAATACAGTATTTTAAATGCAAATGAATGAAAGTAGCAGAGTAAGAAACACCTTTTGTGTCAATTATGGAATTATGGCTTTATAAGTGGCATTTTGCCAGAATGTCAGAAATTATTCCAATATAATATGACATGTACCGGAGAACGATGTCTTTTCTGTTACATATCAGAACTACTTTAACAGACAACCCATGCCGGCTAACATTTGTAAATACATGTAAAGTACCACTAATTACCCACACATCTCCTCAAACAGCACTTGCTTTCTCTATCCACTTGAACTAAAAATCAACCAATAACTTTTTAGAACTTCATCTACTCTGTTGACTGAAATCCAAGGTATAAGAACCAACTTTTAAAAATAAGAATTTAGAATAAGAGCATTTAAGTCCACAATATTCAGTGCAATCAACTCGTCCAACTCATTTTTGTTTTGCCATCTTGAGCAAACATCTGACAAAATATTACTGTAACATAGCCCTTACTGTAGGCAAATATTTCCAAACACATATTCAGAAGAATGATGCACAACCTTCCAGACTGTAAACTAACTTTCTGAATCCAGACTATTTGCTAACTTACTCATTTCTTCCTTGTCTCTCCACTGGATCTGTTCAGAGTCTCTCACTTTGATCATTAGCTGCCTCTGTGAATGGACTGTTATAAAATTTCTTTAAAATTCTTTGTTTTATTAAACAGTTTACAAGTACTTCTAAAAGAAAAAGAAATACATTGATTGAACAGAAACAAAGAAAGCACTGGTGGATTTTGTGGTAAAGCTATTGCCACATGGTTGACACTAAATTCATGGAAGCTAAAGACACTAAAACGTCCAGGAAAATAGGTAGAAAGTTTTGTTATACTTTTTGAAAGCCTTCTGCCTGCTGAGCATCATGGCATTAGTGTGAGGATTAACCAATGTTTATTCAATCTGTTTACATATACCAAGAGAAAATAAAACAGACAGGGTTGGGGGGAACACAACACATTTTCTTTGCTCACATTCAGCAACAGCAGCGACATAACAGGAAAGCTTACATTTACTGATTCATCCACTTCCGGAGTTTCTGCTGTCCCACTCTCACAATTAGCTAGCTGAGCTATTTCTGGAAAGAAAGATTAAAAATTTCATTTTAAACTACAGCAAATACAAAACTAGGTGAAGCACGGAAAACCTGAAAAGTGACACCCTTCTGAAACTAATTATAAAATAGTGTCCTCATGTAGTACTTACCAAGTAATTTTCAGGGCACCTCCAAGCATAGATTAAAAAAAAATCCATCCAGAAAATTAAGACCTGCTATTCAGTGCCTATTTGAATTCTTCTATGAAGAATTCATAGAAGAATTCATTCAAATTCTTCTATGAAGAATTCAAATGGCCATGAAGCAATGAAAAGCAATACTGTTTTCACTGCTGAGACATGAGAATTCCAAGATTTGTGTGTAAACTGAGCATTAAGGGAAAGACAGCACTACTCTGCTAGAACTCCTGAGGATCTCAGCCCCAGAGGGGTTAACAGTAGGCACCCTCCTTCTTGGGCTCCTTTACAGTTAAAGCAAAAGCTTCTAGTTTAGACTAAAGATGGAATCCAAATATTTTTCATCTTCTACACAGAAATACTGATAGGCCTAGCAGAATAAACTAAAAGCCCTTCTCTTAGAAGCTTATCATTTAGAGAGTCATAATACAGACAACTTCTCTGGGAAAGTACTATTCTGGGAGTCTACAACTTGACCAGATTATCCCTGCCATAGGTCAACCTATGCTGCAAAGCTCCTAAGCCAACCCTGTTCTTCAGGGGGGCAGTAACTAAGAATTCATTTGGGTAATAAAAGCTAAACAGGACAGCCAATACCCATAAGACCCCATATACCTACTTGAATTATATACATAGTTATTTATATACCCCCTACATAGCAAAAGATGCACATTTTATCACAATTATATGCTGGGAATCAGACAGATAAGACCACCTGAAATTTGTAAGGTCCATTTTTATCTCAGGACTGTTAACTGAATTTATGAATACGAAATATAACTGAATATTCACACAGAATATCTAAACTGGATTTTTCTATATATTTCTATATATATGATCATTATAAGTTAAATGCTGCACAACACTTACTGCAATTTTTAAAAGCAAATTAACCACATAGACAATTGTCTGTTGGAACAGCTAAAGATCTAAAAGGAGTAGCTCTTGTCTGTAATCACTATTGAAAACAAAATGTATGTAAAGTGTAAGAAACAGAAGAAATTAGAATGCCACTTCAAAAGTCAAGTAGATTTTTAAAGCCTGAAAATGCTAAAAAAATTTCCAAAAATTAAGTCAATAAATGGTGAAAAATATCTCCACTGAGAACAAACAAATCTTAAAAAAAAAATAAAATATATAGGATGAACTTGGAGTGGATTTCCCCTGGAAAAGTCACAGTTTTGTGAACATGGGGGTTTTAAAACAGAAGTGTTGATGAAACTTTTATTGTATGGGAGAGAACCAAGCAAGCTGGAATAATATACTTTGACAGCCTTCTCAACTGAAATTACTTCCATAAATAGCATATTAAAACACTATCTTTTTAAACAAACTTTTGCAAAATAACCATTATCTGAAAAATCCATATTATTTGCAGGCAGTAGGTAGTAATGGGATGGAACCAAGAGCCAACTTTCAAAACAGGGAGCTATGGAACCATTTTGCAATGCCTGAAGAGATTTTTAAAACTCATCTAAATACCATTAAACATCTGTCCTTTTTCTTTCATTGATTTAAACCATTTCTCAAGACTCATCATTCAAAACAGTAAAGATGGTAACTTAAAGCACTTGGGGAAAAATTTCTCCCCAGGCAACTCTTCAGAAATGCAGCCACCACTCTCTAACCGCTGAATCTGTTGTGGTATTGCTTTCAGTACAGTATAAATTTATCTAACATTATCTCCAAATAATGCATGCATCATTTCACTCAAAGAAAGGACACTACAGCTATGGCAGCAAACAAAGGAGGTAAGTAGAGAAAGGTCTGAAGCAGGTTGCTTTTCTCTGCAGATGTCATTGCACAGTGATTTGTACTGCTTATAAATATCACTTTTTTGGTAGCATGGCAGGAAAGCATTAACACAAATCAGATGGCCTGAATTACTTGATCACAAATACACATACATATTAATCTTTAAAATGACACACAAGTTAATTCTATTGCACAAATCTCCAACTGAATCAAAGATCAGCAATCCACACATCATACAGCTATCAGTATTTACTGACAAACCACATGGTCCATTTTTTCCCCTCAGAAAAAAATAAAACAAACAACATTTCAATTATCCTGGAATGCTTTAAAGTTTAGATTATATTAATACTTAGTTTATGAACTATAATTTTAAGATGTGTCTTTGATGAAGTACACTCATGTAAAGTAGTCAGAGCAAGAGTACTCCTTACTTTTTTCCTATATCTCTCTCATAATAAACTGGTAAAAAAAAAAATTAATCAAAGATTTTATTTGCTTAGACTCATAGATTCTTGACTCATACCAAGGAACATTTTAATCCAAGTGGCCAAGAAGAGTCAATCAGAAAGGTAAGGTTCAAGTGGCAGAACCAGGGTCAATGATACAAAACCCTAAACACACACTCCAAATAACATCTTACATACTTGATCAGGGAAGAATTTATGAATTGCTGGTTTAGGACAGACCAATAGCTCACCAAATCCAGAAGACACTTGCAGAAAATTAAGATACTTCCTGATCTTTTCCAGAAAAAAAGGGAAAACAATATTTATGTGTATTTTCCCAGTTTGTCTGGCTTCCTTGCTGTACTCCAAATCCAAGTAAAAAGCATCAAAGCTGTTAATCTGTATCTGAGATAAAAAACAGTACTAAATTTGGATGAGGAAGTCCTTCTGTGAAGATAGGAAGCAGACTAATAATAGACTTGATTTTCTTTAGGTCTGTTAATATAGCATGAATACCAGCTATAACACCGTCCAATTTAATTGAATTAGATCTAACCAAATTCCTGACAACACAGGCAGTACTGAACTTTACAAACTGCTTTAGTTCAGCAAAAAAGAGTTAAAAACACAATATGTGACACCTTTGATTTAACAACAGGAGATCATCCATCATAAGAACTAGCTAAAAAAAGTTTATCATAGTGTTTTGCTATTACTTTGTTTTATCAAGTCCTCTCTTAGTCCTGCGTCATAACACAGAAGACAAGATAATTGGCACTAGCTAGACTCATTTTTGCATGATGGCATTTCTGCCAATTTCTTCCAAATTACAGAACTAGCACTGAACACAATTTCTATTTGAAAATTTCTATAGCACTGAACAAAATTTCTATTTGTCAGCAGCGACAGACCATGCTCTCAGGATGGCAAAGAAGATAGTTTGACTAGGACAGAGAAGTAATTTTAATTTTTTCAACGCTGTCCTTAAAATAATCATAAAATAGCTTGGGTTGGAAAGAACCTTAAAGATCATCTCTGCCATGGACAGGGACACCTTCCACTAGACCAGGTTGCTGAGAACCCCATCCAGCCTGGCCTTGAATACATCCAGGGATGGAGCACCCACCAATTCCTTGGGCAACCTGTTCCAGTATCTCACCACTCTCACAGTGAAGAAAAATTTTGCAATGACAATACCTCCACTGGAACCCAAGTTCTCCCTACAAAAGTTTTCAACATGTACACATAAGTTACCTGGAAAAATAAATGGAATGGAAGGTAGTTTTCTCACAGACTTAAAGATGCAGAAGCCTGGGGCCGCTGAAAAGCTAACAGCTCAGCCCAGGTTTTTTCCTTTATACCTGTGGTTAGATAACATTTGATAACCATCAAACCATCCCAGTAAATTTCAGCTAGAGTTGAAATAAGAAAGTTGCATTGTCAGGCTGGAAAAAGATGACCAGTATCATTGACACAATGTAGTTGTGAATGATATTCAAATGGAAAAATCCTATACACAACAGGCGGCCTTTTTAACGCCTTTGAGCTTGGGAGAGTACTGAGAGGGTTAGCAAATGCTTTTTCTGCTACCATCTTAACTTTACCCTTTTCAGGCACACACAGATTATCAGAATGATAAATCACATGGAGAAGGAAGAATCTAGGAACTTACAGCTCTACCAGGAGATACACTTACCTTCCAGAGGATCTTTATTTAAGCCCAGCTGGCTAATGATATACCGAGGGATGTCTGTTTTAATGCCCTGACCCTCTTTAGCATGGCCTTCAGCTGCTTCCAAAAGATAGTAGAACTCTTCAGGATCAAATTCCTAGAAGAAAAATAATCACCTTCATTTTCTCTATTGAAATTGAATTCTTAGAGCCTAACTAAAACATCCTTTGCGTCTTCTACTGGACATATTTGACATTTCCCTATTAAAAACAATACCTCTTTATTCTATTACTAGTAGTTTATTAATCTATTCTGATTTTTCTGTATCATAACATACTGTAAGCAATGAAATTCCATACCATTACTTCAGAGCCTTACTTTATAGGAATAGTATGCCTTCAAAACTTCACATAATACTGAGTGAAATGATCTATAACCAGCAACAATAACATTTCAAATAGAGAAGACTATCTCCCTGCATCTGGTTGCCTACAAAAATACACTACAGAAACAAACTGTAAATATATTGTACTACAATTTTTACTTCTAAATGAAATTTGAAGTATTTTTAATCAATATATATGCACTGTGTTTTATGGAAAATACAATTAAATAAATCGATAGACAAAATTGTTAAGTTGATAAAAAAAACATTTGAACTTCATTGATCCAATTGTTCCACATCTAGAAATGAAACATTTTCCTTTGGGAACTAACTATATTGTAACTCTCTTTTATAACATACCTAAAAAGGCAAGCCTAAACAAGCAACAAAAAGGAACAAAAAAACCAGAAATTCAAAACTGCCTATTCCCAAGTTCCTTGGAAATACTTTAATTTTACTACCTTTATAGATTATAAAAATAAGAATGCATTTAAAGGAGCAAGGAAGTTTATTAAAAGGTTTGTCAGATTTTTTTTTTAGTAGAATTTCTCTCTCTACCAGCATGAATTCCTACCAAAACATCTCTTCAGGGCTACTGCATTCTTCAAGATGTTTCTATAAACAGGTGCCATGCTTAACAGTGTCAAACATGATGAGTCATGAAACACTGATGTAACAAAACAGACTTTTTCCTCGAGTAAGTTCATCTCTGTCACAAATACCTGTGGAAGCCAAGCAGACTGCTGAGCTAGCTTCCCCAACTCTTGTTTTGTGGCCTAACATAACCCCATGTGGTTTCAGTTTACATGCTGAATCACAAGGCTCCTGTCCTAGATTCTCAGGCTACTCAGGACATGGAAACTCAACATCCCAACCCAGAAAAGGGCTTGAGAAATTAGGTATCATGCTTCATTTTAAAAGCATCAAAGCAGATGCAGCTAACAGCATGTCTGAAATAAAGTATCTGTGGAATTTTCAGTTTTATAGAAACAATCTTAGTTTTACATTTATCATGAAACAATTTTCATCATCTACAGCCTACTGCCAAGGATTTACCATGAACCCATAAAGTGCCAAAACTGTCTTATTTAACTTAAAAGCCTCAGGATGCTGCTAAATTGCCTAAAAATCTGAACAGATAACTAAGTGGTACATGCTGTTTCAGTCTTACTCTCCTCATCTGACTTGCCAAGCCCAACTGATTCTCTTACATGTTACTCCCTGGCACTGAAGAACCCAACAATGTGGTTGTATGCCAAGATTTCTATTTACTTTCATCATGAAAACATCATCTCTTGACCTGCTGCAGTGGCAGATATACAGCTTCTCCTCCACTTACTAGCAAGACAAGGCAATTTCAAAACAGGTAGTTTTAATCTTATGAGGGGGGGGGGGTGTATGTGCACGTATCTATCTAAACACATTCATCTAGGTATATACATACACAGGTGTGAATAATGAGAAGCAACACATTTTCTGATCTTTACTTCCAACTATTTAATTTTCCATGTACAAATAGAGAAAAATCTTTCAATATTTGCCAGCAGCTCTTGCCACACATGAAACTGTAAAATCTTTATTCATATGATTATCAGGTAAATTAAAATAGGAATTCACATGCCATGAACACTTGAGCCAAGACCACCATCAGAAAACTGACAGCTTTACTGCATATCTGAAACTTCTTATGAATAAACAGCCAGATTTATTTTCTACAACTTTATGAACTTTCTTACAGAGGTTGCAGTTTTTCATACCTAGTATCTACTTCAGACAGATATTCTAAAATATTAGCCAGTATTATTCAAAAGTTCCCAGAGGGACACTACAGACTTTGTTCCTGTAAGTTCACACGATTCCAGTCTTGTTTATGGAGTAGGCTTAACACCCTCTTGCACGAGAAACATATTATTTTCTGACAGTATGCCTAAATTTATTCAAGCTGCCTGTATCTGTAGGAACATATGGTGCAGGGTTTTTACATTCCAGTATAAATCTCCTGAACATCCTGTCTGAATTGAGAACACTTGGAGCAAGCTGTGCTGGCTTTCCCTGCCATTGCTGCTCTGAAACTCTGAACTACGAGACACAGTCACTTCTGGTCTTTGCAGCACAGTCCTTCAACTCACTTCAGAAGACCCAGCAAAAGGAGGGACACTATGCACAACTTGCATACTGCATATGCACTCTACTTGAAGGATAAGGCAGAGCAAGTAGCCTAGGATAAAATCCCAGTCACAGAAACCGGGAACTAAGTGAATGGAGATTTGGACTAGATCCCTATAAAACTCAGCACTTAGGGAGAATGAACCAATGGGCAAATAGGCCACCAAGAGAGAACCACAGAATCATCAAGGCTGGAAGAGACCTACAAGATTATCCAGTCCAACCATCCTCCCAACATCACTTTAACCCCTAAGCCACTAAACCATCACCCAGTGCCAGATACAGATGCCCCTTGAACACCTCCAGGGACGGTGACTCCAACACCTCCCTGGGCAACTTATTCCAATGCCTCACCACCCTAATGGTGAAAATTTTTTTTCTAATATCTAATCTGAATCTCCCTGGTCTCAAGCTTAAGGCCATTTCCTCTTGTACTCCCACTGCAGGCAGAGAGCTGCCCCCTACCTCACCACAACCTCCTTACAGGTGGTTGTAGAGAGTGCTGAGGTCCCCACTGAGCCTCCTCTTCTTGAATTAAACAATCCCAGCTCCCTCAGCTGTTCCTCATGAGACATTTTCTAGACCCTCCACAAGCCTTATTGCCCTTCTCTGGGCATACTCCAGCACTTCAATTAGAAAGCTAATGAAGAATGATGACGCTGACGGAAGGGGTTAGTGGGAGAAAGCCCACTTTGGAAGAGAAGGATATTAAGCATCATTAACAAGTGTTGGTCTGTCAGCCTTCTGGATGTGTTTAAGGGCATTTCTGGATGTGTGATAATAGAGAAGGATGCAGACCAGAGGGGAAAAAGTAGGGAAAAAACCATCATATGAGAAATTGGGTTATGTGGATAAAGGCTACATGAACCCTGTGACTAGAGCAGGGAACATCACACTAGACATGGAATAAGCTTTTCAGGGCTCAGGAAGAAGGAGTAAAACAAGTTTGGATATGGTGGCAGAGGCAGGACATGCTACGGTGTTCTCTTCTCTAAAACCTGCCTTTTTGTTTTGTTTTTAAACTTCTCTTTCATGCTGATTCAGAGCACATATCTTATTTTAGACTGCTCCTGAACTGCAAATCATGAACAAAATGCAACTGGGAATACTGAAACATGACGTTTCCAAAACAAAACAGACAGCTCTCAAAATGCCCATAGCTGAACGAGCCAGGTTGTGGATTAACTGTGCCATAGATGAAGGGACACAGTACAGAGCCAAAATCAGGTTGGAAAGACTTACTAGCTCAGATCCAGTGCCATAAAAATGCAGTTATGACAATTTCAGGCATAACTTGAGTCTAGCAGCAAGTTAGTGGCTCCCACATAAGCCTTGCCTGCCTCAAACAGCTGTACACAGCATCAACACTGTGATCTTGGTATTGGCAGGCAGAGAGGCTCAAAGTCAGCTTGGGCTGCCTGCCAGGCCTGTTGGACTCAGGCTGGCTATTACATGGTATTTGGGTGTCTGCACCATCCTCCTGAATACATTGTGTTCTGTGAGCGTTTATTAGTTCCACTGAACAACTGAAGCACACTGGCTCTGTGCGCGGGAGCAACTTCCCGCACCTGAACCATCCCAGCTCCTGCAGCATGGACAAGAAAAGCAGAGACACACCCACACAGCTCACACAAATTAATGCAGTCTGACAACACTGGTGCTATGCTCACGCATAAGTAAGTAAAGTCTTCTGCTCTTTCTGGTCCCCAGTATAATGTCAACTACCCATATATGCAGGCAGCCTAATCCCTCTGCTGTTATTTTCCCCAGATCAAGTACAGCAGAGCTGACTTCAAGCTGCTTACAGCTCTGGCAGCTGCTAAGTGAAACAAAATTATGAAACTGGGAAGAACAATGGGAAGAACACCAATTACAATTCAGGAACAGTCTTCCCAAGAAATAACGAATTCTAACAAACCAACAGAAAAACCCAACTGGTTCTGAACAGCAGCTTCCTTAGCTGATGAAAAGGGTTCTATACCATAGTACCTGCAATAGCAAGGAAGCAAACAAAACTGCAGGAAAGCCCTGAAATAAAAGTGAAAGGGATCCTACCAACAATGAAGTCCTACCTCACTGTTCGATATGTTCCGAGAAACGTTTTTAAAGGGCCTTGAATACTAAACCAGAAATTTCCTACACTACCAAGTGAAAAGCACTACTCATAATAAGCATGACCTTACCAAGCATTCCAGTAAGCGAGCAGGACGAGCAATAACTATCAGGATTTTTCGAACAAGCTGTTTAATAAATGCCATTTCTCCACTCTCTGATCGCTCTTGGGCCTAAAAGATAAAAATAAAGTGATATTAAACAAAATCACATTCAGTGCCCTGCAGGAAAGTATGTATGATATTTGGGACACCTCTGAGGGTTTGAAGCATGTACTTGATACAAACAGCACCTCAATTTCAAGATGCCAGCAGAGATAACAAGGATCTGAGCAACACTAACTTTAAAATAAAGTAACCCCATTTCTACAATTCTAACACTGTAACAACAAAATAAAAGTACCTATAATGGACATATACCTGCAGGTTTTTTTGCCTGTTTCTTAAGCTTACATGGTATTATTACCAGTTTTGCAAAAGAGACAAAATTCAATACAACACAGATCCCTACATGTAGGTTGTGCCTCAATTTGTTAATAATTTTAGGATTAAATGAAAACTAACCTAAATAATATTAAAAGATACAAGCAACATTCATGCCAAATTGTTACTGATTTCCCATAGTCAATTGTCATAGTGAAATGACAATGACATATATGTGAACACATAAAAACTACACTTGCAGAGAGGCTCCATATAGAGGTACATGTAGACAGGAAGACAATGAAAAACTGAGTTCTACAAAGATTACCACAAATGGGGGGAAATGCTACAAAAGAATACAGTCAGAAAAAATACTTCTAGAAGGCTTGATAATATCTGCACAATGGTCTGAGCTGAATTTCAAATTTCTTTAAACACTTTGCTCTAAGAACAAATTATGTAATTTAAGAATGCCAGTGAATGCAAGGAAACAGTATAAACATATTAATAGCCCTTGCCTCAAATATCAAAGCACTTCTTTATTCTGAACAGTAGAAGCCGCAGACTTAAATTTCTCATCATCTCTTGCTTATTCAAAACCACAAAGAGAACTAAGAAACTGACACTTAAAAAATAATTAATATGGACAAATAAGTACTTTTCATATAACACATTATATTTTTTATTTAAAAACAGGAAGCTATAAATACTGCTCTTAACATAAGTACCACAATTTTAAAAAACATCAAATATCTGAGATGAATTAATTTGTAGAGTTTAAAAAAGGAAAAAAGAAAAAGGTACAAATGCTATCTAGCACTCTGCAATAGATTTCAAAAGAATCTTGACTGGATAGAAGCATAACTCAGAACATTATCACCTAAGTCCAATAAAACTCTTTTGTAAACAAAAGACTTGCCTATTTTAACCACTAGCAAAATGTAAAGCACGTCTGTAGAGTTTTGTGAACAGTTAAGTGCATAAGTGAACAAAACTTTCAATACATATTACATTTAAGACGGATGGAGCAGGAAAACATTCAGGTCCACTTGACCTTGCCCTTAGAATTATAAAAATGCTGGCTGAACTAAGCTGCTCAAACCTCAACCAGGGAGTCTTCCCCTGGTTATGCTTAGTGCCAAGTAGCTGCAGAAAATGCAACTTTCTACTGATCATTGCAGCTGAGAACTAACAACAAATAAATAGCATGAATCCATAGCACAACTAATTGCCCAGAGCCAAGTCGTGCAAAGAAAAAGTTTTTGTACTGTCATATTATGCCATTAACAAGTATGCAGTGGACTCAAAGGTCTGAATATTTTAAGGTATAATGTCTTTGCAGAACAGGAAACTTTTTCATAATACAGAATTAGCATCACAGAACATGACAAAATGAGCGTTTTGGTAATTTTTTTTAATAATGCACTGCTTTATATGCAGATTGAAGAATAATTTGTTGGAGCTTTTTTTTAACAGGTTTTGGGGGAGGTGTTAATGAGTGAACATATACACTAAACTTCACTAAACATGTAGCCATTTTAAAGGCTATACTGTTAACAATTATAACAGTGGTTCAGTGAATCTTAGCTTAGACATGCTTCCTTGTATTTTGACATTATCAACTGGCCAATTATGCCTACAATTTGGCATCATAAAAGTATGATCGTTTCACAAGAAGGTCACTGGTTCAAACCCTCCTCTTGACTAGCAAGCAACCTCTATGTACTTTTAATGTTTAAAAAAACAGGGTTTCAATAATCCAGAAATAAATCACTGGTGTCTTAAGTTTTGCATTGCTGTATGAAGAGAAAAAATTTAAAATACACCAGTTGCAGAAATCCTATTTACTCAGTAGAAGTTAACAAAAAAGCAGCACAGGAAAAAAACCAAAACCAAACCAAAACTTTTAGCAACTGCTTTTGCATTCTAAAGAAAACAGAAAACATAAATGAAGATGGGCACCGCATCTTAACATATCAGTTGGAAAATTTCAAGTTAATATCAAATCTGCTGGTCTATCAGATTAACTTTGGTTTATAATGTACTATCAGGTCCCACACAAACAAATGAGTATACTACATGCCTCACTCACTGTTTTAAAAATGATACATTAATAAACTGTAGCGACTTATGTCAAAGTGCATTTGTTACATTTCAAGTTCTTCTTAATTCATTTAGCTGGTCATTCTATGAAAGTTTCAACACTTTAAGAAATCACATTATTTCTGTTAACAAACAGTTCAATTACGAAAGGAATGTTAGAAATAAAAAATAATTAATTAACTTCTTGCTAATGAAAAGCTAGGGGTTGCTGACTGCTTTCTCAACACAGCAGGCAATCAGTAGGGTTGATAAAAAGCACAGTGTGTATGTTTCCTCATTTATTTACAGTAAACGGAATAGCAAGCATTCTCCTTTGGGGCTTATGCACACACCTCTGTAAGCAATTTATAACTTGCAGTGCTGTTGTTTCTGAAATCTTTACAACCCATCTATTTCAGCTTATCATTTCTGTAGTGGTTATTATGTAGACTAAAAGAGATATGAATACAACTTTGACAACCACTTGAGTGAACAGTCATGATTCATGACACCATTCAAGACAACTCTAAGGCAAACAGATTTAACCCATTTTTCAAGCAAATATAACAGTCTCATGGCTCATACCTCCTGTAGCAATTTGTCTAATTTCTGCTGTAATTCAATGAAGTATCGTGATGTGATGAGGCCCTGGTGAGATTTATCCAAACAATCTCGAGCCAGTTCTGTGATCTGATGGTGGGTAAAACTGAGAACTCCATCTGCCAGGGGAAGGATGTTCTCCGGAGAATAATTTGTTATAATGTCCTGAAGCTTCTCTTCCATCTGAGCTGTGGCCTATAGACAAGTAGTTATGCAATACATTAAATCAGCTTTACAAGAAACTAACAGCCTAAAAGCTTATTTCTGATTCTAGAACATTTCTGTACTGCCTAAGAATTTACCTAGCTGGAATGCATGAAATGACTGATGCCAAAAAACCAACTAATCTTGTGATGATCACTAAAGAGAACCAGAGGAGCACCCATAACTGTGAAGAGAGAGGGAGGGAGGGAGGGAAGGAGGGAGGAAGAGAGGAAAAACTCGTGCAGTCTCCTTTGTTCTGTTAAAACTGCAGATATTACAGACGAGAATATCCTCCTTGCTTTCATAAAGGTTGTTCCACAAAAATATTATACTGGGCAGTTTGAATGAACAACTGACTAATTAAAAGCACCACAGGCTCACAGGTCCTGCCAAATGTGTCTGCAGGTTCCTAGATGTCTGCAGGTTTTACAGAACCAACTGTCTGGTTCTCACAGAACTGCCGATGTTTAAAAAAAAAACCTCAAAGATATTCTTATTATTAAAAAGTAATCCCATACAACTTCATTCATATCTGAAACTCTGAGACGAGTGAGTTGTTCACACTTCAGATTGTTGCTCAATTGCTCTGAAAATCCTGACAAATCTCTCTTCGTATTTATAGGAAGAAATACAAAGAAATTTCTTCCTTTTTTACACGCACACATTACCTTTGGGAACCTTTCTTTGTAGACATGGTTCATCATAATTATTTCATTGTCACAGCAAGCAGGAGAACGTCCAGGGCTGCAAGTAAAGCAAATTATCCCTTTACACTTGTCTCAGCATGAACTTTAGTACAGTTATTATATTTTTATATGATTTATTTGCAACAGAAAGCACAAGCTTTACTGGAAAGGTCCATTCTCTCATCAGTGTACATTTGGTTCCTTTCTCCTATTTCTGTCGAAATCCTCACAATTATTTAATATACTTAACATCTAACTGCTAACTATGTTATTTTTAGTTTGTACATACATTTCAAGACAGAATCAGTTTTGCAACACCTCTGAACATCATCTTTTTCTCAGAAGGGCAGCAGAGATGTATTTAACTGTTAGTTATGGTTATACCTGCTTAGATACAATCAAAATAGCATGATCTTACCAAGAATTCTAGCAGCTACAAGAGACAAAGTCAGCAATGGGTTTGTTTGCGTTTCATTTGTTTTTTTAAACAGATAGTTTAAAAAAATAAAATCAAAACAATCTATTTTCAGTCTGACTAGCAGATAAAGGCAGTAACTTCCTACAAATAATGTCATACATATGCATGAGTCCATCAAAGCCAGGGCATTGTGCCTGGATCAAAGCACAAGACTTTGACTAAAAGAATCCATAAAAGATACCCATCAATTTGGCTAAACTACAAAACTACTTTTTGCTAACATGAGCCTCACTGTCCACTACAAAGCCCTTTAAAAAAATCTCAATCTAAATTTCCTGTGTTGGTGACACTGGTCCATGCAGTCTGACCTAAAAGATGTGGAGCAGAAAGAAGACTCAACACAGGGGGCAATCCTCTAGGAGTGATTTTATCATAACACATTCATAGGGGTTTCTTGCATTAGCAGAAGAATTAAAATTTTTGGGAAAGAGGAACCTCAATCCATCCCACTTCTACTAGTTTGATACCAGGGCCAGCAAGAGACGCCCACAGCCTACAGGGAGATCACAGGTTAGCAGGAGAGCACTTGAACAGCAGCACAAGGAAATCCAGCCACTTCAAGCATTAAGTCAGCAGTACGTTCATCAAGGCTCAACTTAAGTACCTCTATGCAAACACACAGAGCGTGGGGAATAAAGAAGAGGCATTAGAAATGCACACATGCCTGTACGGCTATGGTCTTACTGACATCACAGAGATGTGGTGAAATGGCTCCTATAACTGGCCTGTTGGAATGGAAGGATATAAGTTCTTTAGGAAGGACAAGCATGGGAGATGAGGAGTGGATGTCACTCTCTAAGTCAGTAACTAGTTGGAGTGCTTGGAGCTCTGCCTATGGACAAATGAGGAGCTGAGCGAGAGCTCATGACAACACAGCAGGGCAGAAGCCATCCAGGAGGTTCCTGGAAGGTGTTGCTGTTAACTTCTCCAAGTGATGTAGAGGTCAATGAGGATAGGTGCTATGGTGGAGCTCATTTTCACCAACAAAGCGGGGCTGGTGGGGAATGTGAAGCTCAAGCGCAGCCTGGGCTGCCGTGACCATGAAATGGTGCAGTTTGCAATCCTTAGGGTAGCAAGGAGGGTACACAGAAAGCTCTTCAGGAGAAGACCAGAGGCTTCGGCCTCTTCAAGGCTTTAGTTGTTACAGTACCATGGAATAAAGACTTGGAGGGAGGAGTAGCCCAAGAGAGCTGGATGATATTCAACGGCCACCTCCTCTGAGGTTAGGAGTGATGCATCCCAATAAAGAGGAAGTCAGGCAGAAATGCCAGGAGGTCTGTCTGAATGAACACAGAACTCCCAGACAAATTCTAACACAAAAAGGAAACCTACAAAGGGTGGAAGCAAGGATTGGTAGCCTGGGAGTAATACAGGGAGAATGCCTGAGCAGCCAGGAATTGGGTTAGGAAAGGGATACCATCCAGAGGGACCTTGATAGGCTTGAGCACTGGGCCCATGTAAACCTCATGAAGTTCAACAAAGCCAAGTGCAAGGTGCTGCACCTGGATTGGGACAATCACAAACATGGATACAGGCTGGGCACAGAATGGACTGAGAGTAGCCATGAAGAGAAGGTCTTAGGGGTGTTGGTGGGCAAGAAGTTACAAATAACCTGGCAATGTGCACTCGCACCCCAGAAAGCCAACTGCATGAAGCAGTGGGGCCAGAATGTCAAGGGAGGTGATTCTCCCCCTTTATTCTGCTCTCCTGAGACCCCACCTGGAGTTTTGTGTCCAGCTCTGAGGTCCTCAGCACAGGAAAAAGACAGACCTGCTGGAGCAAGTCCAGAGCAGGGCCACAGAGATGATCACAGGGATGGAACACCTATCCTATGATGACAGGCTAGGAGAGTTGGGGTTGTTCATCCTGTAGAACAGAAGACTTTGGGGAAACCTTACAGCAGCCTTCTAGTACCTACAAGGTACTCTAGGGGGTACAAGGGGACCTACAAGAAAGCAGGAGAGGATTTTTACAAGGTCATGTAGTGAGAGGACAAAGGGTAATAGCTGCAAACTGAGGGCAGGCTTAGATTAAATATTAGGAAGAAATTCTTTACTGTGAGGGTGGTGAAATACTGTAACCCAGAGAAGTTGTGGATGCCCCATCTCTGGGAGTGTTCAGGGCCAGACTGGATGGGGCTTTGAGAGACCTGGTCTAGTAAAGGTGTCCCTGCACATGGCAGGGGGGTTGGAACAAGATGATCTTTAATGTTGCTTCCAACTTAAATCAGTCTGTGATTCTATAACTGGCTCTGGCTTTCTAAAAGGTCTAAAATTAACACTAAACTTTGTCTCAAGATAATCACAATGGTGAGTCCTTTTACTAATATGGACAATCTGTTACAGATGTTCACAGACAAATCCACTGAGGACAGCATAAATTCAGAAAGGGAATGCTACAATCAGATGATTAATGACTAGGTCATCAAGACAGTGTCTGCAGGTTAGTTGCCCTCACATTAAGACCTGCTTTAACAATATTTACCACTGAAGTAAGTCATGATCAAAACTAAAGTAAGTATTTAAAAGGACTAATCTGAATTCAGCCTCAGTTACAAACTTCTGTATGCAAACACCTCCAACGTATGATGCTCCATAATTTGTGGATTTAGATCCAACTCCTATTTGCAGATACACAAACTCACCTGAGACTTCGGGACCGAGGGCGCATTGCAGTGGTCCTGCACCTGTTATCACTGGCAATGCTCTCAGTGGTACAGAAATGTTTAGACAAAAAATGTAGTTCATCAGGTGTCGGTTGGTATGGTAACTGATGTAGTTTCTCTTGGGATGAGCAGGATGACTACAAGAGTAGAACAGAACACAAGCTTCTATTAGAGTGGAAAAAGAACATTTTGAAGACCACATTTGGTGCTTATAAATAAAGTCATATTATCTAAAAACTATAGTTACTGTTTCTCATGCCTGACTACTAATTTAAAGAAGAAAATAAGTAATTAGCCTCAAACTCACAAACTAAATATAAAGTATTAAAAAAACCCAAAACTCTAGTCCCAGAAGAAAGAGACATTGCACTTCAAAAGTTTAAATTTCCTAAGGCAAAGGTGACATCTGATGTCAGTAACAACCAACAAAAGATAAGAACAGTTAAAATGGAGTCTGCTGAAATTTAGTTATTGGAATAGTGTAAGTATGATAACTGTAGAGTACAACTTACTGTCACAATGCCAATTGTAAATCTTCACAATAAAGGTATGTCATTAACCATATTTAAGGCATTACTAATGCTTTTAAAAATAAAATTAAATATAATACAAATTCTTGCTGAAAAAACTCATATGCTAATCTTTTCTAAAAACCTGTACATTGAAAAATGAGAGAACTTAATATATTTATCAAGACAGGATATATGGCTGACAAAAAGTGAAAGCCATCCACTCAGTAAAAAACTGGAGGATACAGAGAGGTATGAAATTGGAAGTGGTACCACAATAACTACCCTTGCAAGATTTCATGTATACAGCTGCTTTGCATAAGCAGTGCACATCATCATGCTATTATATTTTACTGTCTTTTATGCACTGTGGCTAGCTCCCTGAGCCATGCTAGATGTTTGGAGGGTAGAACTTTGAAATTTCTTCTATGAGCCTGGATCTGATACTCTTGTAAAGAGCACGAACATAGTTCAAGACATTACAAGCAGCTTTGTTAATGTGGACTGACAAACATAGACAAGAGAAATGCTCTATTGTTTCTGGTATCAAAACTAGTTTCAAAGATGACTGATTCTCAAATATTCTTGTATGACTGCACAAAGCTGTCTTGTACCATGCAGACATTCCTTTTATTTTACCTGCAGTAGGGAAGAAGATTAAAAACTTGGACATCTTTCTGGAGCTCTTCAGTCTCCAGCTGATTTTTCAAGAAAATTAACTTCTTCTGTGTATCAATTTTCATGTGCAGATTACTGCTTATCTGATTTCTCATACTGAACACCAAGGCCCCTGCCTAGGTACTCTTTTATTGCAACCAAACACAGCAAGAGTTTCTTTGCTGCATCATTTCTAGTGAGGGAAATCAATAACTTTCATACTGTACAAATACTGCCCTACACTGCTACGGTTAGTAGGTAATATCCAGGCTGGTAAGCACAGAGACTATGAGGTCTTTTTAATCTCCTGGCCACTTGCACGGTAAAGGCTGAATATATCCTAATTCTTAGAAGCTCAAGAAAGTGGTCTTATCACACTAGATCTCATCAAATCATCCCTTAAAAGCAAAAAAAAGAAGAAAATCCACTGGTGGAAAAGGTTAAGCAGGACATGGGAATGTTTCACCGCATCAGAACAAGCTGAATTTAGCAAGATTGTGCTACTTCACTTTGCCGCGGGCTAAAAAGCATGCACATCAAGAATTTACCACAGTTCGGATGACAGGGAGTAACTTGTCAAGTTACAGTAACTCATGCATGGAATTCTGCCTTCACACATTACCATGCATCATTCAGTACACAGCATAGGTAAGTTTTTTCTTATCTCACACTATAGCAGCTTGTTACAGTTAACCTCACAGCATAATTCCTACAGCCACGCTCTGTAAGATCAAAAATACTCTAGCACAGGGAAATTTCCCAATAAAAAACATCACAGATGGCTACTTCTATAAAATCATTCTCTAACTCTTCGGTTTCAAGGGATTCTGGGAAGATCAGTAGGAAAATAACTCATATCACACCTTCTCTCAAAAATGGTATCACAGAGTTTAGATCCAACAGGATTGAAGTGAGAATCTTCCTAATGCTAAACACTCTCAGTTGTATCAGGACCATCAAAGGCATAAAGTGCATTTTCTTGGTGATCTGAATTCTGATCACAGTACAGATCCAAATTCTCACAGCAAAATTCTTTAGAAAATGAGCTGTCCTGGCATTCTAGAATGTCTGCTCCAAAAATCACACAAGACTTGAAATATTTTTAATATGTACAACCACAGTGCATTATGGAAATGCAAACTGTTCTTCCAACAAAGAACTGCATTTTGCAGCCAATACCAGCTAAAGCAACCCCAAAGTCTCTTTTTCTACCTCCTTTTCCTACTTCCTCATCCCAATAAGCTTCCAAGAGTATAATCTCCTGGCAAAGATATGCAACTGTGTATTCTTTCAATTTATCAGTTTTATAGACTTGCTCTTCTAGAAGACCCAATCATCTCAACTGCATCTCATAACTGGCATGATCTGATCCAACTTTGCTGGAATATGACACACTACAACCTTTTTTCAATTGAATAATTTAGCAGAAGATATTTTAATTTCCACTTTGTTGTAAGAACTGGTATATGTGGTACTTGCACCACATCTAAACCCACAATTATCCATTAACTGGGTAATTCCATCAATCTCTTCACTTTCAATATTAAAAAAAGATAAACAGGCTAACAAGAAATAGTGAGCTACACTCACCTAAGCATAACTGTGGTAACTACGGACACTTCAGCCCTGCTTTGACTTTCAGTTGCTTGTAAAGAACGAAGTTCTGCTTTACTGTGATGTGTAAAAACTATTTCTGCTCTCTGGTTGATACATGTCTAGATGAATGTGAATTTTATTTATATACCATTGAAACAGGAGTGTTCTGTATGTACCCTAAGGCTGTTGTATGAAGTGATCTCTCATTGCCTCTAAGAATTAGTAATAATGTGGAGGAGGTTGCACAGTGCTAGCTCTTCCAGATTCTGAAAAAGCATATGAAACCAATTAGATGGGTGCACTTCTAGTTTTGATTTCATGATTCACATATATCATCCAGTCGGTAAAAGAAGAAAGTGAAAAACATCTCTACTAAGAAGTGAAGAAATAGTGATTAGATTTAGAATTCAAAGGTTGTCCCAGTGCTTTTGCAGGGCTCATAAGCATCAGAGGATTCTAGGGCAAAACAAAACAAAAAACTAACAATGAGATACTGTAGATAACACAGTTATGCACAACACATTACAGCCTAAGAACCACTCAAGACCCCCAAAGCCTTCTGACCCATTTCCAGAAAGGTCTGGAAGAATGGACTGCACACGGTAATAATTTACATAGAAAGAAAGAAACCTGTCTTCAGGGTGGGGAAAGCTTATCTATAAAAAGGTACCCCCCTCCCAAGCCCAAGGACACCCCCAGAACCCCAGACATCCCATCAGCTTGACTGATGCTGAAATCAGGACTGGTGATATCTTTCACTTTCTTTTTTCCCATCTTTCTTTTTCACCATACCTCTTTATCCAAAACCCACTGCCATGTGCTTGTACAGTAGGTCGGGACTAATATACAAATTTCCACACCAAGTGTGTAATTTACTAATAAAACTTTGAGTTTTTGTGAACTGTCAGACTTTTCTCATTTCTTTTGACCCAGAGCATCTACAAGTCTTGGGTGCTCCTTTCCCCTTAAGGGTGCGACCTCACAGACACATATGGCATGAATCTCTACTGCTGTTTTCTTCAATAAAATTCATATGTATTTATTGGAAAAACATTATTTTCACAAGTCAGAAAATGTTTGTTCAGTGCTATGGAAGACATCTACTTAATATTTAATTTTATCTATTTAATCTATTTAATACACTATCTTTAGTCAAGAAAAATCGTGGGATAAGTCAACAAAGGTATATTACAGAAATTAAGATATTTAAGTCCATAAATGACAGTGCTATACTTTTTTGTAAAAAATGCAAATACCACGTAAAATTGCTTCACATTCCAGGATGACTACAGTATCTAGTAAACTTAAGTACATGAATTAGAATTACCATTTTAAAATTGAAGATGACAAAGGAAAAGCTATGAATATGGACAGAAAATTAAAACTGTGTTTTGGTTTGTGACACAGCTTTTAATTTCATTTCTAGTACAAGTCTGTTTCTTATAACAACAATGATGTTTCTATGGCTATTATTTTTATCTGATATAACCTCCCTTACAATATATTTTAGGTGAAGAACACAGCACATTTGATCTAGTCCCCGTGACAGGTGTACAAATATGCCCTATGGAAAAGTGGTTGAGGAATTAATGTGAAACCAAGGAATTTACTTGGCAAAACCAAGAACTACCCACAAAGAAAAGCACATGTCAAAAATCAGTGCTGCTGAGGAAAAGTTCTTGAGATACAAGAAATGGCTCAGTTTGGTTTAAGATAGACAGAATTGTCTTCCCAGAAGTCTTTGTGGAGAAAAATATAATAACAGAGACTGAGGGGAGACCTCATTGCAGTCTACAACTTTCTCGTGAGGGGAAGAAGAGGGATGGGCATTGATTTCTTCTCTGTGATGACCAGTGAGGGGATCCCAAGGAGTTGTGTCAGGGGAGGTTTAGGTTGGATATTAGAAAGAGGTTCTTCACCCAGAGGGTGGTTGGGCACTGGAACAGGCTTCCCAGGGAAGCGGTTACAACACCAAGCCTGACAGAGTTCAAGAAGTGTTTGGACAATGTTCTCAGGCACATGGTGTGACTCCTGGGGTGTGGCCAGGAGTTGGACCTGATTATCCTGGTGGGTCCCTTCCAACTCAGAATATTCTGTGATTCTGTGATAACATAAAATGATCACGTTTCATCATTGTACAGAATGTTTAACACAACTGTTTCACAAGAGAAACAGACCAAACAATGGGAAAAGAAAGCCTACTTTATTGTAAAAGAAACAGCCTAAAAAAGGATCCAGTATCACCTGTTCAGTAGTAATACGTATCATTCATAAAACATAAAAAACAAGGCTAAATATATAAAACATTGAAGAGCCACAGTTGGATCTACGCAGTCCAAGCCTTTTACTGCAGAAGATGGTATGTAACTGTCAAAATGTCAACTATTTGCTGTTTCTGAAGAGGCTTCCTCCACAACTCTATCCCCCCAGTGTTTCAGGTGTGACTATGACAACAAACAGCTTAGTTCCAGGTTGTAATATGGAATACAATGTCCAGGTTGTATTCCTCTCCAGAATAGAGATGAACAAGACGTACAGAGTGATACTTCTCCCACGGCCCAGCTCCTAAGTACTGAAGTAGGATATCATGCACTCCTGTGGCATGTATCACAAGTCAAATTGTACATGTATGGCAGTGGGACTGACAGAAAATCACATCGAAACAGCTGCTCTAACAGGCAAAAATTAATAAGTTAGACTTATCCCATTATGTGTACTTCATCCCATCTTAAGACAGCAGTCTAACCCAGGATGGATGAATCATGTTACAGAGTAGTTTTTTTTATCAAGGCAGCCTCACTTAAGACTTGATACCTACCATAGGGTTAAAATAAGGCAGATCGAAAGGGGGCAGTTAAACATTACTCACTGCCAGAAAGTACCTCTAAGCAAAGCATACATTGCCTAAAGTTTTCTCCTATTTCAGTGAAGTAAAGCAGTTTCATATCACATATTAATTCCAAGTCTATTAACCATAACAAAACCTACATTGTCTTCTTCTAAGAGAAGCATACTATATTTGAGAAGCTGAAGCACGTAGGAGAAATCTACCAGCACAGCAAAGTGGATACTTACAGAAACTGTTGAGCTGGGTGTATTTGTACCATAGCCAGAAGAAGGGAGGGAAGCCAAAGACCAGCGGCGACCATCGGTCCTGTTATGAAACGAGGTTAGTCAAATGAACACTGCAGAAACATCTGTGGAAGTATTACTGTGCAAAACTGCATTCCAAAATCATGATGCAAACAGGGTTTTTATAAACAGTATACTTTCACAAGGGACCACAATAAACAAGCATTTACCAAGGATGACTTAGGTTTACAGATTATTTTTTAGTGTGTTTTTCAAATTAAAATTCTATCGAGATGAAAAAAACACAAAGTGAATGAACAGCTTCACAGAGTTGGGGTCTAACTAATACACACAGAAATGGACCACAAGGAGTTTACAACTCTTTAGGTCCATCAGATGAAAATCAATAAGCAAATTAAAAATCTTATGAACAAATGCAAACTATAACGCTTTGAACCACAGATAGCCATCACAGTTTGCTTGAAATACAAGGGTAGGGTGCTCTTAAGTGGCATCAGTACAGGATACCAGCAAACTAGCAGGCTAATGTCAAATAGCTGTAAAGAATGATTAGGTAAAACTAAACTTGTTAAATGTTAATACGTAAATCAGGAAAAAAATTCTGCAGCAAAAAATCATGCTCACTCAGAACAAAAAAATAAAACACATATAAAAATTATAATCAAAACCGATTTATGTTCTTCACTGCCTGAGGTGAGCCACACAACAGACAACACGGAACTTGAACATTCAAAGTAGCAAACCAAATAAACAACTATGGGAGCCACGTTTGGATCTTTGAGAAAGTAACAATTACCTGTCATTTCGATGCCCATGACTGGAGTACAATTGTATCAAATATGTTAAAAAAAGGCAAAATAATACATAAATTTTCAATGTAAGTTTTTACTAACATGAAACATAAGTTTTTATTAACAAACAGTATGACTGGAAAAGAGAATCAAAGATCTGTTTTACAGTTAGTACAAAGATGATTTTCAAGTCTGATTTACACAAAGAGTGTAATTTTGAAGAACTGAAGTCATGTCAAATCAGTAATCTTAAACCTCTTGATGCAGCTTCCCTTCCTTAAAAAACTTTCTAAAAAACCTCCTTGCTTCTTTCCAATCTAAGGTATTATTTCTTACTACCATTTATCCATCCACAGACTACAATCAAAGCTCTGGGACTTTGAATACATGAAGTGTGAGAAAAGAATCTACAGTGTATTATTAGCACTAAAATATGAAGAACATATGTGCTAGAGGGGCTACTGATTGTATCAAATACTGAACTCTGAAAAAAAAAACTTCCTCCACTTCCATAATTTCATTTTTAATTCAATAATTCTTCTCCCTTCTTTCCTTCACCCAGATATATAAGACACTTCCAGATCAGTAAATGATTTCAAAAGTAGTTTTCTCTTCATTTGGCTTAGCTAAAGCTGTTCACAGTTAAAACAAGAATTTAGACAGTATTTTAAAATGGGTGAAACATATCTATTCAGCAGCTGGGAGAGAGAAAGTACTTCCTTACTTAGTAACTCACAGTGAACAAGGTTCCTGCATCACACAGAAAGGCCACAAGAGTGGGAATGGGATATCACAGAAAGTTATCTGGGAGACAAAGGAAAGAGAACAGGAGTCATCCATAAGGGATGATGAGGAAGAAAGGGAGCAAGCCTGCACAGCATTTTCAGCTGGACTCTGATACTTGACTTGTCTCTGCCCTAGAGTACAGTATTACTCATTTTCCCGCAGCTCTAGAAAGCAGAATTTGTCACCTACCCATGAGTTTGTGGATGCCAGACTCGTACGTACCAGCAGAAACAGTGGCTTCCAGAGGCACAGGCTATTTCTGGGCACTCATGACTCGAACAGATATGGGCAGAGAAACGTGACCCTGCTGCTTGTTGCCAAGGTCCTGGGGAAGGCTGCCTTGAGCTCTGCATGGCAGAGGCTGGCAGCATGGCTGAGGACCACCTCCCTGATGCTTTGCTGTGGCAGTGTAGCATGGCCAGCAGCTAATGAGAAGCAGCTACACTGGGAAGATACTTCCCAGGAGGCTTCCAAACCATTTCCTTTTCCTCCCTCTCCCTTTCTCACACCTCCTCATCTTTTTGGTATCCCCACTGACTGGCTGCAGTGGATGGAAAAGGAATATCCACACACCTACACCACTTTGTCCCTGCTCCTTCAACGTGGTGAACACACACAGGTTTGTTCTTCCCTTCCTTTGTATGTTCATTAAATTTATAAAATACAATAAAAAAGGCAGGAAGTCAGAAAACTGAAAACTGCTCTCATTAACCACAGGCCATTTTACAACAAAAATGCATCCTATCACAGGTTACGAAAAACAACAACACCACCACAAATAACAAATTCTTAAGAAAACATTAAAGCTGTTTTAAACTTCAGTGTCATCAAACATTTTTACTATAAACATAGAACAAAATCATTTTCTATAGAAAATTGCTCCAAATATGTTTCTTGAATCCCAACGAAATAGTGAAATATTTTGAAATCAAAGAAACTACTCGTGTTACCATTTCTTCAGTTAAAGAATTTATTTAGAGTTCATTACAGGGCTCTAAAAAGGTTAAAATCCAAATGAAACACTGGTAAACATTTTTTTCCCCATGCTGAATTTTAAGGTTTGCAAAAACATAATGTTTTAAACTTTCTGTTGATAATGGGTGGGAAAGGAAAACTACTTCCTGGCTGCTGTATTTCTAAGCAATGCTCCATCTTTCACATCTGCTTTTTCCATTATAAGCTATTTCTGGATTTAATGAATCTTTCTAAAAATATGCTTACAAACAAATGAGTTCTATGATGAGACAGTATCTCTGACAAAAGAAAAACTATCAAGAGAAAGTAGATTCAAAAAAACTCCCTCAACTTTCTTAAAGTGTTGATTAAAAAAGTAGCATTGCAAGCTATTAAAAAGATTGACACTACTACTGTCACTGATAACTTGGATTCAGATGAAAGAAATACATGAGTTTTCACCCCTTTGGAGCTTTTTTTTTTTTTAAAAAAAAAGTTAAACCATTTCCTTGCACTTACTTTTTAAAATTTGTGTGTGCTACTTTACTGATCTCCCAAAATAAAGTAACTAAAACTTTAGAGGCAAGTGATGTCTCACTGCAAATTCAACAGTTACATGCATGACACTACTTAAGCATTCCAATTTAATTTTTTGTATATATAATCTTGGGTAAACATATAAACTCTGCCTACCCACACAGGCACGGAGTTACTGAACATATTATTTGAGGTAGGCTGACAAAGCATTAAGTGACAGGGAACCACACTGGAAACAAGCAGGGAGCTTCCCATGACATCCTATCAACTTTGGTTATGGTTCATTTAATAATAATTTACTTCACAGATCACTTAAAATTCACTTTAGATCTTTAAAAATTCAACCAATGTTAATTAATCCTCACAACACTCCTATGACAATGCTAATTATCTCAGTGATACAGACAGTGAAACAGCTCAAGGACAGGTGTTCAAGGTATGGTAATGGTATTGCTGCTGCCAGCAAAATCAGATCCTGAACTCAGGACCTCTACTATAGTGCTCTTATAAGCAATGCACTTCTTACACCAGTAAAAACCCCCCTTTATATAGCTTAAAATTTCCCTGTATCTCAGTGTATGAGGAGATAGTGCCTGAACTGGATTCATTACAATTAAGTCTTTTTTTTTCTTTTCATTCAAAAAGGTATGATCACATTGCATCACTCATTCAGTACAATTTTGTTGTCACTGAGGTTTAGGAGATTTTACATAAGTGAGTTAACACTTATTATTCTAAGCAAAAGACCTGACTGATGTATTTACAATCAACTTTTAATATCTGGGTCCAGCATCAGTTCCTCTATGCAAAATGCGTGTTGCGTACTACAAACAACCTCTTACCTTCGTGCAAAAGAAAAGTGGGCTGAGGCACTGGGAGAGAAATTCCTAGGGCTATCTTGAGGACTGTTTCCTGTTGGAAGATGATACACAAAAAAAATATTAGAGGGTTGGGTGGGGAGAATCCACTAAAAAACATTCAGGCATATTAATCCAAGCATTTCCAGCAGGTTAGAAATGAACTTCAGAATTTCTTCTCTCATAGGCTCTCAAAAAGTAAACTCTGAAACAGAATCTCATTTCATTTTTAGTTACTGGATTTTACAACTCATAAAGAACCTTTATTTAGTCTTTTAGTTTGAAAATTCTCAAAACAATTTGAGAATTAAAGTTTAAAAACCCAGCACATTAGCTTGAAACATATTTTTATTGTCAGAAAAAAGGGGGGTTTTTAATCATAAAATGTTTGAAAGATAGAAAAATCACAATCAAAGTGATTTAGCCCTTACACAAAGTCTCTACACAAAAGCCGTTACACAAAGCATTTCCACAGTTGCTTTATTGTGATTTTTTTCTAGTTGTTGTTTGTTTTTTTTCCTAGCTCCAAAACAAACAAGCAGGTGAAACACAGTGAATTGAATTTTTTTCCCTTAGTTATGTTAGACTGAGGTATGGAAAGGCTACCACCCTTTGTAACAAGAAGAAACTGGACATTGTGAACAGGTTGTAATTTAAGGGTCTGTTACTTCTTCACATCTGAGTACCCGACCTCCTGCAGACCAGCATGAGCAGACAGGCAGCAGCTGGTGAGAGGCAATCCTGCCACCTCTACCCCTCAGCCCCTACAATATCTGAAGAAGAAATAAAGATGACCCCTAAAAAAACCCACAAAAACTACAAAATACAAACAAAAACCCCAAACTTCAAATAAACAAACAAACAAATAAACCAGCCAAAACATCAAACAAACATCCAGCAAAAGCCAAAAGGATTCAATTTAAAATAGCACTGGCATACATTTCACAATCAATCTTTCCCTAAACATTTCTTTAAAATGACTCTAATAGCAACACATAAAAAAAAAAAAGTAATGTATTTGTTGCAGCATTTTATTTTTGGACATGAGATTGCAACAATAAGCAATAGAGAAAAATAAGCTCCTATGTACCCAGAGAGAATCAACATGAAATTTTTAAGAAGAAAACTACTACCCATGTGTGAAAAGGCCAGCACAATAGAGTGAATCCCTGAAAAGACTTCCAGTGGCCTTGATTTCTATTCAAATTTTTGAATTAACATTGCATTTATCATAGTGATGCCCACAACAGATGTCATTAACTCTATAGGAGAAAGCATAATTGTCAAGCCATCACTTGTAAACACAGAGAGCAACGCACACCCCCACACTGCCCCCCCGTTTTCTGCCTAGAAGCAGATGCAAGACGGTTTCTGAGCTGTGCTAAATCACATCTTTGCAGCTGCTCTTCCCACAGCCCCAAGACACAAGGATTCCACTCTCACTAGCCAGTACCTTCAAGGTTTTTCTGCCCATTTATCTATCATGGCTGAATGATGTCCTTCCTACATCCTCTCCTTCTCCTCAAGACCCCAGCTTCTTTGTTACCCTTCAGATATTCTGAAGGTCTCAATAATTTCAAGGTGGCAAGAATTTTCGTTCCCTAAAGGGGGTGGGAGCAGAGGGAATCTGAAGCCACAGGGGGACCAACACAATGTATTCTTGAACTGCATGAACACCAAATTACTAAGAGCAACAGTTCATTTAATGTAACAGCTAACTGGATTTTTTTTGCTGCTACCAGAAGCTTATTTACAAAAGATAAGCTACATAAAGAGAATTGTAACACTGTGCAGATATAACATAGCTTTAGCTACTGCACTAGAAAAAAATTACTTGCATTTTGGAGTGTATTGTGGACTTAGACAAGAAGCAAAAAAGACAAAGACGCTACCTTGAACTCTGGCAGAAAAGCACAGAATTAGGCTTAACACAGTGAGACAGAACCAGCTTTTGACAGGAAAAAGTTTTATGAATCAGCATTTGTCAACCAATTCCTTTCCTTTGGTAACTATTTTAAAGTTACATATGGATATGGATATGTATTTATCACACATCAAGGACATGCCTAACTGTCCATCAGTTAGAATATGTGCAAAATCTTCACATAAAAGCAAAAAATATGGTTAAATAAAGCAGTAACTTTGTAGTCATTGCAGTGGATTTGGATTTGTGGAGACACAATGCTGCCAGCTATGTTGCTAGAATCAACAAAGATCACTTCCTTACAGACAAAACCTGAAGAAGTCAAAGTCTTACTCAGGAAGAGCATCAGATCCTGTTATTAGGAAAATGAACGTGCAAGCACTACTTTCAATAGCAAACCAGCTTTTAAAATAACAAAACTGGTGATGCCATATACATAATACCTGGATACTAAATCCTGTGGGTTTATCTAGAAGTCTTAAGAACTCAGACAAGGCTGGAAACAAAGGATTAAATACAAATCCCTCATCATGGCTGGGCTTCACAAACAAGGATTTGGGAAAGGTCTCTACCCACATTTGTCACAAGCGCATTGGTGGCTAAAAAGGCCAATACGAGACAGACATGTCCGATTGCAAAAGGCACAGCAGAAAGACTCCTTAGGTGGTAAATTCTGCAAGACACGATTCTTTCTGCGTTGTCTTTTCTCCTCAAGGGTGATCCTGCGTGCGTTCTCAAAGGCATCAGCAGCGTTATAGATGGTGTGTCTCCAGACCTCCCAGTTGGAGGCCAGAGTAGACCAGTTATGATGATCAATATGGCCAAGGCTGAGATGTTGTTTCAGGGAGTCCTTGTATCTTCTCTTTGGGGCTCCTCTCATGCAGCAGCCGGTGGCAAGTTTACCATAAAGCAGGATCTTAGGGAGGCAGTGGTCCTTCATCCTGGAGACATGTCCTGCCCAGCGCAGCTGTGTTCTCATCAACATGGCCTCAATACTTGTGACTGCTGCCCGTTCTAGAACAGATGTATTGGTCACATAATCTGACCAGTGGATGTTTAGGATTGTGCGGAGACAGCGTTGATGGAAGCGTTCTAGAAGACGCAGGTGGTGGCGGTAGATGACCCATGATTCAGATCCATATAAGACAGTAGACAGCACAATGGCTCTGTAAACACTGATCTTTGTACTTTTCTTCAAGTGTTTATTTTGCCAAACTCTTTTATGGAGTTTTCCAAAAGCACTATATGCCTTTGCTAACCTGTTGTCTATCTCCCCGTCAATCTTACCATCCGAGGAGATGAGGCTACCTAGGTAATTAAACTGTTGGACTGATCTGAGCTCTGATTGGCCAATGGTGATGTGGAAATGATGGAAGACTTCCTGAGGTGCAGGTTGATGGAGAACTTCTGTCTTCTTGAAGCTGACTTCCAGCCCAAAGATCTCAGCAGCCTCTGCAAAGCAGGATGTTAAATGCTGCAGAGCTGCTTCTGTGTAAGCGACAAGGGCGGCGTCATCAGCATAGAGCAGCTCCTGGACAAGATGATTTAAGGTCTTAGTGTGGGCCTTCAGTCACCTTAGGTTGAAAGGCTTCCATCAGTATGATATCGAATGTAGATACCGTCCTGATCATCAAGGTCTGCCGTGGCCCTTTGGAGCATCATGCTTGAAAAAGATTGTGAATAGGGTTGGTGCAAGAACACAGCCTTGTTTCACACCATTAGTTATTAGAAAGGGCTCAGAAAGTGCATTGCCATATCTGACTTGGCCATGTTGATCCTCATGAAGTGAGATGATCATTTTGAAGAACTTAGGGGGACAACCTAAGCGTTCCAAAATCTGCCATAGACCTTTCCTGCTCACAGTATCAAAAGCCTTGGTGAGGTCGACAAAGGTTACATAGAGACCTTTGTTCTGTTCTCGACACTTCTCTTGCAGTTGTCTGAGAACAAATACCATGTCTGTGGTAGTGCTGTTGGCTCTGAAACCACACTGACTTTCAGGTAGAATTCCTTCTGCTATAGCGGGTATTAGTCTGTTCAAGAGTATTCTTGCCAGGATTTTGCCAGCAATGGAGAGCAGAATAATACCACGGTAATTTGAACAGTCTGATTTAGTACCTTTCTTCTTATATAGGGTGATGATGACTGCATCTTGAAGGTCTGATGGTAGTTTGCCTAGATCCCAACAGCATAGTAAGAACTTGTGAAATTTAGCATGGAGTGCAAGGCCCCCATGTTTCCAGACTTCAGGTGGAATTCCATCAATCCCAGCTGCCTTGCCGATTTTCACCTGCTGTATGGCCTTGAGGGTCTCTCCTAAAGTGGGGGCAGAATCCAATTCATACTTTACTGGTTGTTGTGACAGACTGAATGACTGTGTCTTGGACTACACGGTTGGTACTGAAAAGGGTCTGAAAGTGTTCAGACCATCGATTCAGAATGGAGGTTTTATCTGTCAGAAGTGTTTGACCATCAGCACTGAGTAGAGGACTTTGAGCTTGGTATGTAGGCCCATATGCTGTTTTCAGGGCTTCATAGAACCCCCTGTGATCACCCATGTCTGTGCATAATTGTGTTTTTTTCAGCTAGATCGATCCACCACTTGTTCTGGATGTCACGGAGTTTCTGTTGGAGCTTGCTGCATGTGATGCAAAAAGCTGTTTTTCTTATGTGACAGGATGGCAGTGCAAGGTGTGCTTGGTAGGTGGTTCTCTTCTTCCTCAACAGTTCCTGGATCTCTTGACTGTTTTCATCAAACCAGTCCTTATTCTTCTTGAAGGAGAACCCTAAGGTTTCTTCAGCGGACTGCAGGATGCTGTTTTTAATATGGTGCCAGAGTGTTACAGGAGAGGTATCTGTAGAATCTGTGGAATGGTTATCAAGCCTAGTTTGAAGATTAGCCTGGAATTTGTTTCTCACTGTGGCTGATTGGAGATTGTTAACTTGGAGTCTCCTCCTTGGGATACTGCCCCTTTTAGGTTTGAATTTTAGAATGAGGTTAAGTTTACAGCATACCAGTCAATGGTCTGTTTGGCATTCTGCACTAGGTATGGTGGACATCGTGGACATCTCTCCATTGCACCAAGACATAATCGATGAGGTGCCAATGCTTGGATCTGGGATGCATCCATGTTGTCTTCAGACTATTTTTCTGCTGAAAGATAGTGTTAGGAATGGTGAGCTGTTGCTCCACACAGAATTCTAGTAGAAGTCGACCATTATCGTTGCAGTTTCCAACACCTTGCTTGCCTAATATTCCTTTCCAGGCTTCAAAATTCTTACCTACTCTGCCGTTGAAATCACCAAGGATAATGATCTTATCATCTGCAGGAACCTTCTGGGTAAGGCGGCGCAGGTCGGTGTAAAATTTATCTTTTTCAGCAGGGTCAGCTTAGAGAGTTGGGGCATATATACTAAAGAGGACAACACGCTTCTCGTTGTGTAGTGGAAGGCATAGGGAGATAATTCGGTCAGAATGACCTGTCGGTAGGTAATTCTGCCACCCTTTAATCCTAAGGTTCATCTGCCAGGGCCGAGCGAGCTTGGACAGTGACAGCGAGGTCCTCAGGACGTAGGTTTAATTACAGTGACCTTCTCTAAGATGGATGGCCTTACAGGGCTGATCGAGCTCCATCTGCCCGGGTTCGGAGTTGTCCTCTTCTGTGACAAATCCCTAATGACTGGAGAAATAGCTAGTGCTATTACAGGTTTAAGGTGTGGTGTTCCAGAAGAGCAAGATGGGTTAGAACCAGAGTCCTACAGGTGACCTTCATCAATCACAGCATTCATTCACCCATCTGCAAGTCAACAGCAGGGAGACTTTCAAATAAAAGCCAGTGCCAGTTAATTCTCCGCCCATATGTGCAGCGTTTGCTTATTAGTCAAATCCCGCTGTTCTTTAGGATCTCCTAGCTGTTGTATGTTATAGTCCTAGGGTATCTTTATGCTACGCAGAAAGAACCGTGTATTGCAGAATACACCATCTAAGGAGTCTTTCTGCTGTGCCTTTTGCAATCGGATATGTCTGTCACGTATTGGCCTCATAAGCCACCAGCGTGCCTGTAGCAAATGTGGATAGAGCCTTCCCAAATCTTCGTTCGCGAAGCCTCGCCATGATGAGGGTATCTTTATGCTACTAAGATTACTGTCTGATCTGGTAAAGTAAACTGGACTGGTAGTTAGGCATTAGGTAATTAACACCAGCATCCTCTGGAGACACAATCAACAGGCAATCAACCTATCAAAACAATACTGTTTCATGAAAACACACAAGGTAGCTATTTTGCAAGCACCTAACTGTTAAGAAAACTATATCAAGACTATTTAAACTGTGATTGTTTTGCAAGTATCTTCAAGAAGTCCTTTGTCTTTGCCAGAGGGGTAATGTTTTAAATCTTTTAAAAAGGCATATATACTACAGTCACTGTATATTATTAATGTATTTTTAATAGCTGTCTGCTTACAAAATAAAGAATTTCAGATGCAATGACTTTCTGTTAGTACTGAGGGAATACCAGATTAATGATAACTGTTATCCCAAATTCCTGATGGGTCAAAACCAGCTTGAAGTTTTGATGTCATGATTTGATGGTCTTCTAAAATGCACCACAATAATACAAGATAACAATGTTATGTTCCTCTGTGTCAGTTTAATTGATGATGAACCCACAGTACGAACTGAACAATATTCAACAAGACATCAACCACCAGCAGTAATAGTTCTGACTTTCATACCATAATAAACAGTGACAGCCAGCAGAATGCACAACTGGGAACAGAATATTTTTTAATCCTTCTGCAGGTGCTTTACACTGAGATCCATCCACACGAGGAGCTCAAGCTATTTCAAAATCTGGATTTATGCTTGAAACCAACAATTAGTTTTTGTCAGTTACAGCAAAAAAGGTTTGCGAGAAAGCTTTGTATGTTCTGATTCTGCTTTAATTGCATCGTGTAATCCTATTTATAAATTTACTGAATCCCACAGGAAAGGTCAGGCTTGTCCCTGCCATACTTGGTGGATGGTTCTTTAAGAGCGCTCGTGTTCTGCTATATATGGGCAGCATGTATTTCTCTTCACATTCTTTGAAGGGGGGGGGGAAGGCAACTCTGACTGCTTTACATGACCATACCACCTTTCCAGTCTTCCTGTTGCTAAGGCTAGCAAATAAGTCTTTCAGTCTTATACAGAGAAGTTTCCACATTCTATCTCACCAGGCTTTCTCCCCACATCATCCCATTTGAACATGTATAACCATAAATACAGGGAGTATTCCAGATGAAATCTAACCAGGACATTGTACAGTGGCATAAAATCTTCCCAAATTAAATTGAAAATTACTGCCTTTATACATATTCTGAGATTTGATTTCCACAGCTACAATAGACTGTTCTTTGCAAACATCATCTGATCCAGAAAATTTGTCAAATCCTTACCTAAATTCCTTATAACAGATGAGTCCACAACTTACCACAGACAGAATCTGTTACCAGTCCTCCATCACAAAGTGCTGCATACTGCAATGTAATTTCATACTTTTTTATTCCAGTCCTTGAGATCATTCACTCGCTTCAACATAGTCCCCCAGTGCTATTTCATACTGGATGTCTTCCAAATTTACATCAGCTACACTAATTTTTTGCCAAAGTCACTTATGAGAAGATTAAAAAGGTTTGGCCACAAAAAGAACAGCCGAGGACTCTGCTGATAACATCCACTCCTACTTTATAGTATCTCCCATTATAGCACAAGCCCTGTCTTTACCCCCTTAAACAACTTCCTACTTATCTTGCAATTCTTGTCCTACTGCCTGTCTTCTCAGTGGCACCACATAAAATATTTACTACAATACGAACAAGTATAATTTACAGCACTACTCCTAACAGCTAAATCTTACTCCTTCAGCAGATACAATTAAAAACCACCACATGTAACTATTAATCATTAGAGGTTACTATCACCACAGGAACAAGCTCCTGTGACTCCTGAGGTGGGGTGGGTGAATATTCTGACTTGCTGAGATTATAATCATTCCCTTTGCAGGCTGGGTGGACCAGATGACCTGCCTTCACAGCATCAGGCACAGTGAGATAGAAAAGCCCATTAATGACCTGGACACCAGATACTGTCCAAGGTAATGCTGCACTTCCCACAATTCTGAATGTATCCAACAGTTCATGTTAAAATTAAAATGATCTTTAGGCAGGTTCAACAGCTTCCAGCCCAGATACTAAGGGCAAAGGATGGTCAAACAACTAACCTAAGACAGTTGCTAATAATGATGAAGATTTGAACCCAAAGAAATTACCTGACGCAGATTTGTTTTCTATTTTCCTAAGAAAAAGACTACATAGTGAAAGCTGATACTTTTCTTGAAATCTTTTGTGATCCTTACACGTATGCATAAGGCATAGCAAGACTCTTCGACTGCAAACTAAAAATCTGACTTTCCAGACACAAATTATCTCCACAGATCCTCCACAGAGGAAAGTGGCATTATATGTATTGTATTAGTAATTAATGTACATAACAGATATATAATATTTGCTGTACACATTACCTTTTTCTTATCTGCTTTTTAACCTCAGTCTCAGACCTTATAACTCTCCATGTGCTCCCAAGACTTGGACTACTTATTGATCTAAGAACTCTTTACTGTAGCCCATGAGCTCTTATGGTCACTATGCTTACAAACGAATCTGCCCTTCTCTGACAGATGCTACTCCTGTACTATTTGTGCCCTGCATAATCTATTTACTTCATCCATGTGGTGCCGTCTCACCATCTCTCCCATCCTAACACGTGAATCTGAGCGTGACTGAGACGGTAAGGATGACAGTTAAAAAACTCTACATAATGTACAGATGCAGGCTGATTTGGAAACACTCTGAAAAGATTAACAACAGACTCCTTTATAGGAGCAATCCTCTATTACCTCCAGAACAAACAATGAAAACTGGGGACGGGCAGAAATTTGCCAGAGATCTCTATATGACTTCCTCATAAGGGGCAATTACTGTCATCCTGAACTTGGGCCACTGGTTCTCTTCAAAGACTGTCTATCTTAACTACAAAATAGCTGGTGCCTCCAGTTCAGGCCATCCTTGAGAGAAAAACAGGACTACAAGGAATTAATGGAGAAGGGAAGAGGTTGCTTGTAGATCCAAGGGTGTCCTCACAAGGGATGAAAATATTGACTTCAGATGCCTCTGAGGCAATGAAATCCCAAGCAATGCCAACAATTTCATTAGGACTATACACGAAGTGCCCAGGATAACACTGAAGATTCTTAGTGGTTGATATAGTGCTATGTTTTAGATTCAGGATGAGGATAATGTTGTTAGCACACAGATGTTCTGGTTGTTGCTAATCAGTACTAACTCTGAATCAAGTTTCCCGTGCTCTGCCAGCATGCAGGTAGACAAGAAGCTGGAACGGCCAAAAGAGCTGACCCAAAGAGGTCAAAGGGATATTCCGTACCACAGAACATCATGGCCAGCATATAAACGGTGAGAGTTGTCCAGGAGGGACTGATCACTTCTGGGGCCGGGCTGGGCATTGGTCAGCAGGTGGTGAGTGATTGTATTGTGCATCACTTGTTTCTCTTGGATTTTATTTCCCTCTTCATTAGAATGATTATTTTTGTTATCATTAGTAGCAATATTATATTTTAATTTACTTTGTGTCAATTATTAAATTGTTCTTATATTAACCCATGAGTTTTACTTTTCTTTTTTTTTTCTAATTCTCCTACCAACCGAAGGGGGATGGTACAAGTGGATGAGCAGCTCTGTGGTACTGAGTTCTTACTGCAGGTCCTCATCCCTTTGCTGTGATTTAACCCCAGCTGGCAACTAAGACAGTACAAATACTAAGAACTTAGTCCACTTAAATAAGAACAACTAATGGAACTATTTTCAGGAAGGACAACAGCAGGCTCTCCCCAGAGATGGATGGAGTTCCCTGAGAGTAGAAAGTATAGTAGTGGGATCCAGTATCCCAAGAAAAACACATCTGTCAGAAAAAGCATTGATGGTGTGAAACCAGAAGCCAAAATGGTTTTTAAAAGACATGAACAATAAGGGTCATGCGTAATCTATCCATATTTCTGTCTGAATTACTCAAACCACAGCAGATGATATCTTTCATTTTCCTGTTTCACGGAATCAGTAATGTGTCCAACAAGGAACCTCTGGATACCAAAGCAAAGTGACTTCAAAGTATGCCCAGACCTTTAAAGTAGCCTCTTCCTTTTAATTTCTCACCTTGAAGCAAATGTGATTGCTCTCAGAACTATATCAGAACATAAGCCATGGCAAGGTAAACTCATGCCGGTCTGACGTTTCAAGCCCAAACTCAGTTAAATTTCCAAGACGTGAAAAGACAGTATAACGTAACTTTGCAGCATATGAACAGAAACAGTCAGACATCATAACTTCTGGCCTAAAGTGCTGTATATATGTATCACTATGTCCAAGCATATAAAAGTCCCAAACACGTTCCTAATCACATCTGAATGAGAACTGCAAGATAGACTTCTACTTGAGCCAGGACCCAGCTGGCTGACAGATAATATTCTGTCTCTATGCCCAAAATAGCTCTTCCTCCTACTAAAAAGGATCTGTAATGCACTACCTCTCCTTGCTCTAGATACAGAAGAACATTCTGTGTTTTAAGCAGAACTCTTGAGATCCCCAAGAAACAGAGAAGATTAGACGAGGGGACTAGAGCATTGTAAAGTGGAATTCTCAGAGGCCACATATCTTTACCAATGCTTTTGATTTAACTCACAGAAGCACGTTAGGATTTTTCTGAAGTGGGAAGCGAAGTAATAAAAAACAGACAAAACAAAAATAAAGAGAGGATAGAGAATTACTCTCAATGCATCATAAAAATGCTGAGAAGGTGAAACATGAACTAAGTATCTAGGAAAACTGACAGTCTGGGTTTGTTGCAACCTTTCTCCCACACTGAGGAGGACTGGTGCACATAACTGAGTGAGGAAAGCATGACCCACCAAAAGGTGTGATGTGCAGAAGCTAAATGTTTCTCGGACAGGTGGCACCGCAAGAGTCCCCAGTGGTTTAAGTTCCCAGTGTTCTCACCAGTTAGACTGAGTCCCCTAAAAGGCAGATCCAAGAATCAGTCTTTTCCTTTCACACCCAGTGACAAGCAATCGTGTAATGGTCTCACAAAGTTAGATTAGCTGTGAGCATCCATGCACCCAGATCCTGAGCCTGAACTCACCTGGGCAGATTCCTCGCACAAAACTGAACTCTGACAACACACAAGAACAGCAGGTCCTCTCCAGTGTCCTCCATATTCTCCATAATCTCACTAGGACATATTTACCAAAAATGCACGTTATTACTGCGCTTCAGCCAACTAAAGTCTAATGAATAAACCTGTTTTCAGCAAAGGCAAGCACTAATACTTTGCTGCATGTTCAGCTTGCTACTTTCTTCTCTAGGACTGGAAACTTTTGTTTGCCTCTCCTTCCCCTATTGTTTCCTCCTGCAAAAGCAAGCATCCATAACAAATATGTGAAGGTGTCAGAGGATCACCTCCAGTCCCTCTGAGACTTAGAGTTTGCAGTACATACTCTTGGCACATGGTCTGGCACAGGACCATGAATTGAAGGTAAAACCTTCAATTTACAGAATTTTTCTAGTTCCATTTCCACCTACTTTCCAGATGCAATAAAAAAACCCCCAGCCTAAAATCATCTATAGATGGACAGGAGATATACCAGGTTCTCTCTGTGAAGTCAAGGACGCCTCTCTGACTTGGAGTAATCCCTCTCAGACAAGGACTGGCAAGAGGAATAAACCCAGTAAACTGTACAGCACACACAGTCTCTCATGACATCCCTCTACTACACTTTGCAAGGCCACAGGACTCCAGTACAGGCCACCACAGAGAGCAGGGAGGCAAGTTGAGTGTGCAGAAGCCAGTATAAGTTAACGCTTGGCAGCTCTAACAACATAAAAATACAGCATCACTAAAAATCCACAGCCTCTCAAGTCTGACATTACCATAGATTTACATATTTTGAACACTTGAAACACTGAACTCCTACTACATACTTAGAGGAAAATTTTTAACTTACGAAATTTGTATCTTTATTTTTGCAGACTACGATGACATTCACAGGGATTTGATGTACATACTTGTCTAAACACATCAGCCAGCTGAGCAAGGAGCCAATGACTGTGCCAATATTTACTGTAATTAGCTATTCATGAAGGCAAGCTAATATCAGAGACAGCCATAAACATGCAAATTTTCATCACATATATGAGATTTCCTAGTGCTGGTGAAGTGTTTGGCGCATATCATTTGGAAGAATGTATACAACTAAGGGAATGTACTGTATCCTGTGTAACTGGCGAAGTTGCCAAATATTCATAATACATTTTTGAATACACAGTACATACTGCTGAGTTTATGGAAAAGAACTGCTTACACTTAACATGTCCCTTTACTTATAGTATTGGTTTTCCACCTTCAGAGCCACTTTACAACAGCTGTGCCATCAGCAACATTATTCTCCTCTTACTGTCTGAGAAATCAATTCAAAACTGAAAGCTCAAGTCCACTGCCAGATAGGAGCTCTTCAATATTTATCAAATACACAATCTATATCCAGATCCCACGTAACATGTGCTGGTCAGAGCATACTTCTGAAGCCTATTAGGTCCAAGGTAGCAGTTTCCAAACAGGTGGTATAGTGACTCATAGCATCAGACATGCCAGTTCTCGGAGTAAGCATTGTTATTGCTTTCATCAAGTTAGCACAGCACAACTAAATACACCTTCTACGGTAACCATAGATCTTCTCTTCCAAATGGCAATTTCTGCACTTGGGAGACCCAAACAGGGATCCCAAATATTCCAACATCTAATTTTTCAGTTTTAGAAGAGTATGCATCTTGTTTTTCTTTATCTGTTTTAAATACTCTTAAAATGCTGCCTTGAACTCTTCATAAATCTTCATGATGCCTGGATTACTAGTTGTGACAGCTGCTGCTCAGAGTGAAAATCACCACTATACTTTCTCTAACAATGTTGCTTCAACAAGAAAACTGGAGATGCCTTAATAAGCTCAACACCCTCTTCCAAAATTCATGTGAAACTCTGCATCTCCTCATTTAGTATCCACCTGAGAGCAGTTTTCCAAAGTATTCAGTGTCATTGACTACACAAGGACTGGTGCAGCACTTTCATTTTGGCATGTAGTTACAGCCAATGCCCCAAAAATATAAGGAGATAATAAACCTTTACGGAAATGAGTTTTGACATGCTAAAAATGTTCCTTTTTTTAAATTAAGACAATCATTATCAATAAAGTATTTATTTATGGACATTCATTCAATCTTTAGTGATTTAGGTGCTTTAGAAGAAAATGATCATCGATTTATTGCCATGCAAAGTGAAGCACAGAAATTACCAGCAAAATGCCTCACACTATAAATTCTAGGGAGCAAAAGCAACAGGAATAGAATTAACATGCTGCTCACCAATACTATCTTCAACATGCGGTGCAAGCTACAAGAAATGGAGTAATGGGGGGAAGATAAAAAGTATCAGAATGCAAGGTGGGGAAATAAAAATAGCTATGTGATCCATGTTATATATTTTTGGACTGCTTTTGACTGTAACATAGGATTTATGGATCTAAATATAAAACAGAAGTTTGGATGGAAAGGCGTGCAACTTTTTGCTATTACAAGCAGGAAAAAGAAGAGTAGAGTCTGTTTTCCTTTACTTATACAGACATTCTAAGAATTTTATAACAGCAGTAGTAGGATACTTATGAAATCACCTGTATGAGCTGAGAGTGGTGAATGAGGCCGAGGCAGAGCTGGAGACTGACTACTGCCCATCAAACTCTTCCTGTTACTTGTTCTGCAGCTGTGGGCAAAAAGAAAGGAAAGAAGACATTAGCATCAAAAATAAAGGACATATCACACATGGGTGTTTTGAGATTCTGCTACTGTGTTCCTTGACTTCCCAGTTTCCTATTAAAAAACCAGAGCTACTGTTGATTTTGTAAGCATGTCCAGGAAGTCCACAATCATACTGCATAATGGCAAATGCAGCAGTTTCCAAAGAAAATATACCATTTCTACTTTTCAGGCCTGCACTCTTGTTGTTCTATGCAAAGATCAGCATTCCCCTGTAGAGTCATTAACAAAATGTTCTTCTCTGACTACAGCTTATTTCTCTGCCATACACTTTTTATAAAATATAAAAATAAACAATATGAAACATGGTCTCAAGCTTACAATCACCAACAACTAAAGCTATTTCTGTTCCATGAACTGTAGCTTGAAATCACATGCCAGAGAGAGCAAGATTTATCAATCTGAGAATGATAATTATAAATTAATTACTGAGATAAGTTTCACATCTGTGCCTTTTGTCAATGGAACAGATGATGCCTAGGAAGATGAATGCATTTTTTTACTCATACACTTTTCATCTACAAAGCCACTAATTTCCCATATCACAAGATCATTACATGAGATAAACAGTAAATTAACACATCTATTAAACTTGGGAAAGGAGACACTTTTCTTAAATACATCGTACAGTTTTTATATGTTTGTTGGCAGATGTGTTTTTCTTTTTCCCTTTCTCTATCATAAAAAATATTCTCACAAACATAAATCCCCAAAACTCCATCATTCATGCAGAAGGAAAATATTATCCTGAAGTCAGAGACCTTAGCTGTGTATAAACTGAAATGCATATGCTAATGTTTACAGCACTGCAATCAAAATTTTTCTGTAAAGGTTTAAAAAAACCCCAAACTACCAAAACCATTTCATTATCAGAGCGGGTTCCAACGGAAGCAGATTCAGATCACAACTGTAGATGTCTCAAAAGATTGGACAGAGTTTAATAGCAAAAACAGTTAAGAAAAACAGATGCTAAAGTAATCCAAGGTAATACTGAAAACAAGAAATATAAAGAAAAAGATAAAAAGTTGAGTATGAAAGCAATAATAGAAGACATCTACAATACTTATTTTAAGTCAAACTTTAAGATCACTCTCCCTTTGGAAAATGTTTTGTGAAGCAGCAAGAGTGCCATTCTCAACTCTTTAAAGGGTTAATGTAAAGTTCATTTGCACATTGCACAAAGTCTTGCCATCTTACTTAATTATTTTATTCAATTAATTAATTATTTAACCCATGAGTGTATCATTACTGTAGACCCACGTAAGGAAAGAATGCACAAAATTATTCCAATATTTACATTTAGATGATGTGATGGTATGACTACATCTGTGGTGCAAGCTGTGGTTAAGAGACCCCATTAGGTGACTTTAAAGCAGTTTTGCACAGTTAAAGTTTGGGTTTTAAAGAACCACCACATCTCCTGTCAGAAGAATGAAACACATTTTAAGCACACAAATTTTAGATATCCTTCACAGACTTGGCTACAGGGATGATTTCTTGCCCTTACTTATCATTTGCCCTTCCTTGTAGAAATTGAGACTTTTATCACTTTTGCCAGAATTTCTTATGTAAATAATTCCTTGTATTCACTTTTACACTAATATTCAAATTTTACATTCTTCAGGTGAAGGTGCAATACATTACTGCACAAATCATTATCAAAGACATCCTATTCAACTTATCTTTAATTTTTGGAGGGTGTGGATTTTTAAGAACTATTTCTGGGGAGCATGATGGTATTACTTTAAACTTAAAACTCTCAAATAATGAGAAATCTTCCCCCCAGCTGCCATATAGGAAAAAAAATCTTTGCTATTTGCTCAGATGTGGCTGCAGCTATATGGAGAATTTATCTTGTCATGCTCAAATAAAATGTTCTACTGAGAAATAAAAAATAAAAGATAAGTAGTCTACTCTATTTGTCTTACCAGTAAGGTAAGACACAACTCCCTGCATTAGAGGACAAATTCATCCTAGAGCTCTCACTGCAGGCTTTGTTTTTCAATTGTGTTTCACAAAGATTTTGAAATAATGTTATCCATTCTGTGTAATCTGTGAAACACAATTCCTTCCCAAAAATACTATTATAGAAGAGGCATTTTGTGGATGAAAAAAAATAAAACTTCAGGGAACCTGAAAGATGATCTAAGCTGCCAGAACACCACAAATGGGAAGCAGGGTGGTTCTAAGGAAGCATTAAAGTATTACTTACTGAACTGTATTTAGCCTTAAAACAGAAATCTTCCATATACAAAAGAATCTCAGAAGTCAAAACCATTCTGCAGGCAAAATTGTTTTTTTCTACATCTCTGATCACATCAAGTAACTTTCCTCTTCTATTATCTTCATAAAACTATTCTTCTCCCATTCAAATCTGACAAGATAAAGCAATTGATAAGAGGCAGCCCTGAAATAAAGCCTCTTTGTCTGCAGGAAAGTTACAGCACTGCAGGAACACTCTACAGGAATTGTAACTTAGGGAAACATAAACCTTGGTAAACCACAGAGTGCTAGCCCTCAAAATGCACCCTTGGATTTCATGTTGTGATCAAACTGCATGCAAAGAAGAGACTAGCAAGCCAGGCAGCGGGTCAGATGCAGGGTTTAGAACACTGGGGAAAAAAAAAAAAAAAGGAAAAAGAAAAACTTCTTTTTCCAAGAAGAATAAGAGAGCAGGGAGAACAAGGAACAAAAAAATCCAGTCAGGTTTAATAACTAAACTTTGGGGTGCACGTAAAACTTGAACAGAAGAGAAAATTTATATTTGTTGCCCTTTACTTCCTTCTCTGCCCCAGGAATATCCTCCCTGGACTCTATTTGTCCTGGATGACTACCTATCTGAACTAGTTGACATTATACCATACCAGCAGTGTCCTAGACAAACGGAACTCCTCCTTATCTTGGAATCCAGTTCATTTTTTCTCCAATCTCCCCGACAGGTTCTTCCTTACCTCCTACTCTCCATCACTGGACAATCCTGCCCACCCACGCCTCTCCTCCCTACCCTGTCTTCTCACCCTATCTCACTGCAGAGGAATTCTTCTTTCACCCCAGCTCCAGTATCAGGCCTGTAACTCCAAGTCGCTTCTCCAGCCGCTACAGACAATCAATGTTTCCCATGAGAAGTACTCGTGATAAAACACACAGAAGACACTACATAAATATTGTTTTGTGCTGAACTTCTTTTATAACAAAGGGTGAGTAGCAGCTGCTGAAAGATGCAATCCAGTTGCATAAAATTTGATTACTTACTTTGCTCCTTAAATAGCCACAATTCTTCCCATATCAGGCAAAAGACCTTTGGGCAGAAATGAGGGGAACTGCTAGACTGAAATCAGCAAAGCATAAGACACAACTACTAGTACAGACATTTAAAGAGAGCTACACTCCACAAGCTCTTGGAAACACTAAATAGAATAAAAAGTTGAAGCAGAAATACAGCTCTTCTAGGACAGACAGTAGTCCAACCAGAGCTGAAATATTAAATGCAGGTTTCCTGACAGAGTAATTAAGAAAAGACAAAAACTGTGAGAGATATGCACTGAAATGGAAGTTTCTTTCTCAGAATGAGGGTTAATAGATGAGCAAATAAATTGATTTTATTTATCAAAAAAATAGGGAAAGCAGGCTGTATTACCACTTGCCATGCTTTTCATGGGAAATACAGTATCTGCTTTAATAATTTCTAATTATTACATTTCAACATTCTCAATTATTAATATTTACACTTGTAATGAAGATGGATCTGGACTGTAAGCTATTATGACAGTTCACCACCTTTAACAGTCTATGCTGAGCACACACCATCTTAATTTTGGTATTAGTGTAATATATAGCAGTCGAGCTGAAGGTAAAGATGAAAAAAGCATTTCTCTCATTCTAAGAGAGGCTACAAATGGTTTTATTTGCTAATACAAGCACAAATAAATCAAGTTACTGCCATACCCAGAATGCAAAGCCTGGTTTTTTTGACCGTGGGGTGATCTACTCAACACCTCGTCTACTGACACCTGATGGGATGCACTTTTCTCAGAGGGGAAAAAGAGTTCTAGCACAGGAGTTAGTGAGGCTCGCTAAAAGAACTTTAAACTAGCTTGGAAGGGGGAAACTGACATCACCAGCCAGTGATGAGCCATGGGATGGTGTGCAAAAACTTGAAGAAACAAGCACTAATGGGATCCCTCAATATGCTTCACAAGGTGTTGGTCACAAAGTACGACATCTGAAATGTTTCTACACTGATGTACCCAGCATGAGGAACAAACAAGAGGAGCTCAAAGATTCAGTCCCGTCACAGAGATCTGACATGAGAGGCATAAGTGAAACCCAGTAGGATGACACCTGTGACTGGAGTCCTGGAGCCCTGCTAGCCAGTTACAGGCTCTACAGGAGGGATAGGTAGCGCAGAAGAGGTGGAAGGGCAACAAAGACGGTGAAGGGCCTTGAGGGGAAGCCATATGAGGTCACTCGGTCTGTTCAGCCTGGAGGAGTCTGAGGGGAGACCTCATTGCAGTTACAACCTCCTTGTGAGAGGAAGAGGAGGGGCAGGCACTGATCCCTTCTCTGTGGTGACTAGTGACAGGGCTGAAGGAATGGCTTTAAGTTGTGTTAGGGAAGGTTTAGGTTGGATATTAGGAAAACACTCTTCACCCAGAGAGTAGCTGGGCACTGGAATGAGCTCCTGAGGGAGATGGTCACAGCACCAAGCCCAAAGAGTTCAAGAAGTGTTTGGATAATACTCTCAGGCAAAATCTCAAACGGTCTGACCTGAGGAAGGGTATCTTTACAAAGACTTCTTACACTGTAGAAGGCCTCTCAATTTCCACCACTTCAGAGCATTACAACACAAATAAACTGATCCTTCATTATGCCTTCTCAACTGAACTTGCTAGTTGGATGTGTGCAGAGTATTCAACTTCACTGATTGTGCTCACTTTTACTGTAAGCAAGTTCAATCCATAATTTTTCTTCTTCTCACACAGGAGAAAAATCAGCAGTTATAAGAAATCAGAATTTCTTCTACAGAATTAAAATGGTGTACTTCTATCTGTCCTTATTCTTCATAAAACACCTGATTCACTTTAACTTACATAATTAAATATCTCTATAGTAACAAAAAAGAGTACTAAGCTAACTACCAACTCTATATTTGTACAATAGTCATAAAATAGCTGCACACAAGTTCAGTCCGTAATACAAAGTGAGCAGGTAGAAGAGTGCAGACAAAGAGAATGCTCAGGATCATAAACTAGCCCACTGTGCAATTCTGTTAATCATACACAAAACACTGATTTTGCATCTTCATATCATACAATCCACTGGGAACATGACAATGGGATCATTTAAATGCCACTGCTTCTTGAATTTCTGGTTTGTGTTCTGAGAAGGGACATAGACCAAGTTATGAGGTGAACAGCACATTCGCAATCATACCGAGACATTTAACTAAATTCCTTGACACACAAATACTATTCATTCTAAACAGAAAGGTAATTAGGAAGCCAGAACCAGAAGTAGAGGAAAAATACGCAGTGCTGGCCTAAATAACTGCTAAGTTTGATTATCTGTATGCTACATTATTCAGGACATGCAAAAAAAGGGCAGAAATGCCTAACTAGAAAAAAATATTAATAATTATCAGGAGCCACTGTGATGGGTTTATAATATTTAACAAGTGCTATCTTAAAAAAAAAGTGTCATAGATCACAGCTATTAAGATCAAAGTGTCCTTTGTTTGGAGGTGTTAACCAAAGGAAGTAGCACCTTGACTTGCATAGTGGGCAACCCTGCAGAAACTATTTGCATTAGACAGGAAATACCCTATTTACCAGAGGGCATGCCTACCCAATGCAGACAGAAGGTTCACAAAAGAGGTCTTGATGTGCTCCTGGCCATTCCCTGCAGCTTCACATTAACCTGTATCACTCCAGATTTTGACTCCAGACTACAACCTCCTGGTGCATCTCTTAGGCTAAGAGGATCCAGCCAGACATTTCCTACCAAGCTGCAGAGGCCAGGCTGGGGGCAGAATGTTTCTCACTCTGCCCCATTGCTGGTTCTTAACAGCTTGGGAGAAACCAGGGAGCAGATGGAGGTGAATCAGGATGTTGGATGCCATTATCTCTGGAGCCTCTGCTCCACCTCAGGCTGGAGTGCTGTCTGCCAGGCCACAGCACAGACACTGTCACAGGCAATGCCTGCCACTGGCTCTGTCCCCAGTTTGCGAGCTAGGGTGGTGCCCTCTCACTGCTGCTCACAACACAAGCAGGTCAGACGTGGAACAGGAGGTAGCTGAGGGATCGCCTCATCACCTTTCCATCTCCAGCTGATGGGGAACAAACAGCCCTTTTCACACTCACACTGAACAGAGTAATCAATCTACCAGCAACTTTTACCCAGTGAGGACTTTCAAAAAAACCCAAACTAAACCAATAAACAAACGCGTCCTGTTCCAGCCATATTTCCTTTGAACATTATCCATTTAGACTCAAGGACTAATCACAGCCAAGTCCCCAGGCCACTTCAGTACTGCAAGGGAGCCAAGCACATATCCTGAGTTTTCTGTAATTCTGGCTGAAACAAAGGCCAGCAGAGTTCAGAATTTAGATAAAACCTGGGAGTGTCTCCAAACTACAAACTGAAGACCTGTTTTTCCAGTTATCTACCACAGTGAAACTCTGTCACCTTCTCCCCAGCTTTCTCATTCTGTTTTCCACTTAGACCTACCTCCTCTTAGGTTTCTTTGTTTCTTCCTTGCTGGTGCTTTCCCAAGCACTACAGCTCTGAGTACCACTGTTCATAACTTACCATGTACCTAGGAATCAGTGGGCCAGGATGATAAACCAGACAGATCTCTTCATAGCACTCAAGACATTCTCCAAATAGCATGGAGAGTAGGTTCTCTTGGCTAAAAGTTGTGTGCACGGTATCAATACTTGTAAAGTCTCAATGGGTTAAACTCTGGGTTAAACTCTGCTATATTTTGAAATTGTCACAATTGCCAGCCTAGGAAGTCTGCTTCCTCAGCAGATGTCTAGGGGACACCTCAGAAATGACAACTCTGCACCCATCAGAAAATCTAATGTTGCCAAGGCTACTCTCACATAAAAAGAATCAGAAGGCTATTAAAGTCTACACAGTACCCTTTATCGCATGAAACACTGTCTGCTTTGCACTGCACTCCAGAGACTCACCCCGGGAGGAAAGCCACTAAAAGATAAGATCCTAGAGGTATTTTTTCCTACATTATTTCACAGTGTTTTCAGGACAGTTTTAAGCTTTCTTTTTTTTTCTTTTCCACACACCTGCCTAATTATTTTTTCCTAATAATCTTGAAGTAGTACAACTAAATTAATCACCCCCTAAAATTCAAGGATAGGATATTAGGAGCTTCTTGAAGTAGATAGATTTCACAGGGTTTTACTTTCTAATCCAGTAGTTCTCTTCTGGTTTAATCCCTAAAATAATTTATATCTACAACTAACTCCTTTCTCCTGTAATTAAATAGAAACAATTCATTTTTACTCAAAAGAGTAGTGAGTCCAGAGAGGACAAGACTGCATCTTTCCTCCCTAGTTGAATCTAGTAGCTTTCAATCTCTCAAAACTAAGAGGGTGCACATGGTAGATTAAATGTTTTGTCTTTATGTCTTTAGCAAATACTTCCAAAGACTTCAGGGATGAACAGGTGCAATGCACCTGACTGAAGGAAAACGACACAGCAGATCAAACTCAGTAGGATAAGAGTCTGAATTCCTTCACACCTCCTTGCACAGGATTCCCACTTGGACAGGCAGAAAAACAAAGGAAGGAAAAGCATTTAGGGAGGACAGTCTCCACCAGGCACACTCTCCCAGTAAGAGCATAAAGTTATTATTTAACCTCTTGAGAACCATAAGTGAGGATATACATCCGCAGATTGGAAAGCATTACACTGATGAAGAACAGTTGTCTACTGAGCATTCGACATACGAGGGAAATGAGCTTCATCCCTTCTACTGCAATTTGGCATTATTTGTCGAGGTTTATCTTCTTTCTTCATACATACATGAGAGTTGCCAAAATTTTGCAATAAATGCCTTATTTTAAACAATCCAATCTAAGTTTGCATCTTTTCTTTAAAGAAAGCAATACAAGTAACAGGAAAAACAGTCCTGTTCCCTTTCATTTCTTATATTTTAAAAAAGGGAAGAGGCAATATTATATAACTAAAGCATCACACTTTCTATACAAGCAATAAAGATTTTGCAATTAATATTCTGTACTGTCTTTTGTTTGGACATAATTAGTTGGTAATGCATAAGCAGTTAATACACTGGACTTAAGGAAATACAGAAAAAAACATGTAAAAATACAAAACATTATTTAGGGCAAAATATGAGTGTTTGAAAACTATGCCCTTAACTGGCTAGGAGACTGAATATGAACAATTAAGTGGAAGGCATTCAACCTGAAAATGACGTCTGTTCCCACAAGACCTCTGGCAGCACCATCAGTGTCCCACATTTGAGTAAGCACACACTGACTGCAGTTCAGAAATTCAGTTTGCAAACAACAGGCCCCCCTCTCTTTACTGAGATCCACATTCTCCATCCCTTCCCCTGGGAGTTGACCGAAAGTTTTTTAATTAAATCATAATTAGAGCATCTAGAAGCATTATTTTCCCAGGGGAAGGTGAAAAAAAACCCCATTCACTATGGCCATTCAGCTATTGGTGTCTGCCGAGCCTGCAGCAGAGAGCATCAATTAATGCCAGCTATGGTGGCTTTCATGAAGAGGTTGTTTGTTCTGTAGGAACCAGACATCTGCAAAGTTATGCTAAAATGCAAGCGGCAAAACACTCCATAGTCTTAAGAGTCCACTACATATATAGCTGCAGCCAGTAGGGTGGCATTCCCCAGCCATATGAAGTTATAACAAATTAGAGTCTATTTGCCCTTGGAGTTCCCAAACACAGCTATATCCCTTTAACAGGAAAACAACAAATACCCAATATAACAATGGATATGTCTGATCTAGCTTTTTTCCCCAGATTAAAACTGAGCTTATGTAACAGACATAATTGTTGGTTTTGGTGTGGTTTTGGTTTTTTTTTTTTAATTTAATGAATTTAACAGAATAAAAATGAAGTATACACTGACACAGAGCTGACACCATTTACAAAACTACATCAATCTTTTCTTCTCCCCACGAACTTTTATTAAATATATAGTATCTACAAGAGTTAGCTGTGTATCTAAACTGGTATAATTACAAGAGCATATTCTGCCTTCCACTGATGTAGAAGGTTACACCATAGCATAAAAGTCTTTTATTGGTTCAGATTTTCCCAGACAGAAACAAAAATGAACCATGAAAATACAATCTGTCTTTTTCAACTGCAATTGTGTACTAACAAAGCTGTGTCAGCAAAATTAACTGGCTAGCTACAGCTCAAATTATTATCCCTGTATAAAACCCAGCACGTCGACTAGGTCTGGGACCAAACTTCAGCTCCCTATGGCAGTACACCTACTGAGGAAGGCAACCTATTACACACACAGATCATCACACTGCTTTGCTGCAAAGTCACAGTGAGGTAATTGGAAACGTCTGAATAATCTCTAGTGAAGCAATTCAAACATTTCCAGGCATAGTCATCAGTAGGGATGACAACACAAGGCCTCTGACATCCACTCTATTTTTATTTTTTATTTTTTATTTTTTTGGTAATGATTAACCATCAAGCACCACACAAGGCAAGAAAATCAGATGACTTCTGTGTTTCAGTTTGCTGTGACAGATCCACACTATATATACACGCACATTCATAGTATTAAAAATAGTATGGCACAGTATTAAAAAAAGTTTCAGTGGCGTATCTTTCAAGTGACTGGATTACTCAGTGAGGTCAGAAACAAATTATCTAGGCCACTGCAAACAAAGTACTGATAAAGCATTCATATTATGTCATCAAACGTTCCCTTCCTTTTGACACATTATGCCACTTTAATGATTCAACTATTCAAGTCGCTGAATCACAAATACTGTACTAGTTTAGAATCCCTTAAGACTATCTAACATAGCCTTTTGGAGATCAAAACATGATAATGCTGGGTTGCGATCTTTCATACAGGCTCTGAGAAGAAACAATGCATTATCCTGGGAAAGGGGAATCCCTCTTCTCTGCAATGCTATACTCCAAACTCTTTCCCACCGCTGGTGATCCAGCAGAACTAAAATGTAATATGACTTTAAATGCATCCACATGGTTATGCCTAGTGAAAACCTGGTGAGTGAAACTAGAAAATCAGAAGCATCATCCTAGCAAACAACACAAAACAAAACAGTATACATTCAATACTACAAGTCTCAAGCAGAGCTTTAATGAAGTGAAACGTACTTTCATGAATGAATCTGGTCCACAAAGTCTATTCATAGTACGTCTTTACCAAGAATCACGTAAGATTGATTTCTCATTTATAGCTCTCCTGACCACTTCAGTGGTCAATAACACCTTATTTTCTCATGAAAATCCAACAACACAGAAACAAGGCCATAAGAAAATTTAAAATTAACTTTTATACCTAGTGTACTTTCTATACCAGACCTAAATCTATACATCAATACAGTATCCCACAAGAATACAGAGAAAAGGCTAAACAGAGCACAGAGTATACAAGCAATTTTTGAAAACAAATTTTGCGTATACTTTGCCCCATAAAAACACCCATACCAGGAAAGGAGTATTTTACCACCAATGTACTAATTGCTCACAAACAGAAGTAGGTCACAGAGGATTCATGAAAGCAAATGCCAGTGACTCAGTGTAGAAGGAAGAAGAAAAGGAAGAAAATGTAGCAAGGAGATGATTTATAGTGTGTAAATAGCTATGAACTAATAGTGTGAATAGGAACAAGTTCCAACAAAGATTTGTTTAATTCACCCTGGTGTGTCAAGAATGAAGTATCACATAAAATGACTAGTAAAGCGACATCCACTATAGAGACAAAAAAGTAAGCAGTGGTAATTATAATTAACATTTTGTTTTGAACACATCAGTTAACTTACTGTCCACAGCCAAGACAGGCTACAACGCCCGTGATCAATAGCTTTAGGTGCCAGATCCAGCAGTGCTACTCACAGTAACAAGAACAACCCGAGATGCAACAGGAAATATTGCTTGTTAAACAACATAACACATGAAGTTAATATCTGCTTTAGAACTTAACTGTTTAAACAATATCTGCTCCAATACAACCAAAACTGAAGGCAAACTAAAGGAGAGGAAACCAAAGTGAGTGTGTTGTCAAATGTTAAATGGGATAGTATAGTACTTGCAGTTAGTATTCAAGTTCTGTCTTCTGGATTCATACAATGCCTTGAGAGTTTTCAGTCTTTGAGGGTAGGCTTTTATTGTTGTGGGGTTTGGTTTTTTGCTTTGTGGTTTGACAATTTTTCTTGTAAGTTCATGTTTCAAGCCCTATTTCGGCAATGGAGAAATTTAACATGAACCCTAAATATCTAAAAACAGACAAAAATTAAATTCTATCCATGAACATTAGAAAATAAAGTGCTAAAATCTATACAACAGTAATGAATTCCAAATAAAACAAACAGTCTTGGATGCATACAAAGTTGAAGAGTGCAATTCAGTGTACAGCCTTTCTTTTTTATGCATCAATCCCTGCAAACATTCTAGTAATACAGAAGTAATTAATAATTAATTAGTAATAATTAAATTAAAATTTAATTAGTAATAATTAAAAGTACCTCAAGATTTTATAATCCTGCAAGAACAGATCTGTATGACTTTTAAACTTCTGTTAAAATTCCACAGTGAAGTAGCAGTGTCTGGGACCATGGAGGAGTAAATCAGAAAGGGAATTTGTCTCAAAGTTGTCAGTGAAGAGAGTTGAAACTCTCCTACAGGAGGTGATTTTACATCAAGTCTTGCTGTTTATAAAAGGTTAACTACACAAAAGCAGTTAATTTGAACAAGTCACACATTTTGCTTCCACAGATTACAACTATTTTGAACTAGAATTTGTGCCTGCTACTTACATTTGGATTTAGACCCAAGAGACACTCAAATTGTCATTAAAACAGTAAAAACAGAATCCATAATGAGCAAGTTTCCCCCTTCCCTCAACCATGTCTTTAAGTACCACTACATCACATCACATTTCACAGATCCTCTAAGATATATTACTACACTAATAAGTAACTCTTACATGGACAAGGTAAAACTCAGACTTTTCACAGTTTTCTGTAAGCTGTACTGCCACGAGGTTAGTGTCATCATTACTATTCTGAGATTAACATCAGTGATTCCATCACCGAAAGCAGTCTTGCAGATTACCAGTCATCTTAAGCAGGATGGATGAAGAAACCAAAGTTGAATTTACACTTTAAGATCAACTCAGTAGTTTCTGTTCCACTGAAAATGCACTTTGGCATAACTTCCACACACTGTCCATTTGACATAGTGGAGACAGGCTCAAGTAGAACTACTACACAGTATTCTGTGATCTTCTACCCCTCACAGTAGTAAGGAAGAACATGCTGAAAGTTTGAACACTAATTCTTCATTTCCTGTTTTTTGAAAAAAAGTCCCTGTAATTGGTTCAGTAGTTTAATCAAACATTAGATTTTCTGTTAACAAAGGCTCTAGCTCAGCTTTTCAAATAATCATTACAAATTATCTCAGACTACATTCGGCTTGAAAGCCAAATGTAGGCATACCTCTGAAAGACAAATTAATGTCCGCTAAAGCCACTTCCCCAAATGTCTTGCATATAAAAGAATAGAGACATTTGTGGATTTATGCTTTCTTCAAGTCATAACTGTAGAAACTACCACTTGGAAATTAAATGATAAAACATTCACATCAATCAATGTTAACATATTCACATGCTTTTTAACAATCTCCCTTCTATAAATTCATAACTAAACATTAAATAAAAATGATTTTTCAGTCTTTCAAAACTGCGAGAAAGTCTGTGCAGGTAATGGTAGCATACAGTTCAGGAGGGCTAGACAACTAGTTCGATCTAGATATGGGTGTGTGACCAATTAAAAAGTGACTGATTGTTTTCTCAACCTAGCTTAAATTGATTACATAGTTCTGACTTGTTTTTATGGGAATATATAATCTCTTGCCTCACTGCGACTAGCATGAATCTAGCTGATACAGGAAAAACACTGAAATATTAAAAAAAAGACCTATAAAAAACCCAAACCCAAGATTCTAACTGGAAAACTGGCATACAACAATTTGGTGAAATAGAAATGCAATCTGATCATCTCTTTCTTCCAAAGTGTTTCATTAGGTTCCAGATTCTTTTTTCTTTATATTTTTCAGAGAAATAGCATAACTCACTATCTAAATTTTTCTTTATTGGTATTTTCTTCAGTAAAGAAACTCAAACACAAGAGTAGCACCTTCTCATCTATCTAGCATAAGACAGGTACAGCATCATTCTGCTAAAATCTGCTGAAATCCCAAGAGTCTCTGAAAGACTGAAGCTGGACTGAACATTACATTACTGATACTCGTATGTTTGATATTAGTTTAGCAGATAGACACTGAAGCATTTCCCACTCAGAGCTCCAAAAACAAGTTTGATATTAGTTTAGCAGACAGACACTGAAGCATGTCCCACTCAGAGCTCCAAAAACAAGTTATGTTAATAATTCCAGAAAATAACATCCTGCTTTTAAGTTCTGAATACTCACTGTGTTATACTAGACATATTTTTGAAATATAACGTAGTCACTCTCTCCAAAGGGCAAATTCTGATCTACCTATTCACTAATGTCTCCCACCACACTTTTTCATGGGTGAAAAAGTAGAAACATGTCAGTCATCAGTGTTGGAAACAGGCATCATGCTGCAATGTGATACAAAGATACACGTCATATCCTTTACAAGTCTAGCCTTAATAGTCCAAATGCCTGTAGCAATACCACCTCATGCAGTGATTTTTTCACATCTTGGGCTATGAAGCATTGGGCTAACTAGCTGCTGCAGGAAATGATGATCATCTCCAAGTCAGAGCTAAGCACACACCCCAGTACAGTGCTGCAGGGCACAGTGCTGTTTTGCAGATGAATCTCGGCTGCCAACCACATGAGATCATTAGAGATCACTGCTTTTAGTAAGCATAAGGGTAGTCAAGCACACACTTGTGAAAAAACTTACTGAACATTCAGAAACCCAAATCAACTGAATGTGTTTTCTTCAGTCCTGGGTTGCTCTTCAATATCTCAACAAGCTAACTGAAGAAAAAGCTTGATCACTTTGACAGCAAATTTGGGTTAAGCAAAACCCTGGTCACCTCAAGCATTTCTCCACCAATGCTTAATTTAAAATCAACATGTCTTTTGGTAGAATCAAGCTCCTGAAAACTTCCCAAACTAACAGAAATAAGTCTGTTACATACTATGTATATACAATTCATCATTCAAGAGAACTTACCATCTCTGACAAGAAAGTGAAATGAGGATGATTTGAGATTAAATTTAGCAATACATAACTGTCTAGTTTAACAAATCAAATTTTATTAAATCACAGGCCAAGTATAAAAAGTAGGTAAAATTCAGAAGGGTATCACCACTGAGTACGCTAAGAGAAGCACAGAAGTTCACTCTATTTGTTGAGGCAAACAGGTGGCCACAGTAAAGATTAGAAGTCAGACATTCAAGGAACTAAATCATACCCTCAAGATACATAAAAATATTTTAAATTAAAAGAAGTACTCATTATAGTTCTGTAGTCATTTTATAGATTCAATGTGCTGGGAGAAGGGAAGGAAAAAAATAATCATTAAGCCTTAAGCTTAGAAACTGTTGTCTTAGAGTGTTCCAGAAGGGTACGGGGTATCTTCCAGCTTAGTTCAAACAAATCGAATCAACTGAAATTAATCCTACATTATACATTAGACACTTGCTTGAAAACCTTGGTAACCACTAACCTCACCAAGTACATTAACACTGTTGCACATTTTCTATTCCAAAATTAAAATGCAGCAAATGTGTGAAAAAATAATCTGCAGCTTCATTTTCTACAAATAATGACTAGATCTCTCTGTTCTTGAACACTGTACAATGATTTCAGACTAAAGCCTTCCTCCTTTAGGCTGCAATGAAGTGAATTTGCAGAAACTCTGAAAAATGTAGTAGGCAGCTTTGTTCTAAGACTTCTAAAAGTATTTTGAGAGTAGATCTGTCGTAACTAAGGAAACTCCTCATCATCTACTTTCAAGAACAAAATCACTCGGTCCATCATGCAAAAGAGCCCAGTGGAGAAAAGCAGTATTACTTCTTACATATGCAGTCGTGCTATGAGTCCTCATTGTTCTCCACATCATATGAGCACAACAAACGACAGCCTCCACTCAAAAGAGCTTACACAAGCCCAAAAACCCAGGCTCAATACATAGACAAGACAAACGTCTCCAACAGGTTACAAGAGGGTGTGGATGAGGTTAAGGTGACAGAATAGGGTGTGCTACACTTTTTGGCCATCAGGAAGAGTAATCACCTCACTACTCATCTGGCCCATTAGCTAATTTAAGGTTTCTACTTGCATCACAGACTGAAGAATCGATGTTCAGAAAGGAAAAAACCACCATTTCCGTAGCCTTCCTTTTTGTTTGGAAAATGTCTTATGAACACCACAGTCAGAGGGTTCAAGAAAAAGGAAAAAATGGGACATTGGTCAAAAAATCCTAGTTCTCTTCTAGTAGTAGCCAAGTCACAAAGCCAGGAACAAATTCACCTTCACATACTTTGTTCTCTAAGTTTTTTATGAGGCAACAGTAGCCCTCACAATTTTGACAGGACTTGAAAGAATATTGCCTAATAAAGGTAACGTTAGTAGAATAACGGGAGTTATCAAAAAAAAAGACAAAACAAATGCCTTAAAAACAAAAAATCTTATACTGCTCGTAATTCATCCTAAGAACACGAAGCACCACATTCCTTTCAAATCATATTACAATGAATTCTCTTTTAACTACTTGGACTTCAAGTGAAGTCCTATATTGGCTTGTCTTCACTTATCTTGAATAGCTGTATTAATAATATTTGCTGCCTTCGCCCCAAAGATGGTTATCATCAAATGAAGTCATCCATTCATGGTTTATGACTTTTATGTTTACAGAATCTTGATGTCTATCAGAAAAGTGGTTTTATAAAATAATAAAAAGTTTGCAGAAAAACAAAATCCCATATTTTTAACAGTTCAGTCGAAATATTTGTAAACATATATGAAAACTAGAATGAAAACTATGTCTCCATCCTTGCTTTTGGTAGTGCAGCATTATGTGCATTGCTACTGTGACTTCAGAGAGGGCACTGTGTAAGGCAGAACTCCAAGCCAGTTCTCAAACTCTAATCCTTTCTCTAACATTAAAAATGTCTGTAACTATAAAGTGGGGTTTTTCATACGATCTTTTCCATAAATTGGGCAATTACACTGACTTTTATAATTCTGTATTTTCTGTTACAGGTATGTTTAATATGCATATTTATATTAGAACAGCAACACCTTTGTGTAAAAAAAAATAAGTGTTTAAATTGTAACTTCAAATAATCTGAAACCTGGCAGATATTCTAATAGTCTACACGCATATGGTACCCCCATACTGAAACAATACTCAGCAACAAGTCATTGCATTAGGGTGCCAGATTTCTAATATGCACTCAGTGTTCCTGACATATAGGATGATCTAGTTCCCGGACTCTGGTCTTCTGATTGTCTGTACTGCATCTGTTTTACTTCATTCCTGTACCTTTTTTTTTTTTGTAATTATCTGATTTACCTACAAGGTGACACCTGGGAACAGCTCTACAGATAACTTTGTAAGAGTCTCCATGAACAAGACCAATGGGGCACTTCTGCTTCCCACTGCACTATAGGCTTCCAACAACATCTCAGCAGGACACATTCCTTCATACAACTCCCACAGACTCCCATCTTTTCAGACAGTCCATTCCACCTATGAGAGAGCAAACGACTTCCTCCCACCAAGACTTTACACACATCCAACATTCCTACAGGGACCTGGGGCAAGCACTCTCACAACACACAGAACCCAGGCTGTGCTGTCAGCCCATCAGCCAGCTTCCTGGGGCAGGTGTCTTTTAGAAAACACAATGTCATTGTTCCTTCAGTATGACTTAAAGGGGAAATTAATTTTTTCAAACCAACTGAGGCAGAAAATGCAGAGAGTCCTTTGGACCTCTCTTTAGATTATTTCCTTCTATTAATATCCATCTGGTGACCCCTGGACTGTATTTAGGCAGTCACAGTCACAAAGAACAAAATGAACATTTTTTTATGTTTATAAAAAGACTGGTGCAATGTCTCCAAGGCCATTACTAAGGTTAGTGTGAGAGACAATAGCATCAGCAATAAATTAGTAGTGGTAAAACACAGCTCACTTAAGGAACAACAAGAAACAAAAGAAAGTTGGCCAGAAAAGTGTCAAATGTTTCAGATTTTGCCAAACTTGCCAGTGATTAAAGAAGCATGTTACCCTGTCTGGGAGGGCCAAATTACTAAATCTCTATTACTCTGTGTCTTATTTCCTGTAGGCTGTCAGAGTAGGTGATCCTACTGGTTTCTTCTTGCCTTATAATTTATGAATCAGAAGGAGGAAACATGTGATGGTTAAAAGGTATTAATTTGTAGATAATGTTGAATGCTTAAGCCTGACCCACACGAACAATTTGCATATTTTAAAAAATAACCTAGGATATTCATATACTCTAGTATGTTTTGTATTTCCTTTATGGAAAAGGGAAAAAAGAGCCACTTGCTCTTATAAGATTTGAAGAGGTCACATAAGTAGTAATTTGAGGAAACAATTTTCAAACTGAAAAAAAAAAAAAAACCAACAAAAAACAACCATCAAACAAGAAAACAGGAAGAAGTTTCATTTTTCTGTTTTGAAATTTTTGCCACAGGTAGAAATCAAAGCCTTGCAAAAGATGATAACATTTTGACATTTGGTAAGACAGAATAGCATTTCTGAGACACAACCAAGTAGCAAGGAAAAACTAGACAGAAGTATATCTCCCAACAGAACTCATGTTCTCCAATTAGTCATACATCACAAATGGAGAGCAGATGCCTCCAAACACAACAGTTCAATGAAAACACAGCAGAATGACCAGGGATGAAGCCAATCACCAATCCTCAGGTGAGAAAAAAAAATATATCACGTAATCTTACTTAAAAAAAGTGTTACATATTTTCTTTGTTCATTATTTGGTGAATGCAAAAGGAAGACTCTCTGGTAAGACCTGATGGTACAGTGAACTGATATAATCATCCTTTTGCATGGGGTGTTCATAGACAAGGTGAACAGAGCATACTGGACTTGTCTGACTGCTTTTGCTTCTACTACTACAGTACTTACGGAAATTCCCTTGACATACCCATGCAGAAGAACAAGTTAGACCCTAGACTCACTGAAAAAGCAAATCTGTAAAACAAATGTACACAATTTAGTTCTTATTAGTTAAATCCAGGCAAGTTAACAGTATTATCACAAAGGATATTAGTTAATTACGACTTCTCACTGAATAGCACTGTCAGATGAAAGAGGTTCTGTTCAAGCATCCTCTTTCCACTTTCCAAAAAAGGGAATTAAAAAACCCCAGGTATTGATTTATATTATGAAAACGATCCTAACAACAAATTCTGGCAAACATGAAGACAGCTGTTGATAGAAACATATGTCTGATTTATTCTTATCATCAGTATCTAACTTCCATTTCATCAAGGACTGGATTGCTATGTTTACGTTTGAATTATGTAAAGATCTGTAAAGATATATTTATCAACTAAAAATTCTAATACAGATTTTTGCCTTTTCCCAGTCAGGATGAACTGTAATCAACAAGAAACAGCCATGACTGAAGGCAGAACTTCATTCTGGATTGTTAGGCTTACTGATATTAACTACTATATTGTTAAATTAAATTACAAATATCTGTTACAAATAATTCTGTCAAGAGAAAAACCAGGGAACCTACATATTCTACAGATCCATGTCCTCTGGTTCAATCACAGCATTACATCTTCTACAATCCTCCTGTGAAATTTTCATCTCTCATGTTCCATTTGCTCTCCAAACTCCCTCTGGGGCCAACTTTCCTCCCTGTTGTTTAGCTATCCAGAGAGCAAGAGATACTTCATGCAGCCACTCATATGCCATGCCATCTCTGGAACATTTAGCCAGAATGTCACCAGCCCTTGGCTGGAAGAAGGTCCTGGCTCCCAGTACAGAGACCTCTGTGTGTCCATCAGGCACACCAAGAAGTTCCCATATTCCATTAGAGTCCGGTTTGGATTTGACAAGGGAGGATTCCGGGTTAAAGTACATACTTCAAAATACAGTATTCTTAGGACTACCTTTCTTTTGTTTTCGACTTCTGATGTTTCTGAATATATTTTCATGTAGGAATACCTCTCCAGAAAATTCCAGCATCACATCCAAGAAGTGATAATATCAGTTAGTGAAAGAGGATTTTAAGAATCAGAATTTAAATTAGAAGTTGATTCATTATACTCAGATTTATCAAAACCCAACTAGTTCAAACTACTGTACCCATCTTCCCTATAACAACTTCAGGACTTAAAACTGATGCATAAAAACATTACATTTAAATGTATTTCAAAAGTACAGGCTTCTTACAGAAATCCATATCTGATGATTAGCTTTAATAAAACAAGTAACTATAATATAAACACTTCTCTTTTAGGAATGCATGGGAAAAAAAAAAGCATCAAAAAAGCACTGCAAGTTGTTCCACACACCAAATCTATCTCCCCTGAAAAGTGTGAATCTGTTCATAAGCATATGCCAAATTTTGTACGGGATGAGGCCCAGCAGCCCAGAGAGGGAAGGCTGACTAGGCAGTGTTCCCAAATACATGCAAGAAAACAGCCAAAGAAAAATAAAGAGAAGTCGACCTACTACTGCTTCAGTTATGCATATCTTGAGTACCTCTTAAAATGAACCACTGATAAAAAGTACCAGCATTCAAACAAAGTAACATTTAATTTATTAGCCCTCTCAAGTTGACCTCCAGATGAAACTAATATGCACAGAATTACCTCAAAAAAAAGAAAATAAAGCTAATCCTTCCCCTATTTCTTAAGGGAAAATATATGACATGGTATTTCACAATACAAATGCTAGACTAGTTTGAATTAGTTAAGTTCAAAAAATTAATGTAATTCCAACCCCCCTACCATGGGCAGTAACACCATATATACTGATATATATAAAATAAACAATAAAAACATTGACATTTCCTCTTTGAGCTTGCAACAGGTAAGTTTACATTCATGTATGTCCCCCAAAACCAAAAAATAAAAATTCTGTCAGATACATAAAAAAATGTTCAGAGTAATGTATTCCCTTACTGACATACAAAAAAGAAACAGCATTTGTTCTACAACTACCTTATTGCCTTGAGAGAAATTATGTTTTTTAAACTCTGGAACACTATATTATAATCAAACACTAAGAGAACTTAGGGTATATATATTTTTATTAAACTAAACTGCTGCAATGCACAACACTTCACATTGTTTCAGCAAATTAAGCAGCTGAATGGTATTTCTTCAATAATAAACACCCTTAACATTACACAGGACTACCTCAGTCTACCCACCATTAACATATATTTTTAATTTGCTTACAAGTAAATGCTTAAACTAATCAATTTTATAAAACAGATTACACATATCTTTGATTTCCCTTTATTTATTTGGATGTTAATAACTATGTTTTAAACCAGTATAGTTAGAAAAGATAGACATTTTGATCATATATATAACGCCATTTTCCTACCAGTAAGCAGTGCCTCATTTGACATATGCTTCAACATTTTTTTGAGGGAGAAAAACAGAATTCACTGGTGAGTAACGTTTTAACAATTTTTCTTTAATACACTATTTTAAACCTAGGCTGAAGTCAACTGATAGAGCTCAAAAGCAGGCTATTACATGCTAGAACATCTACGTCATTACTGCATGTGCAGAATAAAAGAATGGGTGGGATAAGGAAACTGCATCAGTTCTTGTTTTCTAATCATCAAAACTGAATATGCCAGAATTTTATGGGAAAACCAGATGCTACTTAAAATATTAATTATAATCTTACACAAACAATACAAAATGATGGTTTTCCTTATTCCTAAACACTTACTTAGGGAAGATCATTGCTAATTGAAAAAAAAGGGTGAAAAAGCTAGTATATCTTTTCTGACATGACCCCAACATTTTTATACTCATCTGTCAGTGGCAGGTCTCCATTGTGAAGTCTCTCTATTGACTAGATCAATCTGGGAATTGTTCTGAGTTACAGTGCTTCCGAGTATGTTTATATGTACTAGGAACGATGCCAAACAGTCTTCTAGTTCACTACCAAGAGCATTTTAAATAGAATCACAGAACTGATGTACCACAAGATTTAATGCTTCACTGAAAGTGTGGAGTATTCTTTAATTTCAGCTTTATTCAGGTAGAAAGAGTTCACTAAAGTAGACCTAACTGATACAGTGTGTATCAATAGTATATACCCTATGTACTACTTGGAAAAAAAAACACACTGAAAAATTAGTGTTGAGAAGTTAACAGTCCAAGAAATGGATAAAAAAATGACAAGTATATTAAATGAGAGCAATCTCCTTAAATATCTCTGTGCACGTACATTTAAGTAACATGAAAAATTAGGTCAAGTAACCATGCACAGAGTTATGCAGTAGATCCTCATATCAGATGAAGATTACAGTCCAATATATGACCCTTGCATATTTTGTCTAGACAAAACTTTACATATTAATACTAGATATATTGGGAGGGTTCGGGAGGTGGAGGGTGTGGCTTTAAAATTTCACAATTACTACAGTTAATGGATTTGCAAAGGTTCAAAGGAAAAAATCCTCTGAAAGGTTCTAAGAGAAAATCGACAAGCCACCACTGAATACAATACACCTATTTAATAAGGCCGAATCAAAGATAAATGAATTTTCTGATTTTCCACAGTTTGAGAGAGGCACATATCCACCTGTCCTGGTGGCATCACAGTATTCCTCCCAACAAATCTACTTCCTACTAAATTTTTCTAATGACAAAACATGACACCTTGATTCAGGTTTACAGCTTATAGATAATGTGACAATATACACAGAACTACTACTGCAACGTTAAACACTTTTACATCATTTTTAGTGTGACACATTTAATAAACTTCATTTCAAATGTTCAACCTAAATCAGTTAGCATTATCTTCATGTTCTAAACACAGTGGCCCAAAATACTGAGCAATTTCACATCTCATAACCAACAAAATCATTGCTGCTCCTGCACAATGACACGTGTAACAAATTCACAACCTCATGTTGAGGTGGAATTTCTTGCGCATCTGCTTCTGCCCCTTGTCCCTACTGACTGGCACCAGTGAGAAGAGCCTGGCTCCCATCCTCTTGACACTACCCTTTTGATAGTTATACACTTTAACTAGGTCCCCCATTAGTTGCCTCCTCTTGACGCTGAACAGGCCCAGCTCTCTCAGCCTTTCCTCGTAAGAGAAATGCTCCAGATCAATTCAGAAGGTCTCTGCTGGACTTGCTCCAGAAGCTCTATGTCCCTCTTATACTGTGGAGCCCAGAAATGGCACAGTACTCCAAATGTGGCCTTACCAGGGCTGAGGAAAGGAGCTGCATCAGCTCACTCAACCTGCTGGCAATGCTCTTTCTCCTAATTCACCCCAGGATACTGCTGGCTCACAGACAACTTGTTGTCCATCAGGACACCCAGGTCCTTCTCTGCAGAGCTGTTTTGCAGCAGGTCAGCCCCCAGCCAGTAATACTGGTGCCTGGGGTTATTTCTCCCCAGGTGCAGGACACTGCATTTGCCTTTGCTGAAGGTTCTTCTCTGCCCAAATTCATGGGAAACCTACCCTCCAATCCACTATTCTGACCACCATTTCCAGATTTGACAAAGAGCTACCAGAGGTAAGCCCATCAATCAGTATGTGCAGCCACAAAAGTACATATGTAGCTTATCGCTAACAGAAGCTCTTTTTGAAGCTCTCTAACAAGTGGAGCAGAAGAGGCAACTATTAACCACTGCACAGGTGAGCTCCTGGGTGCTTCAAAATAACATTTGAGAAAGATCAGTCAATGTCTAATACAGCAAGAACTCAACTGTAGAACATCAGTAGCAGAGGTAAGCCAAATACAACAGAGTGAATCTCTGTGTGCTGTGCCCACATCATGTGATGTGTCGCAACAACCACACCACATGAAATGATGTCTGGACTAGTGTCCTTTAGATTCTCCGGGCAAGAAAAATAAAGATTGTCTCCTACCGTGTCACAGCAGACATTAACTACAACAGGGGAAAAAAAAAATCAAAAATTACAGTCTCATTCAGCATGTTCCAGCACTTTTCTAAGCTTCTTTTTTATTTTGCTCATGTTTCAGCTTTCCTTGAGCTTCCTACAATAATATCCTTTGGTTACCTTCTAATGATCTCAACATAATTCTAACAAATTAGTATTTTATCAGATGAAAACGAAGCAAAAAACAGGAATATGACCAGATGAATCCTCACCAGTCTGGCTAAAGCTAAGAAACAATGATGACTTATTCAGACTGTAAGCAGAACTTGAAATACATTAATTGCTTGAACAAAAAGATTGGTCAAGTAAACCAAAGAGAATAAAAACAACACATTCACTCTGGCAGTAACACTATAAAACTATCCCGCTAACACACAGATCTTATTGTGAATGAAAGGAAACACAATTACCAAGATACCATTTCACTAGGTAGCACAGAAAGCAGTGGGATCATTAGTCCAACAGATTAATTTCTAATAAAATATATTCAATGACTGTGTTTTGAAAGCACAGATAGTCTGCATAGATGTAATTCTTATTCCCTCCCATTTTGGGATAACAATCTTCTCTCTAAACTTACTCATCTATTAGGATAAAGCTACAAGCATTCTAGTGCTTGTAGGCACAAAGGTGAGAGAAGAAAGCTGAAAGTAAGGAAAAGGTAAAGCTCTTCAAACTACTACACTCCCAAATATACATTAAAAACAACACAGTTACATCAAAAAGAAACACTTTTTAAACAAAATTTTAAATGATGTTTACTCTTATGTAACCAAAGTAAAGTAATTCAAGTTGGAACACAGATTCAGCTGACATCAACAGAATAACATGGTTTTATGGCTGGTTTTATGTTAATAAGTATGCTTGGTTTTCTTATGTATCAACAGGACCACTTTTAATACCTACTACTAAGCAAAACAATCCATTCATAGTATATTTACTTATAGTACACTATCTTGACAAAGGAAAAAACAAGGACCAATAGCAAGAGTTTACATCATAATTTTAACATTATTGAACCTACTCAAACGGCCAACTCAGAGAAATTCAAAAAACCTGCTTAGTATTTTCCAGGAAGCATGCTGTCCCAAAAGTGATAGAACTACAACAAAGTTTGACTACTCTGTTCTCTGCGTTTCTAGTACAAGTTACAATTTTCCTTTGTCTTTAAGGTTTCAGAAATTATTATGATCAGGACATATACTCAATGACTGATGAATATTTTATCCTATATCACGAAAGACGAACTACCACTTCAATGACTTCAATAAAATGAAGACTCAACACAAATCATCTAGGAGTCTACTCTGGCTCAGTGGCAACTGGGCAAGCACTCATGAATTTCATGCCTTTGGGAAAGAAAACCCCCTCTGACTCAAAGAAAGACTGATTGTAATAACATTGTTTCAGTGCAACTACCACAAAGAAACAAGAGAAAAGGACACACACACAAAAAGGATCACTGGCTTGTCCATTTTGTAAAAGATACAGAGAGATGAGAGACAATGAAAGTAGCAGAGAGAATTAAATATATATCATAAAATGAAGCAGAAAGCATTTAGTGATTTTTTCCATATGAGGAAAGTTTATATGTACACAGCAATCTATATAAATAAATGTCTACACACAGAAAGAGATCCTCTCACTCTCTCTAGTTTTCTACTCCCGACAACGTCATTCCAGGCAGGAATCTGAATACTGTTAAGGGTCCACATATCTACAGTAACAAAAAAGAAGTTAACACATAATGGCATACATGTTTCTTCACTGTAAAAGTGCATGGTGTAATCCATGGCATTTATAGGCTCAGCAATTTCAATACCAAATGCCTCCAATTCATAACTGAAGAGAATTTTTCTACTCGCCAGTCCTGAAAACCCACTCCAAGACTTGAAATTCCGGCTGGGATGTTTCCTATTCAAGTATCACTTCCATAAAGAGCTGCTACAACTGAAATTCAGCTAAGTCTAATGTTGGAAAACTCCTCCTTAAGGAGACTATCTTTTCCTTTTTTACTTCTTAGAACCTCAAAAAGATAAATGGTTACATCAAGTAAATCTGTACAAAGAAACAAAATTCTTAGTACTAGCAGTCAATTCTCATAATCCCAAATGTCAAGAAAGTATGATAGTGCTCATAGAAATGGTACAGTCTAGCAGGCCACAAGAACCTGGTAGTGTAGGTAAAAGTAACTGAAAAGGCAAAAGGAACATAATTAAAAGGCAAAAATGGCCAACCAAACCATAAAATTAATGCTCTGACACTGGCAAGGAGTCAGCCCCAAAGCCAACTGTGGATAAAACCAGAAAAAACAATGAATGCCCCTTATAAAGTTTTCATGAAGCACCGAGGCATGCAGCAAGCTAGACAAGTTTCATAGGCAGCGTTACTATTAAGTAAAAACATGTCTTGAATTGGTGGGCCCAAAACTTTCAGTCAAGTACAGCCAGCAGATTCAGACAACAGGAACTAGACACCCTTCAGGTCTTACTCCACAGCCTACTCTTTGGGCTCTAAAATGTCTGGAAACCTATACAAAACAGGAGTGGCTACCACTACCCAGCAGCACTCTTAGAAAGGGAAGACATCCTGTGGCAAGTCAAGCAAAGTAAGCATCTATCCTTCCAGTTTTTTCATGCCACAGTTGGGTCTACAGCTGACTGAGCTTGTGAAGATAGGGCAGGTGAGATACAGCTCAGAATAAGCAGATCCAGCTGGTATCTTATCTAATCTAAGCCCATTTCTACAGGAGAATCTGCCCTGTCCATATTAGCTGTACTTCTGACAGTTTTATTGCTCTGGAATCTCTTATATTAGTAAATGAATTACAAGTATAAGGGTGCAGAGAACAGGTCCACCTTTAAGAAGAGAGCTGAAGAAGTGTGCGGTCAGCCTTCCCCAGGCGACAGCAAGGCAGCAGATCCTGAGCTCCCCCCCACTCAGAAGAGAGAACTACCCTGAGAAAGGAGGGCATCTGGACCCAATAAGAGTAAGCAGCCTTGAAATTCCACTGCTGGCTTTTTAGTTTCACAATGCTGCGACACACTGATTTGGCTAAAGAGATGGCATTAAATATTGAATATCCTTGTAATACATAAAACATAACTGCATATATGGCATGTACTATTCATTGCTATGCCATATATGGGATATGCTGAGACAATATTCAATGCTGCTTTAAAAAGTCTTTCAAATATATCCACAATCCACTATTGTATGTTTGAAAAGCAGGAAAGTATCCAAATATTAAAAAACAAAATAACACGTGGTATGCATTTATTTCATGTTTCTTGTGAAGTCTATGAAGTCTCTCTCCTCAACCTGCCACGCAGCCATACACTTTATAAGAGGTATTTTTAGGTCTTCACAGAGGTGCAAAACCAACTTAAGTAAGAATAGTAGAGACAATTAGAAAAACTCCAACATGTTCCCCTCTTTAAACTTGGGTACATTTGCAGCAGAAAAATGCATAACACCTATATGGATTCTCAGTCAACTCTGTGTAAGAGTAAAAAAATTATTTACAAGAGAGGGATAATAATTATAAAATAACTCAGCACTTACATCTACCCCAAGTAGGAGACACAAAGAATGGATATTTACTGAAGGAACAGTTTTGCAGTGATGTGAAACAGATCACTTGTTTTTCCTACTTTAACTTTCTGCCATTAAAGAGATGGTCATTTTTTTCCTTTGGAAAAAACATTAGTACAAAAACACTTATGGCTTATGAATAACCAGCTTTACTGGCTTAGTTTGTGCCAGCTTTTGAGCTAGCAGAAGAAACATTTCACACATGTTCTCCAAGGATAATACATAAGCCAATAATCAAGGTAGTTTCACAGATAAAGGCATATCATAATTTATAACAACTGGTATGTCTCAAAATGGCATTCACTAGTGTATAAAGTTACAAACTTTTACAATTTTTTCTGCTCCTTGTGATAGGGACATACACTTAACCACAAGGGACACCACGGCACAAAAAATGACCATAAGGTGAAAGCTTGTCAGTTTTCTGCCCATTGATGGCACAACCCTTTAACTTTTACTTGGCATTTATTATTTCCAAACCTTCTTTTCCCCCCCTTCTGACAATAATGAAAATGCTACACAAATAAAAAGGCCATTCCTGTATTAACAAATGTCAGCTAGCCTGTCTAAAAACAGTAGTGACGCAAACTTGTCCCTTCAGGAACACCGAACAAAGCAGGCTATCTTGAGTTGTCCGTATAAGGAATATCTGCTCCCGATAAAAGGTCGAATATTTGAGAGCAAACTGAAAGCGTCTTTAAGGGGGGGAAAAAAAAAAAAAAAGGAGGGGAAGGCAGAAGGGCTAGTGAAAACAAAACACCACCTCATAAAAGGAGGCAAAGTAACACGCAGCGTTCGGTATATAAAATCCACCACTAAGGGCCTCGCAAGGAGAGGCTCTCAGCTCTCGCAGCTCTCGCAGCTCCAGATCGGGAGAAGCCAGGAGGCCGCGAATCCTCCCCATGGCTCTTCTGCCGGGGATCAGGAAATCCGGTGCCCGCTCCCGCGCACCTGGAGCGGCCGGCCGGCCTTACCTTTGCGTCCGGCGGAGCCGGCTGCTCCGCCGCAGGTGGGGCAACGTGAAGTTGGAAAGGAGCGTCCAAAAACTGGGGTCCGACATATCCATTGTCCTGCGCTGAAAAGCTCAAAAACTCAGAGCCATAATACGACGAGGAAGAGGAGGAAGGCACAGCAGTCCCGGGAGTTAGAGATAGAGAGAGCGGGAAGCCCGCCAGCCTCCGAGGGGGCAGAAGGAGAGCGGAGGTAGCAGGCAATTGGGACAGGCAGAAACTTTCCCGTGCGGCTTCTCCGCGGGCACCGCCCCGCCCCGCCCCGGCAATTGGCGGCCGCGCCGCTCCGCCCGCCCCCCGCGGGTCAGGCGGCACCGGGAGGGACCGGGACAGAGCCAGGGCAGAACCCCCCACGGGTCAGGGCACACCTGGCGGAGCCCAGGGCAGAGGCAGAGCCCTCCAGCTGCGCTCGGATCTGCTGGGCACCGCAAGCTAAAGACCACGGACGCTCTGTGCCCGCTACGTGCGTATCCATTGCCATGGCTTCATGCCTATCCCTGGAGAACTGACGGTACAGGTACTTAATTACCGTTTGTCACACTGGCTACCTGCCATTCCAGACACCAGGAGTTTGCTACCGAAAGCTGGGACACCTGCCTCCCCCCCCTGCCAGCTATCGCTTTTGGCAAAGCTATCCTGAAACACAAGCTGGCAAAAGAGGGGTACGGAAAGGCTCTGAGTACCTTTCCCACTCAAAATAGTGACCTAATCCCTAAGGTACTTTGACTCATTTCCTCCCCTTCCTCCTCCCAGTTTTCTTCCTTGGCTTCCCTCTTCGCCATTCCCCAGCTGCCTTCCAGCTCAGCTGGTTTGGTTCCTTGACTCCTCCCCCGTCACCGGCGCTCATTTTAGCCTCACGTGTGCTGACTGTTGTCCTCAGTCTTTTCACACCTAATTCCAGCACAACCCTTAAGCCCTCTCCTCTCTCCGTCTGCAGCTCTGTCTAGAATAGCATATTTCCTCATATCTCTGCAGTACGCAAATAAAAGTGTTTCTAAAATTACTTCTATATTGTCATTCTGTAATGCCTAACTCCAGCTGTTGGAAGCAATGGTGGTTAGGTACAGAAAAACAATTACTACGCCTTCAAAAAAATTAGGAGGTTTCTTTTGTGGTACTTAAAAATTTCTACTTGCCTTTCATTTATCTGAGGGTCACATTTAAGGGACTTGATCACATTTATGGTTATGGAAACAATGCTGCAATTTTTGTGCTGAGACTATTTACTTATTTTACTGAAAGCAGGAATCCTGCATAATCTCAACATTGCAGGTGCTGTATCTTGGGAAAACAGTAACTACTGTGATATTTGGCAGCGCTGCACTCTAAACCTATGACACACAGTGTTTAAATCATCCACAGCTGTCTGTGCATAGTAAAGGAAAATCACATAAAACAAAAGAAAAATCTGATGTAAACACAGACGAGTCCATCACTAGGGTGAAAGAAAACTCATGGCGCAGAATGCTGCAGCGCAGAGCTGGAAAGGCTCTCATGACACTTGGAATGAGACAGCTCTCAGGATACCAGCTCAGCATGTTTAACACAGCATTACAATGTTAGCCCTCATTTTGAAAAGCCCAAAAAGACACACTGCAAAGGCAGAACGAGTGTTCTCCAGCCAACAAAAACATGTTAATTTTTGGAGTGCAAAGGAACATTATCTTGGGATAGCTTTACAAGTCACAGGTACAGACTATCTTATTCAAGAAATGGGTTTAGACAGGCATTTAGTAAGGTTACCACCACAGGCCTTAGTACAAATCCCCATAAGACACCATTTACTGACATGCCACAGTACACATCGGTTTAACACTTATCAAACACAAAAGAATCATCTAACACTTCTTTAAAGACATATAATTTTAGAAAAGACCATTTCTATGTAAGAAGGGAAAACAGTCCCATTTAGGTCTCAGGTCAGATTTTCTTGTATGAGAAAGGCTGAAATGGCTGCAAAAGCTGGTACTTGGGCTTATCTCCATCTGTGCCCTGCAAAAGGGCACTTCCCAGCCAGACTGCTCTTTTTATGCCCCCTTTAGGATGGGGTAGTATTCACATCTACTGCAGCCAGTAAAAGAAAAGCTCTCATCCATTTGTTTTCATTTTGTGGCATGCTTGAGCGTACTGAGCATTAAGTTTTAAAGGTTCACATGGCCAGCAACTCTCCTTTCTTAAAACTGCTTAAGAGGGAAATTCTCAAATCTCTACATAAGCACCATGAAACACCTCTTCCTCCATGTACTACATTACTTTATCTTCTCTGCTATGTACACAAGGTTTTTTCCTGTAAATAGCATGTTCGGAGAAAGAACTATATATAATCATGAAACAAGGGAATTATACCCAACCGATGTTTTGAAAAGCACTGGCTAAAGAATAAAAACAAAATCTTCCATCTATCACACAGGAAAAGTTTCAGTGTCTCTAGTGCCTTGAAAACTCTCCCCTCTCCCTCACTCTTCCAAGAGGCAGTTGGAGTAACAAAAGCAGTTCAGTTTCTATAACTCTGTCAAGCGCATCATGTGTGGGGGTGATGATGGAACATGGAGGTCAAACTTTATTCTACATGAAGGCCAAAAATTACCAATCTTTACTCTTGTAGGACCGTAATTTAACTCATGATTTCTTTGTGAAAATCTTTACCACTTTATCAACCGTGATGTGAAGCCTCCAATTCTGAAATATACTCTAAAAACTTTTAAAAATTAAGCAAGACTAGCTATCATACTGGGGGCAAAGACCCACATGAAAAATATGATAGCTGCTGGCAAGTAGACAAATTCTGATGGAAAAAAAGATTTTAACCTTTCTATGTACAACCAGAGATGATTATACCAAAAGCCATTACACAGACCTAGATACTGCAATCTACATTTCATGATCTGAAAAGCTGGATTTTTGCAAAAGCAGAAAGGAGTGAAAAAATTCTAGGCAACAGCTTCTACTCATGTATATAGCAACAGAGAGTATTATATTGTTGTGGCTTAGGAATGGTGTTCCCCAATTTAATGCTCCCCCTGAGACTCTCCAAACCAGGTGCTGCTTGCTTGCTCCCCCCTCCCCATCCGACCCCTGTAGCAGGATGGAGAGGAGAACTGGAGGTACAAAAGGTTGAGATAAGAACACAGGTTAAGATAAGAAAAATTTACTGTAAACAGCAGTGAGATAAGAAAATGAACAGTAACAGCAACAATATTAATGAAATAGGGTGCAAGAAACAAATGATTCACATGCAAGTTCTCACTCCCAAAATACCTGACTGCTCCCTCCACCATATTACCTGATCCAGAAAAGACCCTCTCTCCCACTCCCAAAAAAGTCAGGAGGTGGTACAGAATAACCTCCAGGTCTCAGCCATGCCCCCTCCTGGCTACTGCAAAAATTAACTCTGACCTGGCTGGAACCAGGGCACATAATCACATCAGTGTCTCATTCTACATTCAGTGCTTAACAATGTTTACTTCAAACAGTGGGTGGATGGTCAAATCCCTTGCAATTCTATCTCTAGACCTTGAACAAACTACTCACAAGCAACAGCTTCCCGAGATACTTGTGATGACCTGTAGATCCAAACATAATTTCACCTTGGCTTTCTGTGCACAGTTAGGTACATACACAGTCCTCCTACTCAGTCACACTGTTTGTAACACGAGCTTGAAAGCAAGGAAACTTAACTATTTTTCTCAAGTGCTTGCTGGACATAAGCATATTAAGGCACTACAGAGACTCCGACAAAGGAAATGAAGGGAGGAGCTGTGTGAGAAGTCCAGCATAGTCCCACAACAACCTTATACAAATTATAGACTTCATAAAGGGGAGCATAGGCCTTATACTTAAGAGCACAACATGTAAGTGTTGGTGAAGACTTTGCAATGCCTGTCAGTAAACCACACAGCTTCCAAAGCGGTGCCTGCAGTTGGTGATTTTCCATGACAGAAAAGCACCTGATTTAAAAACGAACACTTCATGTGAGAGTGAAGTTTTGCAAGCCTATCAGTATTACACAACTGCTAACAGGATAGCTTGCCTCCCAACATAGTGAGCTCAATCAGCTCAGTGAAGGACACCCCAGGATCAGATAGAGTACAAGGGAAGCAGATGGAATGAATGGCCAGGCAGAGAGGCAGAGGCAGCTGGACCACTTCTTTTGCAAGAGCTGTCCCTAAAATTGGAGCTGCTTTCACTATCAATACTGATAGTGCTGCTTACCCTTCAGAAACACAGCCTCAACAGGCTCAACAGATATACTGTGTGTTTAAGCCACTGCAATTTATTCACCTCCGCCATGTAGAACTGGACAAAAAAAATTGAACAATAAAGATGATAATGTTAAAAAATATGAAAACCTGAAGTTATTAGGAACAGATCTATGTCATATTGATAAATGCATACTTGACAATTACCTACAATTTTCCTGTAACAACATGTTACTGGGATGTTCAGCAACTTTCCCTCGGTATCTAATTAATATACTGAATTCTGCAGTTGTCAAAAATAAATAAAACACAGCAGCTAAGAACCTGCAAGCTAGTCCTTAACAGGATTTTTTGCTTAAGTTTTCAGCTGTATAGCCACTTGCAAAACAAGCAGCAACTCAAGCTACTTCATCTCTTAGGAGATCTTTTACTACATAAATAGGATGATGACTTCTATTTATCACAAAATATTACATAAGCTAGCATGTAACAAAACAAGTGAAAAGAATCATTAAATTTTCCCTTTTATATTCACTTGTGGATAAAAAAATCACACAAGTCACACAAGGTGACTAATCTACCCTTGTTTTGAAGAAAATTAAATTTTCAAAAATAAGCTTATAAAAAGCATCCTTAGAAAAGTCTAATTTCTAAATGTCAATACTTACTTTCAGTAATTAACAGCAATAAAAATTCTTCCCCAGAAATATCTTATTATATAACACTGATCACTGATTTTAAGTACCACAATGAAATACTTTGGAAGCTGAAGGTATATCTTTAAAACCACAATGCAATACGAATACTAAATCAATATTTTGCGCATAATATTCCAATCCAAAAGTTATCTAACCTATCGTCTTCACACTGACAATTACACTAATATGCACTGGAATTTTTCAAAACATATGAAAACCTTCTGGAATCACTGCCCAAAGGCATTACCAGAGTGCTCATGTCTCATCAGTTTTATAGCAAGATGTACACTGAATGCAGTTCCCCAGCAACAGCACAGACAATAAAGATCCTAAGACTTGTAAAATCCTAAGAGTATAGGCCTCATACTGAAATAGAAGGGTAAGTCTGTGAACCAGGAAAGAAAAAAGGTTGCCTTAATGCACCTTTTCCATTTTCATGGGCTAGGAAGATTATGAAATCACATCTTTTCGCAACAAACAAATGCTTCTGACTCAGTTCATCAACATCTTAGAGGAATGTTAGATGAGAATTGAGCTCACAGATCACTTGAGAGGAGTTTGGTTTTGTTTAGTTGAGCCTTTTTAGTCAGATAGTTATTGTCTCACCGCTGCGACACGGGTTTGATTCCCAGCCCCCTGGGCAGATGGAGCTCGTCAGCCCTGTAAGGCAATCCATCTAAGAGAAGGTCACTCTAAACAAACCTACGTCCTGGGGACCTCACTGCCACTGTCCAAGCTTGCTCGGCCCCGGCAGATGAACCTCAGGATTAAAGGGTGGGCTCAGTTCAGCGCACGCTGTGTCTCACCTAAAAAATCCACTGCGCAGGCTGGAAGGGTTAATGACCTTTCCCAAATCTTTGCTCCCGAAGACTGGCCATTATATATTGTCCAATGAGTAACAAAGGAACTGGCAAAACTGCTCATTCAATTATTGCTACTTTCAAAGTGTCTTGGAATAGCTCAGTTTTACAACAATGGAACTAAGCTGTCATTTCATAACACTCCTTTAAAAGGACAAACAGGATATTAGCTGCTGTCAGTAGTGAATTCAGGTATGGTAACTTCCTTACTGTCACTAAACACAGTTTCACATAGGAAACAATTCTATCCAAACAGATCTTGTTTCAAATAAGATTTCCAGTCCAGTCAATAACCATCTCAGCTGACAAAACATTGAGACATTTGTAAAACATTCAACTCATCTCCTCACAATGTTTTAGTAAGTTAACTATCACAATACAAAAATTTATGTGTGATAAGGGAAACATTAAAACTCACCTACAGATTTGAAAAAGTAACTGGACATTAACCATTTCTAGTGGATCATACAGGGTTATGTCTTTTGTTAAATACAATTAAATGCGCTATCAATGATCTGGAAAAAAATATGATAACCTTTCTAGCAAACAACATAAAAGAGGTAAGTAATCACAGGAACAAGACAGTTTATCACTGGATAAAGCAGCCTTGTTTGAACAACATGCATCATTAGCCTTGATAGCCATCAAGTCGTATCAAAGCACAAAAACACCCCACAGATCTCAAAGGTCATAAAAAAGTCAGGAGTTCAAAAAAAAAAAGTTATAATGAAATCTGAACTATAGTGTGCAACTTGAAAAATGTCATTTATTTCACTTAGTCAAGTCTGCTCGAGAACCGTGGTTGTTTAGAATGTGTATCCCCAGCAAGAAGATATTTTTGAAAGGAGACAAGTCATAAGAATAGCAGACTCCATCAAACTCCCTCACAGATACTAGAGTTAGCGGTTCAATCTGCAGCAGTCAGACAAAAAAGCAGTTTTAAATTCTTTTATTTTACCCATTGTAAGACCGTGTGATTTCCTATCACTGTAAATCTTATATATGTCTTTCTATCTAAAAAATTAATCAACTTCAAATAAGCATTGGAGGGTGGTTTAAAAAAAAACTCTAGACAAGGTCTACAGCCTATTTTATATATGATGTCAAAATAAAAGATCTCATTGGTCTATTCAGTCCTTTAAATGTAGTAATTATTATTATTACTACTCTTACTTACAATAATTGAAATCTTGCTTCCCCTAGTGGTTGATGTTTAGTACCTCTAGTGAATGCACACGATTTTCACTGTGGGACACGCATTGTAAAAATAAGTTGAAGAAATCACAGCAAGGAAAGAAGTATTTTGTGGGTGTATAATGTATGTCTGCCAAATTTCTAAGTTTTCTTAGATTCATTTATAAATACACATAAACACTATTACTCTAAACACTTCGGAAGTAGTGTGCAAAATCCTAAAAAAATCTCCCACAGCTCTAGTTTATTATAGCTCATTTAACAGAAACACCTTTCGGAAAAGCAATGGTCCCACATTGCTTCCCATTTCTGAAAGGTTCTAAAATTATGCACAATGTATTTGGAAGTTAAATATATTGTGTATCCATCTGCATCAGGCATCAGAATTCACATCAGGCAATGCTGTTTTTATTACAACATTTTGCTGTCTGTAGTGGAATGAGCCAACCATGTTAACAACCATGCTACCTATTTGCTTTGGACCTAGAGATTAGCTTCTCCTTCTGAGCTAATTTAGCAAACAGACTAATGAGAAAATGTAAAAGAAGTACTTCCCAATTTAATCACTGAATTTACATTTATCTTGGCAAGTAGAGAAGCATTACTACATTTCACAAGTGCTGCTTTATGTGGTGAGCAAGTCCAGAAAGGGAAACAGAAAATATCTAATAAAAATGTCATAATTTTCCAGATACTATGGTGCTTGGATCTTGACTTTATTATCACAAATACCAGGGGATGGCAGGAGGAATACTGTACTAAGTATCTAGTACTAACCCATCCTGCTTCATTTGTTCTTCAGGTGCCCTTTTGCCAGCACTTAGCAGCATCCTAAGAGGATCACACCATTTTTTCAAATCAGTAATTTACCATTTCTGTGGTTGCAGTACCACCGATACAAATGTAAAGCTAGCTGTGTTGTCTAACAGATTATGTAAAGAGCCATAATGAAGTTTGCCACGGTGTTATAGGTTATAAATCTGAGAGAGGAATTTTTCTTTCCCTGCTTCCCTGTAAGAGAAATAGTTTCGAATAGGGAAGGGGGAAGGGAGGTAATTAGCCTTACAAAGGAACTAGCTGCCAGACTGCATTCCCTGCTGATGGACCATCAGAGAGGCTGGGGAGAGAGGAGGGGGGGCTGGCTCTGTTCAGAGGGGAGAGGGTCAGATGGTGGAGTTGGCTCTCAGAGGGAGATGGGGGTCTGCGTGCAGACATTTGGGGAGAGGGACTGGGATCTGGTTCTTTTGGCTTCCCATCCTGGTCAGCTCAGACTGCTGGCTTCGACTTGCCTGGCTGTCCCGCTCCCCGGATCTGCTGTGTTTCATCGGAGAGTTTGTGAGCCCGCGGGAGAAAAGAGAGGAGTTTTGAGACGCCGTCACCTGGGACAGTAGTGAGTCCCATGGGAGTGGACTGCTTCCCTTCCCTTTTTCCTCCCACTGAGGGAAGGGTCCCCCATTTCCTTCTCGGCTTCTCCCTCAGTCCAGGACCGCCCCCCCTCTCCCCCACCCCCCCTGACCCCTCTCCCCGCGCGGTGACCGCCAGAGCC
>NW_016690202.1:173149-232664 GCF_001604755.1 Lepidothrix coronata | reverse complement strand
CCATCTGCCCGGGGGCTGGGAATCGAACCCGGGTCGCAGCGGTGAGAGTGCAGCACCCTAACCACTAGACCACTAGAGGCCCCAGGCCTCAATTAGGGCTGCGCTAAAGGACAGAGAAGTGTTCAGCCAGACTTTTTTTTTCTTCTAGGACCACTGTCTAGGTTTTTTTGTGTTCTGTTACTGGTTTTGCCAACATACATATATCTTTTAATAAGATATATGTTATTTCTTCTGTTTTTTCCACACTTCCTCAATTAAAGCCCCTTTAACTTTGAATTTACAATTGCTGAGAGAGAGGAGTTTGGTCTATCTTATAACTCATCCTCTTTAGCAAACATTCCAGTCTCCTCAGACTGAGACACACGGTTTTGGGCATTCATGTGAAACAATGACACCCTTAAGAGACCTATCTTATTGCACTAGCCCAGACCACATACTCAGAGGTTCTCCTGACACCATCATATTTTATCAAGCACCTTTTTAAAATAACAGCCATAGCCTATGTGGTAAATGGCATTATCTTTAAGGGTCAAGGTGAAATTCCTAAACAATTTCTTGAGAAACTCTGGATACAATGATTCTTCTAAAACAGTATGCACTTAGATTTTGTCATACAATCACAGCTGCAGTCAACTAAGCTGTATTTTTTGAGAAAAAATCTTAATTCAATTGTAGAAAACTTTTTTTTTTTAAGAGAAGTTTTTTGGGGTTTACACTGTAAAATTAAAATCGTGGTTTTTGCAGTTTAAAACCAAATAAATCTGGTAGTCTGTATAAACATTACATACAGCATATAATCTTTCTCTGCCTTTTAAAGATGAAAACATTCATATCTGACTCTTCTTTTTTACAGGAAACAGTTTAAAAGTCAGTTTGAAACATGTCTTTAAAAAAAGATTGTTCAGTATTTTTAAGTTTCTCTGGTTTAGTTTCATTTTAGTAACTTGCTAATTATAAAAAAGGAAGTCCAACACTCACTACTTTTATTACTGTTCCACAGTTAAGCGGAACATTTTGTCATGCCACCACAGCTTTCTGGTTTGAAGAATCCCAAACAATATACTCCTCTGAGAGAAATACTAGTTCTTATATAGAGCCATTTCCTCATGTTCAACTCTGCCCTGGGGACATCCCACTGCCATACTCACCAATTTGAGTAACATACTTCAGGCATTCTCTGTGTTCTACTCAAATGAACTAGGGAAAGATATCATGCTCAAGTCCTTTTTGATAGCTTTGAATCCTGATAGCTTTGGGAAAGATGTCATCATGATTTGTAATTTCCCTCATTATTAAAACACCTCTTGAGGTACGCAGGAGGTTTAATGGAAGTCAGCACAGCAAAGCTCTCAAGTCCATCACTCAAAGTCTAAACATATCAATTCCCGTGATACTGAATTTAAAAGCAATTATGCAGTATAAATGCTATCTTCACTGAGACAGGAAACTTTATCAGCTGTAATATTTACACAATTAATTTCCTAAATTAATCACCCAATCAGCACAAGACTGATGGCTACAGATCCATTATAGGTCTCTGTCAGAGCAAGGAAATGAAAATGCTCCTCCCCAGCATTGGCAAGTACTGCATTTACTTAACATATTTTAAACATACTTTGAATCACGATTTAAATCACTGTGAATAAAAATCAGGTGGCAAAAATTCAGAGCTTTTTAGTATGTGCCCAAGTAGTTGCATTTCCTGAGCTTTCCCTGTGCTCATCTGGCTTCATGCTTCAGTTGATCGGTGTGATGGATCTGTTGTCAGCAGAACGGTGTGAGATGGAGCACCCCATGCACTGCCAGGTGGCAAACTGGAATTCAGGGATATAAGAAGTAAACGGGAAAACATTGTCCTAAGAAGAATATTATATGTGTGCACTGCCCATTAACGTTATCATTGGTATTTCAAACAATGAGCTGAGCACACCACTCTGCAAGTTGATAACAGCCTTAAATCACTTTACAGATCACCCTTAATGCTCTCCTCCTCAAAAGGCTAAATAAACAACCATAGGTGTGTTTCCGTGCACACCCCCCAGTTTAAATCTAAATTTCTGAATAACCCTAATTACATTCAGCACATACTCTTATGTCTGTGGGGTTTTCTGAACAATTAACTATTCTGTCCCTCAGATGGTATTGCAGCTGAATAATCTGAACTGTATGTGCAGATTATATGGCTGCCAAACAGAGCACCACTGAAAGCAGCAGAATTAACTACATAGAAAGAAGGTGATTTTAAGGAAACAAAATGAAAAGCAAGCACCTAGAAGTGCAAGACTAGTAAAGACTATTTTAGTTAGTTATGCTTGTCAAAACATGAGAGAAAATTAGGGACAAAATACTAAAAATTACCTTATGGCTAAGGTGTCTCAGGGTCTAGGACCTACTGTTATTTAATCTGTTAAACTTCAGTTCTCCCCTTGTAAAGCAAAGGTAAAATGCCCTACTACTTCTTGGGAGTGCAGTGAAGGTAATTCCAGAAACATTTGCTTTAATTGCTCACATACTAAAAAAAAAAAAGAGGAAAGAAAGAAGTAGACAGTAACAAGGGGAATCTTCTTCAGGCTGACCATTCCATAGATTCAGAACTATTGAGTGACTCCTACAATTCCCACCTCCCTACAGGCAAAGACTATACAAACGGAAGTTGAAAGGGATTCAAGAGTCGAGAAACAGTCTTAAATCTCTCTGACATGCACATTAGGGAGAATGACAAGAGTCGGGGAGGACACTGTGATAAGTCACAGAATTTTACCTTTCAGCTCCAAAGTGAGGAAAAAATTTTGGTTTAGTTTTGTAGGACTGAGAGCACACATCAGCATTCCATAACAAGGGAACTACAGTCAGCACCTTAATCATCACCAAGATTCTGTCAAAGCTATGTAAAACAAGAAGTAGGGGATCAGCACAACCCACACTAGCTGTTTTATATCTGCAGCATCCTGAAAAACTCTATCAATCTTAGTAGAAAAGTTGGGATTAACTGCTCAGCTTTCAAATACCAGTTCAAATCACTAAGCATCCTGACTTCATTGATATCAGAAAACCTGGTCATTCCATTAACGTAACTGTGGAGGATGTAAGATTACAGAAATATCAATATCCTGATACAATACAGACTTATAAGCATTTACTAGTGCAAATATACGCTCTTTATATACCAGCAGTAAAAAAAAAACAAAAACAAACCAATCTTAAAATCCCTTTACTAGTCAATCAGCCTCCCCTTTGACCACCCCCAGTCACATCTGAAAATGGCTCACCATGAATTTTAAAGAGCTTGAACTATGTGTATAAAATTATCTAGTATGTTTCTTTCAAATCAGCATACTCATTTATCTTAATATTTTGCTATTTTTTTGTAGAGGGATTGGTTCTTTCAAAAATTATGCAACACTTTAATTCTGCAAAATTTATTAATAAACATGTTTAATATTGACAAAGGATTAAACCAGCCTATTCTCTATTGTGCTGTTCCTCAGCACCCATGCTTGCACTCTTCTACATATGCACAAGAGGAGCAGATTTCATCAGTCCAGTGGCAGACCGTGCATGGACTGTTCTTGTTCTCCTGGCAAAAAACAGCAGTATGAAAGTAAAGGAGGAACATGCCAGACTGTTTATAATAAAAGAGACTGGCTTCAGCTGATAATTATCTACACCAGCACTTGTCATGATCCTCTTACCTCAGGTACTACAGCAATTTTTACAGCTATTTCTTGGTTTTATCATTTGGGGAAGTTACAGAGCATCAACAGCCTTCCCAAACTCAACAGCATGTGTTCCTGTGCACTTGCCAACATAACTCCAGCAATCAGACTACAACTTTTAAAATATGACAGGAATTCCTTCCAGACTGTTGTAGCTGTACTTTGGGGTCCTACTGACATCTTTTACAGCCTTTTTTGTTGTGTGAAAGTTTTAGGCCTGTTTCTGGTCATCCTTTACTTCTCTATCAATTTGAAAAATTACCTTCCTAGCCAAGCGTTATCATGGGATCTCCCATCTGAGAATCCCTCTTGGAGCAATCCCACTCCCTCTTACTTCAAGGCACATTTTGGCTGTAAGGTACACTAATGTTTTGCTATATAGCCCTGAAGTTCTAAATTCCCATCAGCTTTGTTCTGCTGAAGTGTTCTTGTGCTCAAGCTGCTAACTGCAAACCACCGCCTCTTTTCTAGCCTAACGAGGGTCTTGCTGGTCTCTCCTAGCAGCAGGTCCTAAAGAACAGAAAAAGCAGCATCCATCACTCCTGGCATGAACAGAGGAGTGATGCTGTGATGCTTTTGCTCTGTGACAGCAGCTTTCTTATTGATAGGAAAGAATTTTGCAGACCTGGGTCATTCTCCCCCTAAGTCTGTAGAGGTAACAGGTTTACCACAGAGTGCACTGTGGATTTGAGTATCAGACTGCTCTAGTACAAGCTCAGCAAGTCATCATGCTCATCAAAGCCAGACATATCAACATACACCCAAGATGCACAGAATCACATGTATACTGACATTGTTGTCATACCCCCAACAGGGAATGGTTACCACAAACTGACACACTGGTGTGTATAAGCTCAGTTACCAGGAGATGGAGACAAGGCCACCTTCAAGTCAGTGTTATTCCAACATCAGGCTCCTCAATACCTCCTGCTTCCCATCACTATGCTCTAGCCCAGGACTAGCTTCCAATACCTTCTAAGAAAAGTGGTGTCCCAGATGGAGGTGGAATCACTTCCTCAGCGTTGCTCAGGATTACATTCATTACATTGGCTCTGCGCATATACAACAGCCCAGCTGCATCTCATCTCATACCAGACGATGGAGACACTGGGAGAGTTGATCAGTCTGTGCCCAAATCACGCCATGTGGTGTCCTTCCCCTCAACATGCAGGGGAACTGCTCTCCTATTAGGGCATTGATAGTCTAAGAGACTATTTTGCTGAACAGCTCTTCAGATCAGGAGCACTGACCTTTCCTGTTCTAACCACTGATGCAGCTCATGGATCAAGGTGACAAACTAGCCAAAGTCTCAAATACAGCAGTTTAGTGACATTCCTCAGTTTTCTACAGCTGCAAGACACCACCTCTAAGAACCTACATGTATACTTTTCTTTTGAAATTATTAGCGGCAAGCAAGAGAAGAAACGAGATCTCTGAAAAACAAAAGGACTGAGAAAATTTCTGCTTCTGAAGGGGCTCAGTCTCATGCTTCTTCATTCCTATTTACCACTTTGTTTCCACAAATTCACATTTAAAGTGTTTTCAGAACTTGCAGCTGTGAAGTTGCCACTTCCATAGTGAATAAGCTATTACCAAAGCAAGAAACCTTCCCTAAGGGATCACCGATTTCATTGCAAAGCAATTTAGCCAGCACAGCAGTAAAAACAAGTTGTGTTGTGTACAACAGAAATAATGAGGCCCTCAAAAAAGGCCACTGCAGGGGCAGCAGTGCATTTCCAATGTATACCTCCTCCTTCTGCATTCCTCACTTTAAATCTTTGAGAGTCTCCAAGCATTTCCTCTGTTGGAATTGTGTGTTGTAGGGCAGGCTGATACATGCAATGCTGGTTTCTGTTCTGCACCTATTTTTATCAAGGTGCGATAAAATTATGCAGATGCAACATAATGCTGCAGCATTGGCACTAAGCAAGGTTGAGAATTTCCATCTCAAGAATTCAGCTGCAGGATTTTTCTTTTGGCAACTCATACAAGGACTAGCTGAAATTTGTCACTGTGCTGCAAAAGACTGCAGAATTTGTGGATTTGGGATAACAGCAGTGGAGTTACCTCAGTAAATACTTCTCCTGGAAGTGAACCACTGACAACTTTAAAAGAAAAATAAAGGACAACTGGTAGGTTAACTTAGTAGTTTCTCTCTATCTGCAAGAAGATTACAGACAGTCACATTTTGAACAATAAAGGGACCCTGAATTCACAATGTATTAAATGTTTTCCTATCAAATCAGATTAAGCCAACTATGAAGCCATACAACAAAAGTCTGAATTGTTACATGCATATTAAGATAACCGAAGCTCAGCATATTCACAGTCATTACTAATAGATATGTCACCATCTCACAGGCAAATCCTCTAGGTCAACAGGTACAGTCACCGCAGTGACTAATGATTGCTGTTAGCAGGTAATTTGCAAGTACATGAAACTCTTTAGTATGACAGCATAGGAAGAGACTAGACTGTCCATTTTCAAGTATATTTCAAGATCTGTCTTAAGAGTTACTCTCTTATACAGAACGTGATCAGTTGTTCAAATTTTAACCACCTCCTAGGATTGCAGTTTTCTTAACACCACACATGGAGTACTCAACTCACCTAACTCTAGTCTCTAGGTGGCCCCAAGCAGAACTCCATGCCATCCTCCCTCCCCTCCTCCAGTTTCTGTTTTCAGGTATGGCATATTTTTTATAAGTATTAACAACTTTTGCAGTGGAGATTTTTTAATTGAATGTATGAAAAAAATTCTACAAAGTAATATCAGGTTTGGATTACAAAATGAGACTGTACCAAGTCTTCAAGATCTTTAAGATCTGTGTATGGCAAAAACATTCAGATTAGCCAATGAACACTCTACTGAGTAACTCATCAAATTATGGTAAAAATGAATACCATGAGAGAATATCTCATGGGAAAATACTTACAGAATATTTTCATTCTCTGTTGTAGAAAGCAGTAAAGCAGTTCGAGAAATCTCCATTCAAGTCATTACTATGACTACTATTACTACTATACTATTACTACTGCATAGCCTTCAAAGTTGTTAGAAAGACATTTTTTCAAACAATATTTTGAATAAAAAATAAAAACTGTCTTCAGACTCAGTGTGGTGTTACAGCACCACTCCACAATTACTGTTATTTGCAAACTCAAATTCATATTGCCTCCTCAAAATGCTTAGAAAGCCTCACATACTGACTCCAAAATTTAACCTTCAATAGTACACACAAAAATACAACCTGAAAGGCCAAAAGACTTAAAACTAGCACACAAGTGCTTTAGGAAGAATTTTATGAGAGTTCAGGGAGCAGAGATCAACAAATTGGCATTTAAAATTATTCAGATGAGCTCTCTGTCTGTAGCTTTCAGACTACTAGAGGAAATAACTGTCACAAGAACTTCCTTTATTTCCAAGATGCACCTCACACATGAACTAAAAAACAAAAATAACAACACAGGACTATAGTAAAGATCTATATTTCAGGTAAAGTCTCTAAAATTCTGCTACCTGTCCCTATAAGTTGAAATATGCTGTAGGGAGAAGGGGCTTATTTTCTTGGTTTACTTGATCTAAAAATATATATAAGTAAATCTTTCTTCTGAACAACATCAAGTAGTATAAGCCACAAATTAAATTGAAAGGGTTATGTGGAATAAGACAAAGAAATATACAAGAACGCAATTTTCTTCTGGGAGCTATTAAAAATGTACTTAAAACCTGATCTTTATGATATCAGCAAATTTAAGTTTTATACTACTCCAGAAGCTTTACAAAATATCACCATAACAACACAGATTTAGCCTCTCTGATTTTGCATCAGTGTGGGGCACATAAAACCATACTTTCTTTAGCACCAGCCCAAAAAACCCATATGGCATCAGAAATTCACATCCCTATATCCCTCTTGGATGAAAACTGACAGTGAAGATCCCCCAGGGGATCCCCCGTGTTCACCAGTGGCAACTGTGCAGCTCCTGCCATTCTCAATCGGACCCTAATCTACACCGGTAAAACTCCGTTAAGACACTAATATGTATCTGACTAGCAGTCAACAAAATCCTGATGATTCACAAGCAAAAATCTTCTCCTCTGCTGTGACTCTACAGAGTTCAGAAAACATAAAAGAAAACATAAAAGTTTTGACAGTATTTCAAAAGCTGAAGTTAAAACAGCGCATTTGAGCACATGCGATTACACCTGGTAAGGGGCTGCTTTTACTTAACCACTCCTCAAAACCCACTTCTAAAAAAAAAATCTTACACATGCAATGAAATTGTTTCTCATTTTTCATTTTCTGCAATTCCAACAGAAAAAGGTTTCCCTTTGAGCTGTCACAAGTCTTAATATGGCACAGTATGGGGGAAATAGCTGAGGAAAATGTATTTTGGATGGTTAAATAAGTAGTCCCAAAAAGACTTGAGAGAACAGCAAGGACATAACTTCGACTTCAGAGCAGGCAAACTATTTTTGGAAGGGAAAACCAAAGATTAATTTATTTCACCTTGAGGAACTCGTGCTTTATGGTAGATGTTCATGGATATTAATCAGATTACCCTGAGACACGAAACAGCACATTTTCCTAATTTTAAACAAAAATTAATATTTTGAGAAAGAAATGGAGCCAAGTGATTCTTCACCTCATCCACATCAGCCCTTCCCAAGACCTTCCTCTTTCAGGGTAACAAATCAATGGCCTCATCTTTCAGCATAAACCTAAAGTCAATGTACTTTGTATTGGTCTCACAAAGCAAAGGCAGAAATAAATTTTAAAGATCAATGTCTGCTTGAGAATCCCTGGGTATGGCAGCTGTGCCACACAGACACAGGGATAGGAGACATACTCTGATATGTCCTCCTCCTATGTCTTTTACAAAACCTTATAAATCCAAGAAGAACCAGTTCTGCAGTAAATTACACAGAAGTAAAGAAACTAAGACCAATTTTAATAGCTAACTCTTCTATGACAATTTTGTTCTGCCTTGAGAGAACCACGTTATGTCTCTGCACAAGTCTCTCCCCATTACAAAGAGAATATTAGTACCTCCTTTTCTGCAGTATTCACTGTCTGGTCTACCTATATGCTTGCACCGGATTTAATCATTAACCAGTGTGTACAACAGCTGTCACCTTGGCTGTTACTCAGGTCTTCCTACGCAGCTAGTGTTGCCAAAGGCTGTGGAGTGCCAGCCCAAATACACACTGCCACTGCCCTCCCCCTGTGCTGAAACTGCCCCTTGCTCCACTCCTGAAACAGGCCTGCTCTCACAGTAGAGACTCAGCTCAGGTGCAGCGACACTACCACAAGAGCTAAAAGAGAAGAGGGCGGGAACATGGTCATGGCACAGGACCAAGGACAGGACTGACAGGGGTTTTGATCATCATTTCGGCTGTGCGTGTTCCGGGGGCAGTTCTGCCAAAAGCAGCTGCCCCCACCAGCCCTGCACTCACTCCAAGTGCCCCAGCCCAGCTCAGGTGCAGCAGAACACATAAAGACTCTCCACGCCACTTTCCTCCCCACTGAAACATGGGAAGTTTAAAAATATATTACTGCCTTCAGTAATGTAAAAGCCGAACAGCAAACTAAATTCCTGCTGTCCGTTATATTTTTCACACGGGTGCATATGATTTACACGTGCACACAGCATCATACAGAGCTAGAAAACATTTAAAAGCTCTTTAAACATGCTCACTTTCAGAACAACAATTTAAAAAAATCACTAGAAACTTCCCTCTTCATTTTTCTACAGGAGCCATCCATTTCATTGATAGTTTCATAAAACAGACCAATCCAGCCTTTAGAAGACAGCTATTTTACACTTTTTGTCTTTATCTGATTCTGGAATGCAGGAATGTCATGGGAAAAGAAAGGAAGGTAGGCAGAGAAAGTGGAAGAATAGGAGCACACCAACTAGATTTTTATTTCTGTATTCCACAATTCAGTATATGAATTTAGACACTAAATAAAGTTTTGCGTAAATTTAAATATCGGGGGGTTATTTTTATAAAATTATATTAAAAATTTGATACTAATTCTTCCTTTGCTCATAATGGTTACTCATTTATATTACAGATTCAGGTTACATTTAATGAAAATGTGAGCCTCACCATTTTTTGGCAATTCATGGATATAAAAACTTAATACTGAATGGCTAAGAGCTCTAAGCTATCTGTGACTGACTTTTTTCTTTCAATTCAGTGCCATAGGATGAGGTTTAATCCATGCTAGTTATATGTGTAATTGCTGCTCTTGGTAACACGTAAGTAATCAGTTGACAAGATGATCCCATGTAAAATGCAGTGTTTACAACAGCCTCCTCACAAGCTTCCCAAGAAAAAAGACTACATTACCAAAAGGTATAGCTAATAATCCTCATTTGCCTTCCTGCCAACTCAGTTGTAGATGTGGAGAGCTGAACTGGATTTTTCCTCAAGAAAAAGTCTATAAAAAATTTTAACCACTAAAAAAAATGTACAAGGACTTTTCTTACTTGCCACCTTCTGTTTTAGGGCTTCAGAATTAATCCTTTCAATCTCTTTGCCAGTTTGGGAAGGTTAGTAACATTTGTGTCTGTAGAGCAGCTTTACTCCCCAGTAAAGGCTTTCTGGAAACTTCACCACAATCTTTTCTTTTTTGAGAAATTTTTTCTCTTTTGTAAAAACAAATCTTTTTATCAGCTGAAACCTTCTGCCCAAGAATGAGGAGGATGAAAAATTCAAATTAGCTCTCAGTATGAAGAACTTCTTTTTGATCCTGCCTACAAGTAGTAAATTCCTTCACATTTTTATAAATGTCCAAAGGCAGGAATGAATCACAAACCAGATCAACATACCATGCACAACTCAAGCAAACAGAAATCATCAGCCAGCACACATCCTACACTAGTCATGAAGAAGAATTAAAGCACTCAAAGGCAGCAAATGTGAATTCTCCCCTGGTTACCCCTATTCCACACAGGCAGCAGTAGGAACTGCTATCATTATTACATGCTGCCTTAGAGATTTTTTTTCCCCAAGTCCAGCATCAGTGGCATCAGTAAAGCAAAAAGTTGAGCAAAACTACATTTTGTTGAATATTCTCTACTGTTCAACCTCAAATGCATGATGTTCTACATTTTTTTCATTTATTATTTCAATTTTCTTTATCTTTTTTATTAGAAGCTACAACAATTTCAAGCACGTAGTATTTCCTTCTTGTCTTTTTCTAATACCTTCCCCACTCCATTCCCCATTACTATGACAAAGGACACCAAATAATCCACAGAAAAGAAAAACACTCTAAAATTATGTCAGAAGCATAAGCATGTTAAATATCTCAGTAGCTGTGCTCAGCTATTTACATTATCATTTTCTGTCTTTCCTTGAAAATCTGCTGCTTTTATTAATTAGTACTAAAATAGCACATATTTCTCCCCCCAACAGCAGTTCAAGTTTTCAGATCACTCAAAGAGAAGATATAAATATAATGGTAAATCTGTGCCTAGCTTCCTGAGATTTGAAAAACCTCTTCATTCCCCATCCTCTCTGAGAAGATAGCTTCACACTGCATCAGCAGGCAGGTATTTCCATCCACAGGATGTTACTGTTTATTTTGAAAAGACCTTCATCATCTAGCTGGCAAAACGTTCCCTCTAGACTGCTACTATATGCGGCAACTGCTCTAAGCAGAACTTTAAGAAAAACAACTGCCTAAGGAGCAGCTGTGCAACTCAAAGGCCATGAGACAGATGAGACAGCATGTGAGAGAGAAAAGGAGACAGGAAAATCCTATCCATCCACTCTGGTAAGGCTCCCATGCTAACATTTCTGAGTTTGAGCACAAGCAGTTGCACTGAAGTAATTCCTCTTCTCCCACATACAAGAGCACTCTGAGCTAATTGAACAGGAAATGCTAATTACTTCTATCCTCTAAAACCCAAAACATTTCTTCTTCCCTGTTAACCTAGGTCGAGCTTGAACAGTAACTAATACCTAAAACATTTGCTGTTCAATATACCAGCATTCCTCTGCAGCTATAGACAAATACAGCACTAGATTTCAGAGTTAATCAAACTTCTAAAATTTCCATTCCAGGGAAACAGTAACCGTTCTGGCAGAGCCTTACATAAATTTCAGGACAAAAGAACCTAAGAAAAATCCCTATGAACTTCAACATTGTTCAGCAGAATCAAGGAAGTCTTCATATATCAATAATTTCTACTCCATTTCTTCAAAAAGCATCTGAAAAGTCCGTTCCCAGCATCCTCCAGCATAGGACAGAAAGTGCTCAGACTTGGCACTGTTGGGAGTCTCTTGCCTGACAGCAAGGGTAAACAAAAGCCTTGAGGGTTTTCGTTCTGAAGACTATAAAAACACTGAGGGTTGTGTCCATAGCACAGTTTGCATTGCAGGACATCCACACATCTGAAGAAGCAGTTCAGCAGGTCATCCAGGTCATGCAAATTAAAAACTTTGTACATTGCTTTTTGATTCCACAAAATTGACATTTTGAAAAAGAGTACTTCCTTCAACACAGAGGGAAGTAATTTGTTCTGGCTGTATAAAATAAAGACCCAATTAGAAAATGCTAATTTTACCAAGCATTCCATACCAACACGATAAACTCCACAGAATATACTGATTTTGCTAATAATTTATTTAAAGAAGTATCACAAAAGTCTTTTCACTGAGAAAGAAAAAGTGGGTTTATTTAAATCACATTGAAAATTGCATAAATAAGGTATTTTCATACTATCTCTTCCCTAACAAAACATGATATATAAAAAAATTACAATATTTCTTCAGAAACACATAGCAAGCCATTAGGTTATTGCTCCATTTTTCAGTGTCGCACGAAGCCTTGATAGAAGGACTCTCACATATTAGTTTAGTTTTAACTTTAAAGTATGCTGAGGCAGATTAACATATCCAAGCAACACTACATTCAAAAGCTGGTACCAAATAGGCACAAACATACCTTTTATTATGTCGTTTAACAAGGTGGTAGTTCTCATCCTCACAGTGTCAAGAGAGAGCTTTGACCAAAATTAGAAGCGTTTTGTTGGGTTTTTTCCTAATCCATGAGGCATTGATAATTCATTAGTAACTCATTTCAAAAACCACCTTCCCTATGGAGCAGAACCTCGATGACTGACACCTATGAAATCCCTGACTAGCTATTTAATTTTCTACATGAAAAAGAAAATAAAGAAGGAAAAGAAGTTTCTCTGTATCAGAAATATCCATCAATTATTATTTATTATGATAATTTTACATAACAGGAAGAATTTAATAGTATTTTTAAATCATTCAATGATTTTCTGATCTCATGAAGCCTTTCTGGTAAGTATCAAAAATAATTATTCTTATGAATGAACCTGGGAGTAGAAGAAAAAAGAGGGTGAGAAGGATGTTCTATGTGGCTGTTAGTGCTTATCTTAAAATCCTCCTAGTCCTGAGTAAGAAACAGTTCTACCAGTGTACTGTACATGACTGTCTTCTTCTAAATCACTCAACTCACTAAGCATACTGCTATTCCTCAGGTAAGCAAAAAATAGCCATGTGTTTCATGAATCACCCACATTTCTGAACTCACCTTAAACTTCTCACAAAGCAGAATACAATTTGAGGTATGATGACAGGAAGCAAACTATAAAATTTCAGTAGCAGATACATTCCTAAGCAAGCAGTCAAAGCAACACAGAATTACGCATCAGTATCTTGAGCCTCTGTACTCAATTTTGATGTCTCAAAATATGGATTATCCTGTATTTTTTCCACAAAACACTTAAATTCAGAACATATTTTGGATCGCAGAGACATACTTAATTTTTTTTTCAATTTTCCCTTTGCAGTATGTTTTGATTGTCAGGTTTTGGATGCAGAAGAAAACATCAACAATGGAAGTTTACTTGCTTACCTCCAAAAATGAAAAGCGAACAGAGGACTGCATGGACTGCAGGGACTTGTTGGGGTTGGGCTCAGGCTCCTTGGGGTGAGACTGCAAGTTAAAATAATGTCATCTCTAGTGAACAGAAGGTTTAGCAAGAGTCGCATGTTTTAGCGTAGGAGTTATGAAAGGAGTTTCGGTTAGAACCAAAACATGACCATCCTTCTGAATGAAGTGATTGACAGTGGCTACGGTTTCTGACTTAAGATGAAACTGATTTAAAAAAAAAACAAACATGAGAACTGGTGCTGATGCACATGCTTGACTAGGTTAGACTTCCTCCAGGAACAATACTTTTGTACAAAGTCCCCAGAGAGGTGAAAAATGGTAACTTGTTTCAGGTATCCAGCCAAACAGACATATTACGTATGAGACCTTTTTTTCTCTTAAAAAAAAATCTTAGGTTTTTTTTAAAGTTTTTTATAAATCAGATTTATTAAAAACAAAAGGAAAACTAAAACTGATGATGATCTTTCATCAGCAATAAGAAAACTGCAATAAAAATTTCCAGTTTGAGAGCCTAAAATTTGCACACTTACTAAAAATTAGAAGTGCCCTAGTTAGCATCCATTTCAGTATGAAATGTTTCCTTACAAATGTGATATGGATATAAACAATTAATTCATATAACCCTTACTTGAGCATTTTACTTCAAAGGTGCCTTCAAGAAGTTGTCTCAAGTGCATCTCCATTTAAAAGGTTTCTCAATAAAACAGGAGGCCACTGATACATTTCACAGATGCTCTTTAAAAATTTACTCATGCTATCACATGCACTTGCCCCCATAAAATTTGCAAGAAAACTTTTTTTAGAACATGCTTAATAGCATGCCTTTCTTTGCAAGCTGCTGAAGCTATCTCCCCAAAAAACCCATGCAACTTTGCATTCTGTGCAGACTGAGTGAAGGCAGAAACTTACAGGGAACTTTTTCCAGCTCACCTTCATAAGGATTTGTTCTGCTATGTACTAGACCCTTGCAATCAGCCACTGTTAGCACTCCTGCCTTGTCCCCAGTGAAGATGCAGATGGCCAATATGCTAAGCACATTTAGGTCCAGTTCATGTTTTCAATTGCATAACACTTTGCTAGATTTCAATGGATTCACTTCAAAACCTTTCACGGTGGATACCTGATTCAGTTCTTTTCTGAACATTCCAGCAGGAATAATACTACCGCTTCTAGAACAGATTAAGGATGACTTTTTTTTGACATTGTACATTTTTGCAATCTTTCCTTCTTGAGGGTGCCTTGGAGAGAGCACAAAGTTTGTCAGGGACATGCACACTGAGATAAGGATGGGCCTTGCTGTTAATTTCTGACATGGCAGGGCAAATTCCTCTGGCTGCTGGCTGTGCCTGCATAATCCCTGAACTAGGTGCACAGAAGAGCACGCTGCCAATGCAGCCCAGCAGCTGGGTATAAACTGGCTTGGTTTCAGCTGCAGACTAGCTGTGCTAGCACAACAGCACATCTGAGAGTCACCACATCTGAGCTATTAAGATCCGTTAAGAGCCAATGGGTCAATATATCACCCTAAAAATGGCTAAACTGAACCCAGGCTCATACCAGTCAGCCCATGAAGGCCTGTGGAAAAAGATGTGGATTAAACGACAGATTTTTGCTGTTCCACTGAAGCAGTCTCTATTGCACTGCACTGACCTGCTGCAACATGCACTGGAAAGGTCATTTCTGTATGATCAGTACAGGTTTGTAAGAAGTGGTTTTGCATTTCTAAGCTTTATCAGCACTATTTCTTACTCTCCACTTCAGGCTGGTCTGCTGCAGCATAGCTGGTAGTTTGCCCCCAGTTGTGCCCCTTTTGTCCATCCGTCAGTGCGGCCCTCACTGACTGCAGGCTGAGAAACAGTCCTGTGCTGCATCGTCAGTGCTTGCACTGCTGTTCCTCCAGGACATAGCAAGGGAAGAGGTGGAGGCAAGTGATGCAGACCACAACCAGCCTCCATCAGGACCAGAAGCATGGAGGGAAGCTGTCACTGATCCAAAGAGAATCCAGGTGGAGGGAGAACTGGCACCAGCTGGCCAAAGACACAGGGCTGCAGCAGACAGAGAGCAAGGGAACTGCTGTGGAGTAACAACTGTGGGCAAGGAACCTACTAAGCCCAGAATAGTTAAAAGGAGAGCTCTGGCACTGAATGAGAAGAACATATTAACTTCAAACCCCAGAATGAGATCCCTAAGTCACTTTACTGTGATCAAATTCTAGTGACACCCCATGGCAAAGGACATCTCCCTCCCTCTACTGGATGGCCCACACACAGCAAGTGGAAATCCTACACTTCCTAGTAGCTACTCATACTGTTCCTCATTTTCACTACTGTAACACATTAGAGCCTCAGTCATGGCACAGACTCTGGGCATCCAATATCAAATGTGCTAGTACTATGGATCTAAAAATTCCTACTATGGGATGACACTGGTGTGTCAATCCATTTCTTCTACAGAACTTGCTTTTCAGCTTTGCTTTTTTTAAGACCTAGAAAAACCTGTTAAAACAAATTATCACAGTGTATGACAGGCAGTCTTACTTCTCACATTTACTAAATTTGGAGTGCTTTATTTCGGATCTTTAATATTCTTTGAAATAGCTTTCTGCAAGTAATGAATATAAAGTAGACAGACTGTGCTAATTTCCCAGGGAGACAACATAATTCTAGTCTCAACATTTAAACTTTACCGAAAGAAAATTCATGAGAATCAGGGTGCGAGGAATAAATTGGATCTTTTTTCCCCCTAGATATCCTCTTTTATAAATGACTGCAAATAAGAATTTGGGAGACATGACTTAAGTCTGCATTGACTCTGGCAAATCATGAGAGAATGACTCTATGGGAATCATTACATGCCAGCAACCAAAATATGATACTTTCTTTTCTCTAAAAGTAAATGAAGCTCAGAAAGTAGCAAGTGTGATGGCAAAAGAAGGTGTAATATATGGGAAAATTAAATATATCCAGACAACATTTTAGCAAAAGCAATGATCAATACTGAATTTAAAATATAATTATTAATTTTACCTGTCTTAAATATTGTCAAAATATGGCAGAGTAAGTGTAATTATGTCAGGTTACCATGAAAAAGGAGGAGGCAGTAAACAATTACCTCATATTACAAAAACACACACATACATTGAAAAAAACAGTAACACGAATCCTTTATCATCCTTTGCAGCTAGTGATGTTATTCTTATATGATGATTACATAATTCAATGAAGACTGATTTAAAAATATTTAAATTGTCACATCTTAAAAGAAGTATAATTATCAATTATTCATGGAAACCATTTTAATGAGGTCTCTGGTAAGACTCCTCCTCCAAAACTCACGAGAAATTAGTAATGCTCTTTTTGTAAGAAAAATACCTAGACCTCAGCCTGCTCACAGCTAACACACACTGCTCTTAGTAGAAGATATCTGACTGAAATGCAGAATTTCTCTGAGACATTTCACAAATATAGTTCTGGGAAACCCAATATAATATCTACACTTGTTCCTTTGAATAAAGTGCTCTATCACCTTCATGTGATTAACAGAATAAATTATTTGCTATGCTACACATTGACCTGTAGCCCTCTCTTTAAAACATGGCAGATGTCAGAGATAATAGATATCATAGCGAAATAACTTTACCGCAGGCATCTGCAGCATTCAGGGTTCGGGGTTTTTTTCTCCAGCAAGAATGGGGCAGTCCCAGGGAGTACCAAAGGATCTGACACAACTGTATCTATTTACCTAGATAAAATTTGCAAGTTCTCATGGTGGCTATAACATGCATACATACATGACACATACATGTCTGACATGTCAGTGTAGACTGCAGGTATGTATGTACACATGTATAGAAATAAATATTTGGCTTTGACTAACAAATCTCTGGTAAACATATGCTGGCATTTATGAATAAAAGACTATACTTACTATCACTATGTATTAAAATGACACATTTTCATTTAGCTACTCTCTAAATAGCTGAAAGCACACAAATTAGTTAATCAGTTTTAAGCAAGTACAGGTAAACACACTGCTAAATTAGGTAAACATACTTACTGCAGAAATTATCAGAAATCCTCTAGAATGTCAATACAGTTCATTAGTGCAGTTACGTATGTAAAATACATGTCGTTCCTGATGGATTTTCACAGATAGCATTTCTATAATGCTTTAATTTCTTGCAGCGCTCTCTATTTTTCAGCACAGAGAGAGGCCTTTCTAAAAGGCAGCACTGGGATAGACAAATAGTAACAGAGAGCTGGAGAGAAAGACAGACACCATGGCCTACTGACAGACTCTCCCCCTGTGAGCTGACAAGATGTTTCATGCACTGAGATTCAGTAACTTCAAATATGCAGAAATGCTTTCTTTCAAAACACACTGCAATATCCCGGCTCCAGGCTCACACATCTGCTGAAACCAACTGCAGTGCATTGAAAACATGTTCTTTCAACGTGGAGCTGCAGTGCTCCCAGACTGTCAGCATAAATGTATGTTAAACAGCTTCTGATTGCACAAAAGCCGGCATCATGCAGAAACCATTAAAACATTAAAGACAGACAATACTTACTCCAAGGTCAGCCCTGGAATTTGTAGCCTTTCCCGCTGGGCTTTCATTGCTGTTAGGTGCTACCACACTCTATTGTAATCATGACACACATTCACGGGCAGCATTCTGGCGATGACAGAGAGCCAAAAGAACCACTATAAAGGAATGGACTCAGGATCTCTTGGGGCGGGGGGAGGACCGTAAATTTGGGTCCTTCCACCTCTAGCTGTCACGAAGAGCTACCAGCTGCCTCTCTCAGGTCAGTGGCAGCGCACGCCGCACCAGTTTTGTAAAGCGAACAGCACCTTCAGTTGTGCACACCAAGTAATTCATCCCCGGAATTCCGCAGCAGCAGCCACTGCGCCAGCACACGCGCACGCACACGCACACGTTGCACCTCGGAGGATGGAGAGGTTCCCCTCGCTATGCCAGCCCACCACGCAGAAGAGCCTCTGCGCTTAACACAGTTTCTCTCAGCAAATGTCAAACATTCGCCACCCCCTCTGATCCTGCTGAATAGGATTTAGTCATCTTCTTTAAGTCACATTATCCCTTTCCCTGCTAAACAGACAGGCAGTTTCTGCAGCGATGGAACAGCAAACTGCTGAATGAAAAACAGGCTTTTCTCCTTTAATGGGGAAAATTACCTGCCAAAGCTTTCAAAGAACAAACATGTTGTAACACAAAGGTTAAAAAAAAGGAAGAGTCATCATTCTGTTCTGTCATGTTTGCACCTGAATTTTAAAGGGAAATCATCTATCATTTACATTAAGGTTGAGAGCCAAACCTAGAAATTGCTGAAAAATCTACCAATTTCAGCTTTAAAGGTAATGTCACTTTAAAGGTAACGTCACTTAAAAGTAAACCACTACGCAACTTTTTTGTAAAGACAGTTTTAGATCACTGCCACTATGTAGGATGTTTAACTTATTTTATTCCTTTTTTATGTACTTTCTCTTCTCCTGAGGTATCATTTTAATAAATAAATACTGTGAATTGTTCCATGAAGACCAGCAATTTTTTCAGTGTTCTGTAAAAAAGCAGGAAAAGCAAAGTGCAAGTGCTGATTTTTAGTAAGTTAAGAGCTAGAATATTTTATCTCATCCGCCTACTTTTCCTGTATACAATATAATAATGTCGACCACATGATTTTATTTTTTGCCAGAGCTCTGGACCTTCTCTGTGCATGGACAACTTCTATGGACTAGTCAAAGCAAAGGATCAAATGAAGCTGCTACTTTTTGGGTCCTTGGCTCAGTTCTGGAAGAAATGCGTGAGTTCACAGGTACGCAGCCATAGGTTTCAGAGACAGAGGGAAATCTCCTAGTTATGAAAACTGCTGAACTGGGTTTGGTGAACTACATTGCTTTTTCAACCACACAGTAGAAAAGAATAACTAAATTCTCTCTTTTATGTTTCCCACTGCAAAGTGTCTCCTTTTGTGTCTCCTACTCCTTTGTTTCTACTACAAAGTATTTTAAATCTCTGTTAAGTATTACCTGAAGCCTTCATTTACAGATATTGAAAACAAAACTGAAGGATACACAGAATTCTGCATTGAAATTTTTAAAACATGAGAGACATCTAGATTCTGAATCTAGCTGAGGTCCCACCAAGCATTACTAAGCCAAACAATCTCTCTAAAGAAGTTCTAAATTCTACTACCTCCTAAAGGAAAGAGAAAGGACAAGATTTAAGGAGTGAAATTCAGGCTGACAAACTGCAATGAGTGAATTCACAGATTTGTAAAGGCACAAAAATCAGTTAGGTGCCCAACTCCGAACAGCACTCTCAAAACACGTTTCTCAAATTTTATTCAGAACACAAGCAAAACATCAGTGTTCTGAAGATATTCTCAAACTGGAAAAATATAGTACAAGAATCAACTGTCTAACAGTCAAACAACTCTGCTGCTGAAACTATCCAGTGAAGCTGCCCATGTCTACATGATTTGAGTCTGGAGACAGCACTTTAGGAACAGAAATTTAACAAGAGAGCAGCAAAGTGTGGGATATTAGAGTCACGGGTCCCTGCCTCTCCCCTAGCTGCCTAGAACAGGCATCTCCCTATTCCCATTGCTCAGCACCTCTCAAACCAAGCTCTGTTCACTTAAAAATCCATCCATAAAGATCTCTTTTTTACATAATACTTCTTCAGTTGCTGAAAAGTCCTATTTCTGATGGAGACAGAAAATTTCAACAGGTAAACTGTGACTATGCGCACACCACATGTATACACTTTCAGTTAAGCTGTAAATGGTATTCAAAGAGCTTAACTTTGTGCATCCTAACCTTTAGTTTGGTGCTTCATCCCACATGTATACACTTTCAGTTAAGCTGTAAATGATATTCAAAGAGCTTAACTTTGTGCATCCTAACCTTTAGTTTGGTGCTTCATCCCGTTATCTGTGTAAGCATATGCCCACAGAACACCCAAGTAATTATTTGTTGTTTTGTAAAATTGTTAAATTTTCAATGAAGGCACAGAGAGTAGGAGACAGCGTAACGCCTCAAGGAGGGCAGCCAGCTCCACTGAATCAGGGTGCACCACAACTATTTCTGTAAACCAGCAAAAGGACTAGCTCTGAAGGAGAAGGTGTGCTTTGATCAAAAGCACAGTACAAATTTTACATACTACTTCCATAAGGCCAATTTTAATACTGAGGTGAACAGAAGGCCACAATCAAGGCATTCTGGTTGGTTGCCTCCACGTCCAAAAGAATAGTCTGTCACTAAACACTACTTCATCATGAAACATGATAGTTAGGTATTTCGTGCATTTTACCTGCAGGAGGGCAACACGGTCAGCTTGTCTTGTCTATAAAGGAAACTGAATTGGACTGGAAGTTGTGTACAGTCAGTTAAACATAAACAACTGCATCTAAGGGCTATTTTAGGACCACAGTAAATCAGCCTTTCTCCTGAGCTAATTTCTGCAAGCACTTCACATCGCATTAATGGTAAATTATTCTAAACTGAGATTGAGCTATAAATTGACGTTGAAAACTCTTCTACTATACATTTTGCCTGAAGCTTAGAAAATCATGATTTACTGAAAAAGAGAGATGAATACATAGTAAAAGATCAAATTCTTCTCATTGTTACAATCTTACACTTTTTGCAGGAGTAAATGGGAACTGCTTCATGCATGTGGGGGCAAAAACCAGTAGCGATTTAATTAGATGAAGCCTTGCAAGTAAAAGCTGATTTCAAATTTGATCAAAACAACTGTTTTCTCTTAATTTTGGACCGCTTAGATACCATCTCACCAACACAGAGTTAAGGAAGCAAGCAGAAGTTAAAAAGGAGGCTTACTGTACTACAAAAGATAAATCTAGATTAACCTGAACATACTGGCAAATTTATTGACAAAACTTCTATAGAGAAAATGTCTCATTTGGAAAGAATCTCAAACAAAAATTCACTAACAGCATTGAAGAACTGTAAGAATTGTATTGCCCTGCAAATGTAAACCCTGGTCTCCTCTTAGCTAGTTCAAGAGCTGAAAAGCAAATTTAAAAAGTGAAATGTAAGAATAAAAGCTTAAGTTATTCATTTAAGTCCTTACTGAGGTCTCCCTGGTTTAGCAATCACAGATATCTGGTAAAAATCAAGCAAAACCCGCAAAGCACAGCAGAATGTTTTATGTCGTTGAAACACAAACCAGAAAGATTTTTCTTCCATTGCACAGTTATTAATATTCTATGCTTTCAAGGCACCCCTTTTCTGCAGATGTTGGCTATGCTTCCTTCTTCCTCTTAAACAATGGTAAAACAATAATACCATTAACAGTGGAGGTGCCAGTGGCTTTCATTAGTCTCTAACATTTAACAACAATTACATTAAGATAATAAACAAGTCAATGCATGCTTTTTTTCTGCATGCACTCTTGGCTAATGTTTTCCAAAGGTACTCAAGGGTTAGTAGTCAACTCTCAAAGGATAATGACAACAGATACCTTTCTGTCATAATTCTTAAACCAAAGATCTGAATTTCTGATTAATCTGAAATTTCTATCATCTAATCTGTTTAGCACCTCAATTCAGAGATTCTGGTTCATTGGTAACACTGTAGTTTATAAAGAAGTTCTAACTGGAATGATACCGAAGCAGTTGACTGCAACATTGCTTCTTGGCATCAGTGAGACACAAAACATAGCACGAAGGAAATGGGATGAAAGAACACACACAGCCTCTTTCTGCATTCTTTCAACAGAGCACGCCTGGGCACATTATTAACTACATACAAAAGAAGTCTGAAATATGAACTACTAGTTTGTTACCTCTGGCTGAAGTCAACAGACTGACCAATGCAATGCATGTAAAGCAAATCTCATGCTTTAGCTATCTGCTAAAAATAAAAAAATAAAATAAAATAAAATATTCTTCATATCGATGTCTAACTGCGAGTTTGTGCAGGGTTGTTTGGCTATTTACTACTTTCCCCAGAAGTATTTGAGATAGGTCACAGCTAAGGAAGCAATACCAGATAGTAAAAGGAATGCTCTTCCTTAGATCCCTGCCTGGTATGTCTCTCTCATATGCTCAAACTCAAAATAATTGCCCAATTTGCAATTGCAAGGAATATTTCATCTTGGTCAGATTACATAAGGAAAAGGAGAGGGGCTGTCCTGTTTGCTTCACTGGAGAAGGAAGGAAGTGGATGAAATGACAGAACGTGTTTGCACTTGCCCACAACCAAGAGCTCAGCTTACACCATGGGCTCAGCATGGCATGCAGAAATAAATTACTTGTCACTGCAGGGCAGAGGGCAGACCTTGGTAGAACCTATATGGTCCTGCGTTATCAGTGTTCAATACAAGCCAGTCCACAGCACTATAAACTCCCATGTTAGGGGGATGACTGTTTGGTATCCCACAACAGAAAGTCATACTAGATAACCCTTCTAGCCTTAAGTTCTGTTACGTTTCAACATTGTGGATGTACTGACATTTACAGGCATATCCATAAATCTGACACCAGTAAGCAATTTTCAATAATGTATTTTATTAATGCGTCACTCGAGTACCCAGTAAAAGCCCAGGTGGTCTTACCTACACTTTGCCAGAGTCTATTTAGAGCTGTAACTCTTACTATTCTGTAAGGGATTTGTTTTTAAATTATAGTTTTAAAAAGCACTCTATTAAATTCCAATGTATTTTAATAACTTTCTATAAATTGGTTGCATATTCTGGTGATAGCTCTGTGGTATTGTTTGTATTATTAAACAATGGAATAGAGCAAAGGAATGTGTATATTAGGAATGTTAATTAACCAATAAAAATAACAGAATTGCTGTGTAGATCTCTGGTAAGTTAACCCAGTAACCGGTTGTCACACTGAACATCTTAATTAAATCCACTAATCCTAAAACACTGCAGACAAAAGCAATCACTAAACGTGCACCAGCCAAGATGTGGCAAAATCTCTCCACATCACCACACACTCCCATTCTTACACAGAGAGTTTCAATAGACAGTTCTTATATTTTCCCTAGAGCCAGGACAGCCTCCTTGTATGTGCAAACAGGTGACTGTGAGTTAAAGTGGGACTGATGTGACTGGTACTTGTCTATTCTTTGTCTAAACATCATTTGAATTATTACCATAGATAACACCAGCAAGAGGTGCCATCCAAAGACGTGTTAAATAGCCTTCCTTGTATTCCACCAAGCAGTTTCCCATCTCCTTTAACTAGGCAGCATCATTTTGTACCTGCCTGTGAACGCTCAAAAATAACATTCCATACAAAATCAAAAGCTCAATCAATAAAAGAGCACACCCTTTGACAAAATTTTTTTAATGGAAAACTCCCAGAGTAACTACTTCAGATTTAAGACAACTTCCTATCATATTTCACATACTATAAGAATAAAAAAAAAATTAAAAAAATTAGAAAGCAATAAAAATATCTCTACTAATAAAGGCTTGTATCAACAGACTTCAAGCTAATACTAAAACTGTAAAAAGCTTGAGAAATTACACATTAGTAATAATTATGGTCCCAATCTGCACCACCTTTCAACACAAAAAAGGTAGCATTAAAAAAATTAGAGGCAAAAATAGATCTAATTTTTGAAGAGTTCTATATTACAGAGTTTAAACAGTTATTTTCTAACTTTTAAGATCCTTTTTACACAACCCAAACCCAGGCTCTTAATGAGCATTTGTTTATCTCATCTTTATTTAAGCTATTTTTCAGTGCTAATTGATGGCATTTAACTTTCCTATATTTATTTTTCATCAAAAGAATAAAAACATAAAAAAACTTTGAAAACATAAAAATCCTCTACTGAATAGTTTTCCAAGATCATTATGGTATCTATAAATCTTCTTCAAAATGTTAAAGGACAAATAGGAAATTCTATGATTCCGTTATCCAGCCTGCAGCTGCATTTTCCCCAAACCCTACACCCATCTATCAACAACTAATAGGTATGTATGTACAGAGTTACCAAGCTCTGTTTTGGCTGATTGATAGCTGATTCTTTATTAAGGCCCTATCATGCACACAAATACAGATATGCCTGCAGAAGCTTCTGCAGGCTACACAAGTATGCTCAATTTTTTTTTTTTAAATTCACCTTCTAGTTCCCTTGGAGGTAGGCAAGTGCTCTGAGCTGAGGTGAGCAGCAGAAAGAGAGCCATCAGTCTTTTAAAAAAAAAAAACAAACCTCAAGAAGTTTGAAGCTTGAGTCTTTTTTTTGACCTGTCTTATGCTTACGTGAAGCCCTACACACATTTCCACAGGGAATCCTGTCGTTTCAGACAAGTATAAATGAGTAATGTCTGTTACGAGACAGTATTTTCTTCCATGAAAGCAGATACGTAAAATATGGCATCAAGCTTCAGCAGAAAGTTTGGGCAAATAATCCCACAAACATAATGACAGATTATAAAGAAAGCTAGAAGGAAGTCAAGAGATCATATTTTCCTTCCCCCAAAGAGGTCTATTATACCTGTATTACCCTTATTGCTCCAGTCAGGTGTTTGTTTCATCTGTTCTTAAAAGCTGATAGTGATTCCACAACTCCTCTGCTTCACTGCTGAGAGACGCTAAGGCCTTCCACAATTTCCAAAGTAAATCCCCCTTGTTCCAACTTAAACACATTATGTCTCGCTGTACACCCCAAGAACACACAAAACACTTTTACTTCCAACTCACAGCAGATGTTCCACACACTGGAAGACTTTCACGAACATCCCTCAGCCTTTCATTCTCTGGAGTAAATAACCCTAGCTTGGTAAATATTTTTCCATATACCATGTCAGATTTTCTAACCGGTTGATAGCTGTCATTTCCTCTCAGGTGATCCATCTCAACACACAGAACTCCAATAAAAGGCCTTATAAGTTCTGTCTGGGAAAGAATAATGATGCATGTTTTGCAGCTCAAAATATCTGCTTCCCAGCATGAGGTACCCACTGACCCCCATCAGCATCACACTGTAGATTATCACAGATCCTCTTCTGCAAACTGACACTTATCCAACTATCTTGCACTTGAAAATCAGATTATTTTCTGGGCTGTTCTATTTTACTTGGTATAATTTCTCCAGGTTGTCAGAATGATTTTGAAACCCCATACTGTTCTTCAATATATTTGCATTCTTCTCAGCTTGTTGCCTGCTGCAAACTTAATAAACACCATCTATTCCATCACCTAGGTCACTAATGAAAAATAATGACTAAAACCAGTCAACCAGATTTATTACATCTGCAGCCCAGTGTAATTTCTTGGTTAGTGTTTCTACCCTATAAGCAATATAGTAAAAGGTTCTCAAAAATTACGATCTCTCCACCCCATGCCCTCACCCCACCAAGACAGATTTGCTGGTATGGCTTACTGGTAAAACTTGGCTTAAAAAAAAAAAGCCAACAAAGTTCTGACTTATAGAGCACTAATATAAAAGCTTTCTGGATTTAGATCTACATAGATATATTCTTGGTTCTTCTGACAGGCATTTCAACCATAAAAACAGCCATATTTTTAAATGTAAATTAAAACATTTTAAGTGTCTCGTAGCAGTATCTAGGAGAGAAGTATTCTCACAAAATATGACAATGATCTATAGAAATTCATTTTCAGTAGCATCTTGATATTAAGAAGAATCACAGAGCAGTTGAGGCTGGGTCTCAAGGCCATACCTACATATGAATGTAGAATATGCCTGGTTTAATCTTGTTTCTATTACATGCTGTGTTGAAGTGGGATATAAGTCTAGTCACCTGACTGGAAAATAGTACCACATAGCAGAGCGGAAAAAACATCACAGATACGTCACAGATACCCAGAATAGCATGTTTGTCTCAAATACCATGCTTGCCTTCACTGCCTAGGGGCATGGCCACACTAAACATTCATGAGTGAAGCTGCTGGGATATGAGGAAATATGATTATATGCCATTACACTGCCTCTTGCACTGTTGCAGTCAACACACAATGAAATATAAAGTAAGAAACTCCAAAAACCTGTGTCAGCCTTTTAGAGTCATTTGCTTCCCGTAGCAGTTATCTGCCACCCTTTTCAGGCAAGCATGGCAATAATATGGATCCACTTATCCTCAGCACACTTTTTCACCTTTTCACATGCCTGTGAGAGCTGTCACAACACACCCTGTTGAACCTCACAGATCTAAGCTTGACTAGGTGGCTAGGAAAAAATACAGCAGAGAAGCAGAAACCCTACAATATTTGGGAGAAAGGGCAAGGGGACAGAGATGGCAGAGAAGAGCACACAGATAGCAGGAATGTGTGCTAATGCCAGGTTGGCTGCTGCCACAACTCAATGAGCAAAAATTCTTTAAAGACTACACAGAGGCAGAACTCCTTGATTAGCTCTTATGGAACAGAATGGTATCATGTCAAAGCAACATTTTCCTTCACCAAACCTACTGCCATCCTGCTGCCATCCATCCCCCCCTTTCCTTTTCAGCCTGCCACAGAAGCCACCCACCTTCCTGCTGCCCAGACTTTTGGCTGAAGTAACCTATTCTGTTTTTGCAAGCTCCAGTCTCTCACTGAGCCATCAACCCCGCCCTAAGTATTGCACATGCTGCCTGCCCCTCAATTTAGTCCCAAGAGCCACCACCATCCTCCCACACACAAAGCTTTTGGCAAACAGGTTCTTGGTATGCCTATCTCCATACGAAAACTACATCCACATGAACGAGTTCTGCAAGCCTAAACCTGGCTCAGGATCCCTGTCCCAGGTCTCAACTTCTCTTCCTCAGAGAACATATCTGCAGGTAAGGTCCATGGCTTTACACAGAGGCTGAAAATACAAAGAGATGGAAAACCTCCAGCAAAACGGAAATGTGTCAAGAAGTCCATTCACATGACCCATGGAAGGGAGGCAGATACTACGATGGAGGAACGTTAACAGGCCCAAGACGTTTTAGGCAGAGACAGAACTGGTAGTAGATGTAAAAATGGCTACAGCCACAAACATAACACTGTATGTTCACCAAAAAAAAAAAAAAAAAAGGGGGGGGAAAAAAAAAGAAATAGCCAACTTAGCTATAGAGCAAGCAACAGAGACCCTGCTGCCACACTGTCATCTGCCTGCTTTAAAACTTCTGTCTATGGACACATAACTGCAGATAACAAATATACTAATGTCCATTATGATAAGCAACAATACTGGTTTAGAATACTGACAGTAGTAAAAAATGTTCAAGTCTGTTTTTCATAGGAAAGAGGGAGGGGAAAGAAGACTTCCCTCCTCCTCTGAGACAAAACAGAAGTGGCTCATTGGGATTTCATGATCTTCACTCATGACATCTGTAGAAAGTCAGCCTCTACTTTATATAATGGAATGGCAGTAGTACTGCAAGTTTCAAAGGGAAAATCAGTAATGCCAGAATGCATGACAGCAGACGCAGGGCAGGCAGATTTCTAATGTTCAGCATTAGAATACAGGTCATATTACTGCTACTACAGGAACAAATATAAGTAAGTAATGGCCAGTCTTCGCGAGCGAAGATTTGGGAAAGGTCATTAACCCTTCAAGCCTGCGCAGCAGTGGATTTTTTAGGTGAGACCCAGCGTGCGCTGAACTGAGCCCACCCTTTAATCCTGAGGTTCATCTGCCGGGGCCGAGCGAGCTTGGACGGTGGCAGTGAGGGTCTCAGGACGTAGGTTTGTTTAGAGTGACCTTCTCTTAGATGGATTGCCTTACAGGGCTGACGAGCTCCATCTGCCCGGGGGGCTGGGAATCGAACCCGGGTCGAAGTGGTGAGAGTCCTGCCTCTGGTGGACCAGAGGGGCCTCTGGTGGTCTAGTGGTTAGGGTGCAGGACTCTCACCGCTGCGACCCGGGTTCAATTCCCGGCCCCCCGGGCAGATGGAGCTCGTCAGCCCTGTGTGGCAATCCATCTAAGAGAAGGTCACTCTAAACAAACCTACGTTCTGGGGACCTCACTGCCACCGTCCAAGCTCGCTCGGCCCCGGCAGATGAACCTCAGGACTAAAGGGTGGGCTCAGTTCAGCGCACGCTGTGTCTCACCTAAAAAATCCACTGCGCAGGCTCGAAGGGTTAATGACCTTTCCCAAATCTTCGCTCGCGAAGACTGGCCATTATTACAGGAACAAATATATTGCACAGAAATCTGAATGCCTCTTTTCTTAAGGTAAAACCAAACATTTATTTTTAGTCTCTACCTCACTGTTAACCTCCACCAAAAAAAAAACCAAACAAACAAATAAACAAGCAAACAAAAAAAAAAACAACTTCTCATTACAATTCGTTAAGCAGAGCACAGGTTCATCAAGCCATCATGTAATTTGCCCAGAGCCCAATCATGGCCCCAATCCTACAGAAGCTAAATGTCTGCAAGCAAGAAATTGCACAGCCTCAAAAAGAGGCTGTAGATTAAGAAATTATTCAAATCTTTGTAGCATCAATGCAAAAAAAAATCAATTCATCAATACAGCATACAGCAGCCTGCAATTCGTGAGGATTACTCCTTTGTGACAATTCTTTTTGACAAATTTCAGACATTACTTAACTTAAAACTAGACTTCCCGAAATTAATGGCACTGGGGGAAAAAAGAGTGTACAAGATGCTGTTTCAGTATATCAGATTTTCAAGGTTTACTATTAAAAATTCAAGCTGTGTTGACTAACAGTGATTAGCCACAATGTTCTTCTGCCAGCTTTCTCAATGCATAAATACTTTCTTAGGCAGCAGAATAAAACAGGTGGTTATATGGTCATTTGTTCTTTTTGTGTATGTGATACAATTTTGCAGAATAAAATCAAAGAGAAAGAATTTTACTTGCTGGCAATGCAATGTCTGTTCACAAAACAAACAAGAGGACATAGCCAATGCTAATTTAAGAATGTTAATATGCATCTATCACATTTGCCACTGACAGTCAGAACTGAACCACACAGTTACCTCATTCATAAAATGTTACCCCTAGACCCCACCCTGCTGCTCAAACATCACTACTTCCTTGCCTCAGCAGCTCACATTTCCAGCCATTAAACTCCCCTACCACGTTCTATATGCTCTTGCTATATATCCCTTGCTGCTTCTATGCACAGAGAAACACTGCAAACACCACAAACTGCTGGTTCAACAAGTAATGCAGGATACGAGAACAGAACCCAAAGACACAGAGGGAGCAGTTCAGTGAAAAAGTCCGCAAGCAGAAAAGGCTGCTCAGGGGAGCATGGGACTGATGCGTGGGGAACAGCAGGATAGCCAATTTGTCAGACCTCCATCCCATTACTCTTTTCTTGCCTTGTTTTGCCTAATTGACTGTTCAAGTTTTAGTAGTGAACTGGTAAGATTTTTACTGCTATTTCTTTGTAGAGATTCAATTATTTTAGCACCTTGGCACCTGTTTTCACATCACCAGCAATTCACTAGCGACGAGATCTGTCCCTCAAACCAGGTTGAACCTCGTGCTATAAAATAATTATTTGCATGTATAAAAATATTTTAAACTATTGTACTGCATGAACATTTTTCAATTTAGGCAAAGCATGTAAGCACCCAGATACTTAATTCTCTTTGCTTCCACCAAGCATCATGTGACAACCCCATCCTGAAATTCTGCCACATGCCTACAGAACTATGGCTTGACCCTATAGGCTGATTTAATTTTGCTTTTCCCCTGTGGCTTAAGTCTGATCAGAGTTTTGATAAAGAACTACTTAAGATTATTTTTCATTCTTGACCCTGTCCTGTCCTTGCCTAAGTAGCTGAAGCAAAATTCCAACAGGGCACAGCACACTCAGTGTGCTGTGGAGACGCACAGTATCTGGTCACTTTACATTACTTAGATACCACAGCACTCATAGAACAACAGCAGATAAATACCACATTATACAATTAAGCTTTAAAGCATGACCACCTCATTTTCTAGGCATTTTCTAGGCATCCCCTCCAGGGAGATTGCTATTTGAAAAATTTTGTTATGTATTTGAATAGTTTTCAAATACACAAAAAAAGTCATCACCAGCACCATCTGACTTTTTTTTTTCATGTATAGATAAAGGCTGTGTGCATGCACACACACAGATGAGCATGAATTTAATAGTTAAAGGGTATCACAAAGCTTTAAAATACTCACAAATAGTATATGTAATCTTTCACTGAAAAGGGACACGATGAATTACATTGAAATAGATCATTCCTTTCTCTAACATGTGATGTGATAAATCATAGAGGACATAAATGTATAAAATCCACACATATACTAGTAAAATCTGAGTTAAGAGACAACTGCAGATACAAGTAATAATATTAATATTGGTGTAAATGAAGCAGGGATGCAAATTTATGTGTGCAAGCACCAAAAAGACCCATCAAAACAAGATTAAACAGAATGACCTATACTGATAGCCAAGGACACAACTAACAGCAATAAAATACCAAGGGATGTGTTGTTTACACCGAAATCAGGCCTGTGCTCTCCACAGCACGGACGACTTATCTGCAGAAGACTCTACACTGACTGGCAACAGGAAGGTGGCAACAAGGCTACCCAGCACACTGTACATGCCACTACTCTACCTGTTAGCCCAATACAACTTTAAAAGAAGGAAACACAGACAATGGTCAGCAGACTTGCAAAAACATGTATGGAGGCTGAAGTAAGAAAGATTGTGAGGGAAAAGAATCATGTCACAGTAACTGTTGGCTCCTAAATCATATAAAAAACATAATCAAATTTTTCTTTGTCAGTCACAAGGAACCCAAGAGATGCAGGGGAAAAAAAATTCAACTCAGTGACAGCAGTAGAAAACCCCCGAAAGGTAAGGACAGAAATAATGCTGGTAACAACACTAAATACGCATTTTAAGAATCAAAATGGGCTATGGAATGTATCTCTCAGGGCACAATCCATCCATATTAGAACAGAGAAATTCATTACTTAGCAACAATATTTAATCTATGCCATTCTCCAAATTGAAGATAGCAGGTCACCTATAAACATATCCAATTTTTTATTATATAGAAATCTATGTGCACACAGAAACTGTCAATCCAATACCAGTTTTGTCCTTAGAGCCTTAGAGCTCTTCTCTTTGTTTTTCTTAAGCATTGTAGGCACGATCTCATAATTCCATTCCACTCAATGGATCATTCCCACTTTTTCCTTAAGGGGAACTGACAGTCCGTATTTTTCACTGATAAAAAACTTGCTTACGAAACTGTTTGTAACTTTCTTGAAACTTATTTAATCAAGTGCCTAAGCAAGAAGTGGCTTTAACTAGTGTTCCTCTTGAACACTCTTGGCTGGTCACAATCTTATGTTGCTGTTATCCAAGGATATCAGCTGTTTCACTGTAATGTATAAATTAGTTTAATGAAAATTCTGTGAACAACTTTGACATTTCCACAGGAGCAAGCAGATTACATAAGTGCTGGTACTGAACCTGAGTCCATATTTTATAATTACTGAAATTATTTTCAGAAATGTCAGGAGAAAGACAGATGCAGCAAAAATAAATACATAAAAGAGGTCCTCTCCAAATTAAACTGAAATTGAAAAAAAATAACAAAAGAAGACAGAAAGAGAACAGATTTAGTCTGGAAAAGTCAGGTATTTTACTTCTAGGGCAGGTACTTTAACCATGGAAGCTCTAAATAAAGGAGAAACTGCCTCTAGTCACTCATTTCTTTTATGTGTTTCTGTTTCTGACAGCTCCTCTCCACCTCAGAGAAGCCCAATTAATTTGTTTTTAGGAGAAGAGCATTTTAAACCAGAATGTACCTACTCAAAGCTAAGTTTAATTTTTGTGCCACAACCTTTGAGTTCACGCCCTGTCTCTCTCCTGTTTTTATTTTGCTGAACTCTGTGGGTATGGTAAGGAAACAAATCAGGATAAGGATCACTCATGCCTTAATTCAGTGATGGAAACTCACCTGCTTTAACTCACACCATGCACTGAGAGATCATCTCTGGCTACCTACTTCAGCTAGATACACTCTAAATGTCTAAAGCATAGTGATTTGTAGATGTTATCAGACATTCCCTGGTTCATCAGAGAATTTGCATGCTTCATAGACAGACAACAGCAACACTTAATTCTGATCAAATTAAATCTCTATTTCTGAGTCTGGCTTAACATTAAACATAAATGTCTTCCTTGGTATCTGGAAGTGTTTGGTGAAAATAACAAATCAGTAAAAATATCTAACAAGATATAAATAATCCATCTCCACAGTGGCAGTGTGCAAAAATGTACTTCAGTATAATTTTCTAATGGACTTGAAAGTGGGATACTAACAGCCGTGCAGATTTACAATCATGTTAAGCTTATATAAAGTCAGTTTTGCTACTGGAGACAGCCTGAGAGAAAGCTCCCAGATATTCATTCTGCCTCCATGCCATCACAACCCGCTGCCAGAAGGTGTTTGTGCAGCTGGGCAGTTAAACATGCTGAAGAACCTGCATGAAGCAAGGTGCAACCAGGATCAGTTCTGCCTGTGTCCACTGGACCACTTGTGCCAGCACAGCCAGGGCACGCTCTGAGTATGGAAAACCTCACTTCTTTCTCAACCACCACCTTTATCTCTGTTTATGCCAACTATGCTAAGGTTGCTCACCCTTGAATCAGCTCTCCTTGTCCTGCCTAAAGGTGCATCCTTGGCATGCCACTGGCTCTGAAGCTCCAGAATACAGTGTGTTGTGCTTCCCTGGAGCCATTCAGGACCTCTAGATGTTTTTCACAATGAAAACATAGGACTTTTCACATTTTGAAATTCAGTCTTCGTGTCAACATGCATAAAACATGCAAATACAGCAGCCAACATGGCCCATGCACACCATCTCTGATGCCACAGCCATTGTTAACCTCAGCACTGTGAGCCCTGTTAAACAAGACAGTAGTATCAAAGACACTTTAAAATACCATCTGCGGAAACCTAAGCACTTTAATAACTAGATATGATTATGCTGACAAGGGGCTATTTCTTTACTATACTTTAATAAAGTCTCAGCAACGTTACAGAAGGTGCACTTACATCTCAGCGATCAGCCACAAAAATATGTATGTGAATGCAATTGAGGTGACTACACTGCAGTCATTTTTCAAACTCAGAGAAAAATATCTAATAAGATTCAATGTCAGACATCCTAGCAAGAGTAAGCAAGGTCAAGTTTCAAGAGCCACTTTCTGCTCTGGCTGAAGTCAACAGGAGTTTAGCCATTAACTTTAAAAGAGTCTGTCTTCTGCCCACACAACAGTTTCAGGTTAATATAAAGTACCAAGGACACCAAAAGAAGGCACCAAAAACCATTTTCCTTAACGGTTTTTTCACTCTGTCATTCCAATAATCAAATATTTGATGTGAAATTAGTTTTATATTTTCTTGATTTTTCCTAATTAATATGTTTGCTTATTGTTTAAGATTTCTTATGCATCAGAACCTAAAACACGAGTCTTTTCCTAGACAGTAGATATCCTATGAAGTACAGACTTCTGGTATGCCATTTAAGTCAGAACAGCAGAGCACTTAAATCCACTTTCCCAGCAGTTAGTTTCAGTTATTCACATACCTAACCTTACTATCACCAAAAGCTACACAGAAATATCAAGCTGAAACCGAGTAACTAGCCCCTTGTGCCAGAGCTTAGCGTTTTGTTTCACAATGTGTTGTCACACTAACGCAAGCTTATTCACGTACAGAGATTGTCTTGTAGTACTAAAGCACTTTTGAAAGAAAGTAGTAAGTGAATAGAGTTTGTTTCTTAAGACATTGTTATGTTCATAGTCCAATACTTTCTCAACAAATTACTAACAGAAAACAAGAAAATAAGACATACAAATAAAAAATACATGCTTTCAAACCAAACAGCTCAAAACTACTGGAAAATCAAATCCAAGGTACAGAAATTGTACAGATACAATTAAACTCAGTATCAGAATACATATTATCATAACTAAGTAACAATTTATACAAGAATATACAGTCTTTACTTCCATAATCAAAACAGTAGCTTAACAATCCTATACGTTCAGTAGAACTCATCTATTCTTTGTTCCTACCTTTTCATCCACTGGACTGTTCACAGAATTTCTTAAGGAAACAGTTCTACTTTCATGATACATGTATTTGATATCATTCATAAAGAAATCAGATTTCTTCCTTGATTTTTAACAAGAAAAATCTTCAATACGAAACAAAAACTTGAACGTAAGAACTTTTTGTCACTTTGAAAATCCCTCACACAGCTCCTCTAAAAGACAGGCATAAAAAGGTGACTGCACAATCCTCAGGTTTTCATTTACAATCTTCATTTCTTTCCAGGTATTCTAAGGCAGATCAAACACCACACTTAACCTCCATTTTAACTGTCCTGAGAAGAAGACTAGTCCACTCTAAAATCATAAAAACCATGTACTATACTGTGAGCACAATACAGAAAAACTTCATATACTTACAAACTTCCTCTTCTTGGAAGGCTCAACTCCTTCTGCAACAGAAAAAAAAGTTACAGTGTATTAGGAATAAAACATTTCAATTGAAAGTGGCCTTTTTAAGAAAAGTACTGTAATCCTGTCGTCCCACTAGTAGCAGAGAGACAGAAGACGTGTTGTGACAACAATAAAAGATGATATATATTTTATATGTACCACCTTCTACTCTTATTTGAAATATTATCATTAGCAATTGGAAAAGACTAGGCCTTTTTGTAGCAGCAATATTAAAGTATTTCAGGCAATAGATATTATGGAAAAGCCTTACAGTCAGCTATGATGCACTGGTAACACTACTAAAATTTGCAAGAGTCAGTGACAAAGATATACTAAGTTCTTCTAACACTGATCATTTGCAAAAGTTGTTTACAACAGGATCACAAGCTAAATAGATGACCATCACCACCAAGCTTTCTATACTATGTTCTTTAAGACAAAAAAGATGAAGTACATAACAGTTTTGTCCACTATAAATAATTATAATTGATTACAATCTTCCACAAAGTACTAGCATAACAACAGAAACACTGTTGTTAAACATTTCTAAAACTCTTGCTGAGAACAATTAACAACTAACTACTTTGTATGTGACTGGCCAGATACCTCGATGTCAAATGGAAATTACAAACAAACATTTTACTGTTATTTTAGCAATCTGCTGCAGTGTTCCACCACCTTCCTTTTTTTTATTTCTCACATGAACTTATATTCTGAAAGCTAATTAGTTAAGTTGTCTTTGCAATCATGCCCAGCAGGGGATATCAACTACATTCAAACAAAGGGACAACTTGTCTGACATAGAGGTCATACAGTCAAGATACATGTGAAGTTGAAGAGCATCATGAAAGACAAGGCTGCATATGAGAATGGTTCAAGTTATATGGATGGATGCATTTACTCCTTTTACTGCATTCTTTTATATTTATTTACAGTAACCTCAAAAAAGGATGTTGTAAAGTTTCTACTCAGTTTCCATTCAATAAGTTATCAAAGGGAATAATTGCAAAACTCTTCCAAAAGTAGTTACGTACATGAACTCTGTGTAAGTGTGCACACACAATTATTTCACACAGCAAAGAAAGTAAAGTTATGGGCATTGATCAGAAAACATGCATGAAAATACAATCAAATGGACAAAAATAGTTCAGCCAGGCACCCTAGAAAAGGCCATAGGGGAATAAATAATTATGTATTCTTTAGAGAATTTTAAATGGTGTGCAGTAAATAAAGCCGTGGCTGCTAAATGAATGATAAGGCCTAAAATATCAAGTAGCTGCTCAATTCCTGAGCACCGCCTATCCTGTTCACTGAATGAGGCAGGAAAAAATAGTGTGAAACAATGCAATTAGAGATCACAACGCAAAGGCAAAGGAGAGCAGAATTAGGGACCTTGGTAACAAATTCTGGCACTTCCTAGGAAGTTCCAGCAACTGTTCAGAATCTGCATTTTAAAACAACACCTTTTAGCATGACATAAGCTTATATACACAAGAACAGTTACACCTGCACACAGTATTGCATTATAAAGCTAATTCTCCTAAATTTAAAACGTCACACTCATCAGGAACAAAATGTAACTGCAAGTTAGGACCCACGTACTTCCCTTGGTATTTTTTCCTTGAATATTTACAATGTCATTGTGTTCAATTTCTAACACAAAAATTTACTTGTAATGCTAGGCACTGTCATACTGCAGCAGACAATGCTTGTGGAAAAACTGCCAAAATGTATAAGCAAGAATTATCCATGGGTTTGCGTTGCAATATGTACTTTTAATTTGTTTCCTATTAATCAGATTTTTTTTTGTTTTGTTCAATCAGGTTGTTTTGGTTGTAGTTCATCATTATAACAGCACAGCAAATGACAGATACTGCCTTCTGTAGACACCTGAAGTCACGTTAATCTCTTGGCGCATTCTCACGCATGCCATACTGAAGCATTACTTTTGACTGCAGAATAAGGCTCCAAAAGATTATTGACTCACTGATAAAGATGTTAAAAACTGCCAAGATCACCCCATATGAAGTAAAAAATAAGCAAAACCTTAAGTATGTAATTCATACAGGATGATTTAGAAAACATTTTATTTCTAAGGCTGGATTTTAAAACAATATACATATAAACAAATGAAGGACAGAAATAAAAGAAATGTCCTTCCTGGATAAGATCCCTATCCTCATTTTTCTTATATATCATAGCAATGATATTAAAATTAAAGGTCAGTTCTCTCATGCTTCTCCAGCTGGAGTGTCTCCAAGAAAAAAAAAATCTGAAATGTAGTAAACAGAAGCTTCTTTTTCTGTCTCACATCAGCCTGAATTATTACAGCTCCTACATGATTTTTCTAGTTTCACTTAGGACTCACCTGCCTCAAAGATTTTTTCACAGCCTCAAGGAATTAATAGATTATCAGCTGTGTCAGTACAGGCCTTCTCGCTCCAGACAAGGTTCACTAACCTGATGCTAGCTTTGTAATAGTACAGCACAGCTCCACAACTGGATCTACAAAAAACAGTTGGGAAAAGCATAAACAAGCTCTACATGGGGCTAGCCAATAGCTTAGATTAGAGAAATCATTTATTTCCTAGGTATATAAACACCATCCATTCTAAAAACCTAAAGATGCCACTTTTACCCTGTTACCTAGCTGTTTTACTCACACCCATTGAAAATAAGGATGAACTATACCACACCAAAAATCACGGAGTTCTTAAGGGTTGCAACACTCTGGTTCAGATCTCAGTTAAACTGCAAGTGACCCGCAACAACTGGCATTACAGCGTCTCCTTTCTGAAAGCCTCAACTGAAGACCCAAAAGACCTGTCTGTCCTAGTTCCGCTGCCCAGCATCCAACACATGCAGACTGCTTAAGGTAAAATTTAGCAGGGTCAGGACCTTCAGATCACCTACTTAGCAAGCAAGAACCTGGGGCATTAAAAAGAGAAAAAGATGTCTTTGCTACCACTCGGCATGGCTTTCAGTCACCAGCCCTGTCCCAGAGGACAACACTATGCGCTTTTGCCCTTATCCTACATGGAATTCTCCTCTGGCCAGTTCAGGTTGGGCTCGTTTTAGGACCGTGTCATTCCACTGCAGTAATACAAAGCAGACTTAATGGACCAGAGACTCTTGCCCTTGAGGCCCTGTGTATTTCAAAAACTATTGTCACGAAACAGATATATCTTGCCTCAAGTTTAAGATATCTGTGCAAGCTGTACCAAATTGCTGTGATGTTACATTAAGAACCACATGTACTGAATTTAATTGCAACTATCATTAATAAATTCAAACTCTACTCTGTGCATTTTACTATCAATAACATGGTTTTACAAGCACAAGTGCTTTTTGATTATTTCAGTAATTATGATTCTTCCTCTGGTTCTACACACCTGTGAAACACTTCAGTATGGACAAGTTTAATATCTGCATCAGAGTGCAGATATTCAGCCTTATAAAAAAACCACACTGACCAAATAAAGCACAGTGAACTTAATTCTGGATCAAAGCCTTCACCCCACTAACTATAAACACGGTTTAAATAATAAAATTATATTAATAGATTTAAACGACAGAGGTGACTTAGACTTTACAAAACATTTTAAATACTGAATTTCATCCCCTATATGGGAGGAAGAAAACATGACATTAACTTACTGCTTGTTACTAGATTCAGTTTTAAAGAATCAACAAGAAACTGCCACATCCATAAACAACTAAAGACATAGGTAATGTTGTCAATACAGATTGACTTCACAAACACAGTAAATCTGCTTCATCTTCCAACAACTGCAATGTTCTTTCAGAGTTTCCAGTTGTCCATAAAGTGGTCTGGAAAAACACACTTTTTCAAGACAAATTCCAGTAATGCACTCTTGAGCTGGGGAGGTGTTAGATATGGTAAGATTCATATGACTTTTTTTTTATTTTTATCACTTTTGCTGTACCCATCCATTATAAACTGTAAGCATCTAAAGACTTTCTGGTAACACGTGTTAGATCTTAAGACTAGGTTAACATTGTAACATTAACACTGCATTAATAACAGTAGGAAGAAAAAAATCAGCAATGGCACACAATTCACCTTCTTATCATCATGACTGACAGCAAGAATTACTGCTTTGAGGGATGAATTTGAAGGATTTCTTCTTTAGCAATTACTACATTTTTGCTAAGATAAGATGGGGGACGACAGCAGATCTGTCGTGTGTCTCACACCAAATGTGCTTCTCCTGCTCTAAGTCTGTTTCTCTGGCAAAGCTCTCTTTTGTTCTTATGACAACTTACAGTGTTTCCTAATAAGCCTCTTCCTCAGAAATGGTTTTATATAGTGATACCAGGGTGGAATTTTTCTAGTCAGGATTAACTAATTTTCAAAAAGATGAAGAAATATGTTCTTTGTCAGTCAAGGTGTTCTCACTCAGATCTGATTTCTGTCAAAACAGATGTAATTATAAAACTGTTCTCACTTTCAGATGACCCAAGTGACTTCATATTAGCACCACCTCTTTCTCAGCACTCTGAGTTTTAAGCCTGTCCAAGTTGCAATTCTATATCCACTTTTCTCAGGAAAACTCTACCGATACCATCTTCATTCATAATGTAAGTCAATGCCTTATGGTGAAGTTTGATGTTCTGCCTTTCAGCTGAAAACTTTCTGATTCTTTTCATTCATTCAGATGCAGTCACCAGGTTTTTGCTTGCTTACTGTGTACCCTCATCAGTTAAATCAAAGGTCATCTCTTCACAAGCACATTCAAGAATGAAAATTGCCACTACTGCACTGGCAAACACCAGAAGGTAGTTACCACTACTCAAGGAAGATTCCATTCAATTTCCACAGATTTTAATGGGGATATAGTGTGGAAGTGAACCAGCCTGTCAGTCTTGGTTCATTATCTGGTAAAGTTATGGAGAAGATTATTCTGGAAGGTACTGAATAACACCTGAAAGACAATGCAGTCATCAGTCAGAGCTAGCTTGGCTTCATGAGAAGAAAGTCCTGCTTGTCAAACCTGATTTCCTTTCATGAGAGGGGGGAAGCCAGTTTATGTCATCTTTTTGAATTTCAGTAAAGCTTTTGATACTGTCTCTCACAGGATCCTTCTGGACAAAATGTGGTGGGTGAGCAATTGGCTCATGGGTTGAGGACAGAGGGTAATAGTGAATGGGGTGACATCAGACTGGTGACCTGTCACTAGTGGGCTTCCACAGGGCTCCATCTTAGGCCCTGTGCTCTTCAACGTCTTCGTAAATGGACTTGGACACAGGACTGGAAGGGATACTAAACAAGTCTGCAGATGGCACAACACTCAGGGGAGCTGCTGACTCTCTCAAAGACTGGGAGGACCTGCAGAGAGAGACCTCAACAAATTAGAGGACTGGGCAATCACCAACCCTATGAAGTTCAACAAGTGAAAAGTGCCATATTCTGCATCTGGGATGGGGCAACACTGGATGTTCATACAGACTGTGGAATGAGATGCTGGAAAGCAGTGCCATGGAAAGAGACCTGGGGGTCCTGGTCAATGGCAAGTTGAATGTGAGTCATCAGTGCCCTGGCAGCCAGGAGGGACAACCGTGTCCGGGGGGGGCATCAGGCAAAGCATCAGCAGCCAGTCAAGGGAGGGGATTGTCCCGCTCTGCTCTGCACTGGGGCGGCCTCACCTTGAATATTGTGTGCAGTTTTGGGTGTCACAACATAAGAAAGATATTGAGCTGTTAGAGAGCATCCAAATGAGGGCAACAACGATGGTGAAGGGCCTTGAGGAGAAGCAGCCTGAGGAGCAGATGAGGGCACTTGGTCTGTTCAGCCTGGAGAAGAGGAGAGGGAGGGGGGAGACCTCATTGCATTCTGCAACTTTCTTGTGAGGGGAACAGGAGAGGCAGGCACTGATCTCTTCTCTCTAGTGACCAGTAACAGGACCCAAGGGCATGGCCTGAAGTTGTGTCAGGGAAGGTTTAGGTTGGATATTAGAAAGAGGTTCTTCTCCCAAAGGGTGGTTGGGCACTGGAACAGGCTCCCCAGGGAAATGGTCAGAGCACCAAGCCTGACAGAGTTCAAGAAGTGTTTGGACAATGCTCTCAGTGACATGGTGTGACGTTGGGGGATGGTCCTGTGCAGGGCTAAGAGTTGGACTCGATCTTTGTGGGTCCCTTCCAACTTGGCATATCTGTGATTCTGTAATTTTGTCTAATTCTATACTGTGTGTTCTATGAAATTCATTTTTCTCTCTTCAGTTAACTTTCCCTGCTTTTGTTACAGGCACTGCTGACTGTATTATTCAAAGGAGATACATACCTTTCCATCAGTTCTATGTGTTCTGAGATGTGATGGAAAAGGAATACCCAGATGCCTACTTAAAGCCAAGTATTATCAATTTAAATGCAAATTAACTGAATTAAAATTAAAAAAAAAGCCAAACTGGCTACATACGAAAACCATACAATAAAAAGAAATCAATCACTTCATCATGTACAAGAACTACTTAATTAATCTATTTTTATTTTCCTACAGATGAACCAGATACAACATTAAGATTTATAATAGACTAGACTAACGAAGTAAAGAGCAGTTAAATGTGTTTTGCTTTGCCTAGTATTCTTCTAGAAACTCTCATATAGCATTAAAAACACTGCTCCTCATGGAAAAAGATGAAACATTTCAGAATTATTCCATGCATTTACAGTAAGGATTTTCCTACTAACTACACTGTAGTCTGAAGTCTCTCCAGCTGTGGGACTGGTAGTAACACTTGCCAACCAAAAGAACTTGCTCAGAAAAATTACACTGTTTAAGAGATACAATACAAATGATGCTCCCAACTAAATTTTGAAATAAATTAACAGAAATCAAAGAAAAACAACTACACTAGGATGCATAGGTTGTAACTAGCTTGCTTTTTTGTTTGTTTGTTTTACAGTTCAGAGACAATAGCAAGAACTTGAAAAGAGAAGATAAAGGAGTCAGTCACTCAAAGAAGTTTGGAGTATCATCTATTGATCCTGGAAACAGAAAAAATAATAATCAAACTGACTTGGCCAGGGAAAGAAAAGGAAGTTAATAAATAAATAAGTAAATCAAAAGTGCTGAAAACATACCATTTATGGGAATAAAATTCATCAACACAGAAAATGACAGGGAGAGACAACAAGGTTTGTTTTTTTTTTTAAATGCTTATTGGCATGCCTAGTTTACCCCAAATGAATCCATAAATACTCAGTGCTTCAAGGACGTACCACATCATCACAAAAAAAGTAACTCCAAACACTGCATCAGTAACCTACTGCTCAAATGAAAAACAGGAATGCAGTTAAGAATTATTCAAACTATGCATAATAACATAATCTTTGCTATATCTCATATTCTCAGCCAAAAGCAGCAGTGGCAGACCCATCAACTCCACTTCCTTACCGCAGTAGCTTATTTGGAGAGTAGCTACCGTAATTAGTAAAAGGTGAAAACTCCCTTTAATGAGAAGCACAAACCCCTCTGAAAGACAGCAATTTGACTGTTGCCAACATTAGCTCAGTGAATCTTTGCATTTTCTTTGCTTCTTTTAAGTAAAGTAGAAACAGCAGAAAAATATTACTTCAGAGGTTTTCACTGTTACCCACCATGTTGCATTCTTATCTCAACTTTTAAAAAATCAAAAACCACGTTTCTTTAACAAAACAGTGTGAAAATTCTCAATGAACTCTTCCCCTGAAGTATACAGAATCATTTAATCTAACACAGTGTTAGAAAATCCATGCTTCATTCTGACCTGCTATCACACAGTTTATTTCACCCCTTGGCAAAGTACCACTTCACCACATGACTAATGGAGAAAATGCATGGACTGCAAAGTGTTTGAAACAACAACACTCAAAAGATTCCAGCTGCTAAGTTCACATGAATATTCCTATCATTAGAGTTTAAAAGTGTTATCATATATTAATAGAAAAGGAGAAGAAAAAGAAAAAAATAATCACACAAGACATAAATGCCATAAATTTGTTCATCTGAACAAATATAAGCAATTATACAGTTAACTACCACTGGAAAATTCTGAATCCATTTTGACTAAAGGCAGGGATTTCTCTAAGTTCTGTTTGAATCTCTAGGTTCTTTCATCAAACAGAAAACAGTGGTTTTTATATGGGCATACCTATAAAATATTTTGCCTGCTATTAAAAAGCAGAAGAAAAAAATCACAACCACCAGCACACAGGGGCCACTCTTGACACTTGTTGACATTATAGTTGTTGGAGACCATTATGCCCACAGGAATCTAGATGCCTTCCTTTTCCCAGCTGCAGATCATGTTTTGTATTACACAGTTCAGCAGCTGCTGCTGAACTTTGTTGAAATCAGTAACTAAAAGATAAAAGGATTAAGGTTACCTTCAGCATGAAGGAGACTTGCCTACACTTGGGCTTTGATTGCAGCAGTTTTTGTTAGTCATTTTGCACAGGATAGAAGGGGCTAAAAAGAGTACAAATTCCTTTTTCCAGGACTCATTACCACTAGCCAAATATAGGCCTTGCTCTACCTTAACACATCCACAGTCATCAGCTGGAAGAGACCAGGTAAGCCGAAAGGGGAAAGTTCACTGGAATTTAATTTTAAGCTATGTTACTCAGCTGAATGGAGTCAGAGAGTCTGGTCAAAGCACTACTGTGCCCACAATGTCCACTTTCAGACCCATAGAGCTGAGCTCTGCAGCTGCTCTTCATACAGAAGGGAAAGACTTGCAGAAAGCCAGGAACAAAGGGCAGAAATAACTCACTTTTTTACCCAGAAAAGTCACATGGAACAGCAGTGACAAAACACTGCTTTTTTGCTTTCAGCAGACAACAGAAATGCCTCTTTTGCATAAAAAGGAAACTATACATTTGCTCTGTTAATGATTCCAGACCTTCTGCCCCTTATGTAATTAAAGGTCTCAAAATGAGAGATTTTACTTAATGTTGATATTTTAATTAGTATTTGTAAATTCACATTTGATTGGTTCAGCTGATCGCGCACAGCTTACTAGCAATGTACTCTACTGATGTAAAAGAAAGGTTCAAGTTCTAGAGCAAGGGTTACACTGTAAAAACTGAGACTGTCTGGAGACCAGCTAGGTAAATATTAACGCCATTTGTGAAACCAGCTTAATCAAAATGCACACTTCATTTTTTCACTTCAAAACTCTGCTCACACATTTCTCTCAACATCTGATTTCAGCTTATTCAATTTCAGCTGAAGCTTGATTTCCTACAGGACTTTAAACGCCCTGAAAACTTTAAAGATCCGCTCTAGTGTCTTCCTCTCCCAAAGGAGAGCAGCACTGTCATAATCTTTTGTCTCTGCCACTATTATAAATCTAAACATTGCTGTTCATAGGCCTTCTCACATTTCCTACCTTGCTCCTGCTTGTTTGCGACACTTGCTGCTGACCTGCAAAAGACTACTGTCACTGCTCCTCTTCCTATACGGTAGGCAAGAGGACACGACCACCCAGTCGATACACGCTCTAAAGCAAGAAAATTTGATTTTAACATCTCCAAAGATAGTATGGCAAAAATCCCATGATCCATATTGATATTACATTGCTCTCCCTTCTGATGTTATTCAAGTTCTCTAATAAGCTGCAATCTCAATTTTGAGTATCCACTGCAGGAAGACAGGAAAAAAAGGCTCTTTTTAAGTATACCTTTCCTTATCAGAAAGGGAACATAACACAAGCATTATCAGTCTGCTATTTTTATTTTCATCTGAAAGTCTCAAAATGTGTGCATCAACATATATATCTCATGTATCAATCTCTGATCTAAAATCTCTGATGCAAGCAGGAAGCTGATGTCTAGCAAAGACTGCCTTGAGGCACAACCCGAGTTTCTTAATACTGACAATTTTACTGGAATAATTCTTGATAAAACAATACAAATTACTAAAGCAGCATTGGACCACTGTGTATAACAATTTCTGAACTCTTGACATGAAATAAAGCACTGTTTCAGCCTAGACAAGGCTTTCAGCTAAAAACCACAGCGGACAGACAATCCTCCTTATATACAAAAAGCAAACATGTAACTGTGATAAATCCTGTTCCACAATTTATATCATTAACTGTTCTCTCTGTATGTGCTAGCAATAAAGTCAGGTATATTTTATAAGTTTTGTTCGGACTACTAACACCCTAGATCAATTGAGATTAGGACCCAGATAATCTTTTGATTTATTGCCACTTTATAGCCAGTTCCATTTCCTTCTTTGCCCAATACAGCAAAACGATTGTTCCAAGAGAAACTAAGTAAATCATATCAGAAACTGTATTAAGTTTTGCAAGCATTACATTTCTTAAACTCCCTTTTACCTTTGAGTGATAATCCTATTTATTCCATCTTAATAAGGTCTAACAGGATAAGTGAAGGTTACTCGAATTTATACCTCTATCTAGTATGGTTGTCTGCAAGTTTCTGTCATGAAGTATCTGCTTATTAATGGGAATAACTTTCCAAAGGCACAGAGATTTCTCATCAGAGTAGTCTCAAAGACCCTCAAAAATAAAATTTAAAAAAAAAAAGATAAGAAAAGAATAGAACATACACCTTCAGGTTTGTATCTATTCAACATGAAATAAAAATAAAAGAGAGACAACCATAGTTTCTTCTCTACACTTCTTAACTGTTTTTAAGCCAGCAGGAGACAAGCCAAACCTACACTGAGACTGCAATAGGAAATAGTATGAAAAATTCCTCCCAGTTCCTATACCGATTTCTATGATTAAACTGGCAGGCTAATCCATCAGTTTTCACCTTTTCTGCAGTCACACCACCAAGATATTTGAGTCAAAGAAAGCACCAGTGTATTTTCTATGCTAATTTCATTAGAAAAGATCACAGAATCACAGCATAGTTAGAACTGGAAGGGACCTCTGGAGATCACCTAGTCCAACCCCCCTGCCAAGGCAGGGTCACCTAGAGCAGGTTACACAGGAACATGTCCAGGTGGGTTTTGAATGTCTCCAGAGACAGAGACTCTACTACCTCCCTGGGCAGCCTGTTCCAATGCTCTGCCACCCTCAATGGAAAAAAGTTCTTCCTCATGTTGAGGTGAAACTTCTTGTGTCATTACTTCTCGTCCTGTTGCTGGGAACCACTGAAAAGCATCTGGTACCATCCTCTTGGCACCTGCCTTTGAAATATCTATATGCATTAATGAGATCCCCTCTCAGTCTTCTCTAGACTAAACAGGCCCAGCTCCCACAGTTTCCCCTCAGAAGAGAGATGCTCCAGACCCATCATAACCTTTGTGGCCCTTCGCTGGACCTTCTCCAAGAGTCTTTCTTCCACTGAGGTCCCAGAACTGGACAAAGCACCCCAGATGTGGCCTCCTTAGGGCTGAGTAGGGGGAGAGAACCACCAAACTCCACCTGCTGGCCACACTCTTCCTGATGCACCCCAGGATACCACTGGCCCTCCTGGCCACAAGGGCTCATTCCTGGCTAATGGTCAACCTGCCATCCACCAAGACTCAAATCTTCTTCTCAGCAGAGCTGCTCTCTAGTAGGTCAGCCCTCAACCTGTGCTGGTACTTGGGGTTATTCCTCCCCAGGTGCAGGATCCTACACTTGCCCTTCTTGAACCTCATTAGGTTTCTTTCTGCCCAACTCTCCAGCCTACCAAGGTGCCACTCAATGGCCACACAGCCTTCAGGTGTATCAGCCACTCCCCCGAGTTCTGTATCATCAGCAAATTTGATGAGGGTGCACTCAATCCCTTTGTCCTGGTCATTGCTAAACAAGTTGAGTAAGACCCAGTCTTGATCCCTGGGGAACACCACTGACTACAGGCCTCCAACTGGATTCTACTCCACTGATCATGATCCTCTGAGCTCTGCCATTCACCCAGTTCTTGATCCACCTCACTGCCCATTCATTTAACCTACACTTCCTGAGCTTAGTTATGATAGGTAGGTAGATAAATACATGCAGAATGACGTACCCTAGTGCCCAGGAAGGTTCTGGAACAGATTATTTTGAGCGTCATCACACGGCACATACAGGACAACCAAGGGGATCAGATCCAGTTAGCACCGTTTATGAAAGGCAGGTCCTGCCTGACCAACCTAATCTCCTTTTATGACCAGGTAACCCACTAAGTGGATGAGGATAGAATCTTTTCACTGTCTCCCGCAGCATTCTCTTGGAGAAGCTGGCAGCCCATGGCTTGGACAGGTGCACTGTTTGCTGGGTGAAAAACCAGCTGGATTGTTGGGTGATGGTGAATGGTACTGATATTTCAAGGGTCAGAAATAATAAAGAATTCACCCAGAAAGTTACAGAGAATGAGAAGAGGGTTGTGAAACAGTCCTGCCTTATACATGAAACAGGCCTCACAGCCTCAAGGGAAGGACCTTGAACAAAGGACCACCTGAGCTTTTATACCCTGTGAGATAGTCTGAGTATTATGGTTATAGGCCACGGGGCTGGGCTTTATCCATACCATCACATCATCACAAGTGGACACTCTTCCACCTGGCATTGGGAGTTCAAGGGAGGGTTTGGCCACGAGTCAGAGCTGCTCCGTGAGTCCCAGCCATTGCAGGAGGAGCTCTGCGAGTCCCAGCTGCAGCCAGAGCTTCGAACTTTAACCTGTTACAATTTTATATTAATGAAGATTGCTATTCCATAAACTGTCAGTGAGAGTCCTTCACCAGCACTGGTAGTTGCCAGCAGCGGGTAACACACCTGAATAAAATGGGAAGGCCCACAAAGGGGTCTCCTTAGGCTGTTGGTTTAGCCCTCTCAAAAGGGCAGTTGAATCACACTCCATTCCAGCAGGACTGTTCAGTGAAGGGTCCCCAGAACAGGATGCTGAAAGACGGATTGGGCACAAGGGTCTAAGCTTTCCTGGTGCACTGACAGACAAATCAAACGCTAAGGGTAGTACCTTGGCACATCACACCCACAAGAATATAACACTTTAGTTGACACTGGCACACAATGGACTTGGATGTCATCCAGATATGTAGGGGCAGAATCCACTTCTATTTCTGTGGTAACGGGGTGGTCCTAAGAGCTGACTGGACTGGAAGCTGAAGTGAGCTTGACCAGGAAGAAGTGGCAAAAACACCCCATTGTGAGTGGTCCAGAGGCCCTGTGTATCCTTGGCATAGATTACCTCAAGAGTAGGGATTTCAAAGACCCCTGTCGCAGTTTTAGTCCAACTGTAAAGATTTTTGGTGATTTTTTTTCATAGCATCACATGGTTTCAGAATGCAGGGGACCACTCTCCCTGACCCATCCGAGCTGACCCAGAGAGGGACTGTCTGCGGCACTGGCAATCTGCTGGAAACGGGGACAGGAGTGTCCCTGAAGTGAAGCACTGCAGGAACTAAGGAGAGAGAGGGTAAAACCCTCCAGGCACTTCTGGAATTGGCTCTCTTGGTACCTGGGGTTTTGCTCACTGGAGCTTTTTCCCTGGGGACCAACTTGCCTCAGCTGCAGCTGTTTTTCCACCTCAGCAGCAGTCGCCTTTCGCATCAGCTCGGGACTGCCGCAGCTCCCAGCTGAGCCATCCCAATGCAACCAACAGCATATGTCTTTCGCATCGGATCAGGACCACTGCAGCCCCCAACTGAGCTGTCCTGATGTGATCAGCAGCATCTGTCTTTTGCATTGGATTGGGACTGCTCTGGCCCCAGCAGCACACCAGGACAGCCGGGCCCCACCACTGTCACTCCATGTGATTTTTTTTCTTTTTCTACGTCAGAACCCATGCTACTGCCTCGGCAGCATAGGACTTTTTTTGCTTCGGACAAAATATCCTTCCAGGTTTTGCTTTTAACCTAGGGGGAAAGGGGTAGTCAGGTAATATTTTTTCTGCCACTGTCGTTTCTTTTTGTTTCTTTGCATTTTTAGTAAAACTGTTGTTTTAGTTTTCCTCTTTCACTCAGATTCCTCGTAATTTGTAATTTGTCAATATTTGGGTGGAGGGAAATAAAACAAAGAAAGAAAAAGAAGGGTTATCTCATTAGACATCTCATCTCCTGAACATACTGTCATTAAACCAAGACAACCCTAAAGGGCCTCGTTGGGCTTTGGGGATACCTGCTGTGGAGACAGAAGACATAAGACAGCCTGGTCTCTCAGAGGACCCTTCCGCTGTGGGACTGCTAGGGGTTGAAGAATAATAGGTGCTGATCGCCACCACCAACAGTGTATTGTCAGCAATACCATACCGAGACACTGTGATTCCCATCCATCAGATGATTCATGGAGAGCCAAGGCGTGGTCAGCAAGACTCAGCTTTCAATAGCCCTATATGGCCAGTACATAAGTACAGTGGAGAGTGGAGACTGACAGTGGACTATCGTGGCCTGAATGAAGTTACATCACCAGTGAGTGCTGCTGTGCTGGACATGCTGGAACTTCAGTTTAAACTGGAGTCCAAGGCAGCAAAGTAGTGCTACCACTGACACTGTTAATGCATTCTTCTCTGTTCCCTCAGAAGCAGAGTGCAGACCACAGTTTGCTTTCACCTGGAGTGATGCGTAATATACCTAGAACCAACTGTCCCAGGGGTGGAAACACAGCCCCACCATTTGCAATGGACTGATCCAGACAGCACTGGAAAGGGATGAGGCTCCAGAACAATTACAGTGAGTGTATCATATTCACTACCATACACCAGCCTCTGGGAAACCTGAACAGGAAAACGGATTGTTAAAAACCATATTGAAGGCAATGGGCAGTGGGACCTTCAAACATAGGAATCTTAATTTAGTGAAGGCCACCTGGTTATTTAATACCCAAGGCTCTACCAATCAAGATGCTCCTGCCCAACCAGAACTCTTACATACTATAAATGCAGATAAAGTCCCTGTGCTGCATATGAAAAGTATGTTAGGAAAGAAAATTTGGATTAGTCCTTTCTCAGGCAAAGGCAAAACCGTATGTAGGAACTGTTTTTGCTCAAGGACCTGGGTGTACTTGTTGAGTAATGCAGAAAGATAGGGAATCACAATGTGTACCTCAAGGGGATCTCATTTTAGGTGAGAACCATCTGTAATATTGAATTGTAGATGTAGTACTGGTTGCTGAATGACACTGCCATTGTAAACCATACACACCATAGACTAAATGGACTCAACAAAACATCCAGGAGGAATGGTCGGTGATTACCAAAATAATACCTTTGATTGTATAGTTATATGTGCATATATATATATGTAGTTGAAAGGTGTAAATCTGGGCATGATATGGATGGTACAGAGTAAGGGGTGGATAATATTATGGTGGGGGTGGGGCTTTAGTAATGAATATTCATACCATCACAAGGGGCCACTCTTCCACCTGGTGTGGTGGGGTTCAACGGAGGGTTTTGCGACAAGTCAGGGCTGCTCTGTGAGTGCCAGCCCCTGCCAGACCCACTACTTTGCTCCGGCAGACCCAGGAAAAGCGTCCCCTGACCTATTCCAGGGCCCTCTCAGGTCCCAGCAGGTTTCACCTTGTCCCTGTATTCCGGTGGTTTCAGGCTAAGGGGCGAGGGGGGCCTCTCAGCCAGTTTGTCTTGGCCTGAAGATACCTCACAGCTGTGGCCATTTTTTGTCTCGCTTATGCCCTGGAGATTGTGGGGCTAGCAAATGATTCCTGCCTTTGTTGGCTTACACTGTTTTCTGTTGTATCTTTGTAGTTACTGCTATGGCCTTTACTAAATCGTTATATTGTCTCTTCATTACTGGAAGGAGTTGGGAGAGGTTGAAACAAAAGGCAGGAGAGGAGGTTATTTTAGAATTCCATTTCTCCTGTGGGTTTATCCAAAACCAACACACTGGGATCTTTCTGCTGAGTCATTGGCTCCTGCTGGGTTTCTTGTCACCTGGCTGGTGCCACAGGTCCCTGCGCACTTTGTAATGCAAGGGATCAGTGCCAGTTCACAGCGTCTTGCCTCAGGCTCCCATGACCCCAAGCTCACTCTGCAGCTGCACACCGAGACAATTGGGTAAAAGGTAATTCCTGCAGGGGGAAGTTGCAGCCACCAACTCATGGACCACTGAATCAAGAAACCCACCAACTCAAAAGAAGAGAAAGAATGAGCATGAGGACTCATTAGCATGAGACACGAGAGAATCAATCGACCAACAGAAGATAGAATACTCATCAGTTAAGAGAACTAGGTAACTTTGTAGCCAATGAACCGTGATCTGTTTGTTTGCTAAAATGCATGGTGTAATGTTTTGAGAATCAGTGTGTCAGCTTTGCAGATTTACCACTAGCATCCATCTTTGTGAAATCATGGCTAGGCTTCGCGAACGAAGATCTGTGAAGGCTCTATCCACATTTGCTACAGGCACACTGGTGGCTTATGAGGCCAATACGTGACAGACATATCCAATTGCAAAAGGCACAACAGAAAGATTCCTTAGATGGTGTATTCTGCAATACACGGTTCTTTCTGCATTGCCTTTTTTCCTCGAGAGTGATCCTGCGTGTGTTCTCGAAGGAGACAGCTGCGTTATAGATGGTGTGTCTCCAGGCCTCCCGATTTGAGGCCAGAGTAGACCAGTTATGGTGATCAATATGGCCAAGGCTGAGATGTTGTTTCAGGGAGTCCTTGTATCTTTTCTTCGGGGCTCCTCTCATGCAGCAGCCAGTGGCAAGTTCACCATAGAGTAGGATCTTAGGGAGGCGGTGGTCCTTCATCCTGGAGACGTGCCCTGCCCATCGCAGCTGTGTTCTCAGTAACGTGGCCTCAATACTTGTGACAGCTGCTTGCTCTAGAACAGATGTATTGGTCACATAATCTGACCAGTGGATGTTTAGGATCGTACAGAGGCAGTGTTGATGGAAGCGTTCTAGGAGGCGTAGGTGGTGGCGGTAGATGACCCATGATTCAGATCCATATAGGAGAGTAGACAGCACTATGGCTTTGTAAACACTGATCTTGGTGCTTTTCTTCAAGTGTTTATTACGCCATACTCTTTTATGGAGTTTTCCAAAAGCACTATATGCCTTTGCTAACCTGTTGTCTATCTCTCCGTCGATCTTACCATCCGAGGAGATGAGGTTACCAAGGTAATTAAACTGCTGGACTGATTTGAGCTCTGATTGGCCAATGGTGATGTGGGGATGATGGGGGACTTCCTGAGGTGCAGGTTGATGGAAGACCTCTGTCTTCTTTAAGCTGACTTCCAGCCCAAAGAGCTCAGCAGCATCTGCAAAGCAGGATGTTAAACACTGCAGGGCTGCTTCTTGTGTGGATCTTTGTGAAATATGAAATAAACAAATACATCGGCTCTGTATATGAGGTTGGCTTACTGCACACCAGCTGACAACACTTTTAGGGACAACAGTACCACATCCAGTTGGTAGCCAGTCATTAGTCGTGTTCCCCAAGGCTCAGTATTGGGTCCAATCCTGTTCGGTATCTTTACTGATGATCTGGATGAGGGAATCAAGTGTACCCTCAGTAAGTTCATTTATGACACTAAGTTAGGTGGGAGTGTTGATCTGCTAGAGAGTAGGAAGGCTCTGCAGAGGGATCTGCACAGGGTGGATACAATTGGCTGAGGCCAATTGTATGAGGTTCAACAAGACCAGGTCCTGCCCTTGGGTCACAAAAACTGCAGGCAGCACTACAGGCTGGGGGAAGAATGACTGGAAAGCTGCCCAGAAGAAAAGGAGCTGGGAGTGCTCATCGACAGCAGCTGAACACGAGCCAGCAGTCCCCAGGTGGCCAAGAAGGCCAACAGCATCCTGGCTTGGATCAAAAATAGTGTGGCCAGCAGGACCAGGAAAGTGATTGATTGTCCCTCACTGTACTCAGCACTGGTAAGGCTGCACCTTGAGTCCTGTGTCCAGTTCTGGGCCCCTCAATTCAAGAACGACATTGAAGTGCTGGAGCAAGTCCAGAGAAAGACAAGAGAGCTGGTAAAGAGCCTAGAGAGTGAGACCTATGAGGAGCAGCTGAGGGAGCTGGGGGTGTTTAGCCTGGAGAAAAGGAGGCTGAGGAGAGACCACATCGCTCTCTACAAAGGGGTAGCAGGTCAGTCTCTTCTCCCAGGCAACAGTGACAGGACACAGCCTCAAGCTGCACCAGGGCAGGTTCAGGTTGGAAATCAGAAAGAATTTCTTCATTGAAAGGCTTCATAACCATTTGAACAGGCTGCCCAGGGAGGTGGTAGAGTCACCATCCCTGGAAGTCTTCAAGAAACAACTGGATGTGGCTCTAGCTGACAAGGTGGTGATCAGATCTTAGAGGTCTTTTTCAAACTAAATGATTCTGTGAATAAAATAGTTCTCTGGGGAAGAAAAAGCAACAACAACAACAACAACAAACAAACAAAAACCAACAACCGTGTTTTTGATGACATCAATCTTATCTCAATATGGTTGAAATACCTCCCAAAACTGGTATGACCCAACACTCTCCCCACCCCAGTTCTTGGTAAATATTTCAAATTCTAGCTCACAGCTTGGTTTCACTTCACTCTTTTTTTGTGTCCACACTATGCAGACATCCCACACCATGCAGACATCCCACACCTAAATAAGGATTATGTTCACCAATTTAACCATATCTTAAGACTGACTTTACACTTCTGTAATATTCTTTTGCATACATATTAGCATTTATGCTATCCAAACTATTTATACTATACTAACATACTATTTATAATAGTAATTTCTGCCACAGCTATTTCTATTTTTAGTCAACTGGGAAGCATGCAAGCACCACTGAGGAGAAGATCATACATCTGCAATAACAGCTGAAAATATCTAATTATAACTTGGTATTGCCTTCCACGGAACTAAATTTTTAGTAAGGAGAAAACGGAGTACTATGGATTATTTTTTTTCCTGGTTTGGGGTAGAAAGTTCTAAAACCTATCTTGTGCAATGAATATTACACTACTGACAGACTTGTTCAGGAGATTAATTTTGTAAGGAAGATAATCTTAACTTGCCAGGGAGGATCCATTTGTAATATCTTACTGCAAATGATCTTCTGCTTCTATTTATACATCTGCCAGACTCTCTAACCTTTGGCAAACATAACATTCAAGTAGTCAACTGGCCATCAAGTCAGCCTTCTGTCAGCTGTTGCCAGACAGTAGTGCATCCTCTGCACTCCCCTGCTTACTGGATGATTTCTTTTTTATATGAGCAGATCCTGTGATGAACAAGTTACTCTAATATCATATTCTTGCCATACACACTTCAATTTGTGTTGCTTTTACGGTGAAAAGCAGTAAAATTCTAAGAACATGGACTTAAAACATACTTAAGAATAGAATCTGATCCGTCTAGCCTTTTACTGTCAATAGCCATAAGTAAATAATTATTTTTAATGAGACTTCTCACCTGTTTAAGACCTTCAGTCTAGATTTAGCAGGTGGAGACACAGTTCTCAACAGCAAACTGTTTCATTACAAGTCATGAATCACTGAGGTGGATAGAAGAAAAGAGTTCTAGAAAAATGTATCAGCTTAAAAAGTGCAATACATGACTACTGTAAATTCAGAAATTACTTCATCAGCAACAAAATCTGGGATTTTTTTAAAAAACTGCTGCAGAAATTACTCAATATGAGTTGAGGAAAGATTAGTTTCCTCTGAAATTAATTGATAAGGAACACCAGAATATGTGCAAAAGCAAACAAACTCTATCTCTGCTGAAATGTCCTCTCTCTTCACAACCAGTCTGGAGTTTATTTAATTCCCTCTATCAGTGTTTTTTTCCAAGCTAATAAAATTCTAAGTAATTTTTGTAATTGTTACAGCTGCTCCTAATTTATACCAGCAGCCTAAGTGGAATACAGCTTTACTCTTACTATGCATTGAAACACAAAAAAAGTTCAAAAATAGTCTGAATGCTTTCCTTTATAAATCCTTCTCAATCTCCATGCTTCTCTATCAAGTTGATTTTTTTTCAGCTGTTAACTTTCACAGATTTATAAATGCACGTTTTGTCTTTCAGATCATTACTCCTGGAGCACTTTCTTCAACTCTGTCTACCTGTGTCCACATTTGTTACCCACTAAGAAGTTCCAGCAAACAAATTACCCAGAAACCCTTTAAATTATGCTTCTGTTTCAAGGCTACACCAATTAATATAATACATACAGCAAAAGCTACGTAGAGACTACATCTGTATTGTTTTCATGTATATCTGAGAACAAACCCTGCTCTGTGGGTCAAGCAGATGAGTTAGAATCCACAATGTCTCAGCATATTTTACCCTTTTGTTCTTTTAACAGAGTGACTACATTAGTGGACAAGGGAAGGGTTACAGATATCATTTATCTGCAGTCCTATAAGGCCTTTGACACAGTTCCCCACAACATCCTTCTCTCTAAATTGGAGAGAGATGGATTCAGTGGGTGGATAAGGAATTGGTTGGACAGTTGCAATCAGAGGGTAGTGGTCAGCAGCTCAGAGTCTGGATGGACAGTGACAAGTGCTGTCCCTCAATGGTCCTTAATGGGACCAATGTTATTTAATATCTTCATTAATGACAACAGACAAGGGATCAAGTGCACCCTCAGCAAGTCTGCAGATAACACCACGCTGAGTGGTGCAGCTGACACACCTGAAGGATGGGATGTCATTTAGAGGAACCTGGACAGGCTCAAGAAGGGGGTACATGGGAAATCTCAAGAGGTTTAGCAAGACCACGCGCAAGATGCTGCACCTGGGTCAGAGCAGCCCTGGTATGAATCCAGGCTGGGAGACAAACAGATGAAGAGCAGCCCTGCTGAGGACTCAGGGGTGCTGGTGGATGAGAGGCTGGACATGACCCAGCAATGTGCACTTACAGCCCAGAAAGCCAATTGTATGCTGGGCTGCATCAAAAGCAGCATGGCCAGCAGGTCAAGGGAGGGGATTCTACCCCTCCCCTTGATTCTCCTCCTGCTCTCCTTAGACCCCCACCTGGAGTGCTGCATCCAGTTCTGGGGTCCTCAGCACAGGAAGGACATTGACCTGTGGAGCAAGTCCAGAGAAGGTCACCAAGATGATTAGAGGGATGAAGCACCTCTCCTATGAGGAAAGGCTGAGAGAATTGGGATTTTTCAGCCTAGAGAACAGAAGACTTCAGGGTGCCTTAACTGCAGCTATCCAGTACCTGAAGGGAGTCTACAAGAAACATGGAAAGAGCTTTTTACAAGGATGTGTAGTAAGAGGACAAAGGCTAATGGCTTCAAACTGAAAGAAAGCAGGTTAAAATTGGGCATTAGGAAAAAATTCTTTCCTGTGAGGTTGGTGAGGCACTGGAACAGGTTGTCCAGAAAAGCTGTGGATGCCACATCTTTTGAAGTGTTCAAGGCATGGTTGGATGGGGCTCTGAGCAACCTCGTCTAGTGGAAGGCAGTCCCTGCCTATGGCAGGGGGATTGGAATTAGATGATCTTTAAGGTCCCTTCCAATCCAAACCATTCTATGGTTCTGTAACTGTTTGAAGCCTAGGCTTCCCCAACTTGCATCAGATCAAACACGAGCTCATAGCTGGCTAAGTTCATAGCACCCTATTTTTATATCTCTACTGTCTTTTGCCAGGACAGGCCAAAATCCTCTCCCCTCAGGAAACATTACTCTCTGCTAAGTCAACACAGCATGTCCTTTGCTGCTTGGGTCACCCAAATCACTGACTCAAATGCAATTCCTCCAGGTCCAGGAGGAGCAGAAAGAGTGCTGAGATGCAAGTGAATCCCTGTAGTCAGCTGACCATAGGTCAAGGATCTTCCAGGCAAGTTGTATCTCAGTGTCCTCTGAATCACTCAGCATGGCTGCTGCTTCCAAGTCTCCCAAATACAATTATTCTCCCATAACCATGAGGTTAGGAGACAGATGCAGGAAACCCAGGACCAGACATGCAGAATGAAAGCAGGATGCTTTCATAGGCACAAAACCAGTATTCTTTTAAAAGTTTGTGATGGTCTTCCTCCAGCCCTAAATAGTATCCCTGATACAGGCAACAGTCCCTGCAAGCTGTGCACCCTGAGCTTCCATAACATCCGGCCACCTGGGCAAACAGCTGCTGCACAGGAAGGCAAAAGGAGTAAAAAGGATCCCACTAGTCTTTACAGTGCCAAGATACAACATATCATTTCAAAATAACAAGTTTATTTAGTTTGGCATTTTTGTTTGATTTTTGTGTAGGTTTTTTTTTATGTTTCTGTGTGTGTGTTTTGGTTTTTGTAAACCAGGAAGAGCTGAATCAACAAGGTTAAAAAAAGGCACGTGAGCTTTGTTGATAGCAATTTGCCATCTTCAGTCTAAAAGCAGAAGGCAAAGTAGCTCTCGTTTTAGGATGACAACACCACCATGAGACTGGTAGCTTCTGTGTACCTCTACCACAACGACCAACTGGTAGCTCTTCTTGAGGCAATCAATGAATGTGACAAAAGAAGCAACTGGAGAAGTTCTGTCAGTCTAGCCTTTCTACAGCTTCCTCCTCTGGGATTACCTGCACAGCTGACACTCATCCCATCTTCCTAGTTTTGATCAGGAGAGCATCCAAGAATGAATGACCAATGACATGCAGGCCCCAGTGGTGGAGGGGGCTGCCAAAATGGCACCTGCAGCCCTTGCATGTCTGCAGAGGTACTTGGAGTATTTAGATTAAGTCTTTGGTACAACTGGGAGACAGGCTGCACTGCTGTTGCCTTTTGAGATGACTGGGTCCAACTTTCTCACACCTCTGTAAGAGAAAGTTGTGGCCTTTCTTCATCAGCTGCTTTGCAAATGGATTCCTTCAAGCAGTGCTGCTTAGGTTGTTACAGCAACTACTGGTAAGGGAGGTCATGCTATTTGACAAGACAGGTGGACTCTGACAACACTCTGTCTTACAGTAGTCTGCAGGTGACTGACAGAAAACAGCAGTTCATCAAGGACAAGCAGGAATACAAGGGAAAGACACAGTTTGTCTCTCAGAGGCCCTGTGGTAATAGCACTTCCCTACTCTGCTTTAACAGTGATCTGAATGGCAAACACTGAGAATCTCACATTGCCTGAAGTACCTCTTGGAACACAGACGAGCCTTTGAAGAACACAGTGTATCACCCCTGCTTATTACACAGCACAGAGTGCCACACTTCTCCCCAGCCAAATTTGCTCAGGGCTACTCCTCCCACCAGCACACAAACAGCTGTAACACCTGCTGCAGAGATAGATTTGTCTTCATTCCTTCTCTTGAGTAGTCTCAGTCCAGCAGTAGTCCAGTACAACAGTCCTGAGGAAAGGTGTTGAACACGACCTTATCACTGCTCTCATGTCCACCTCCAGGACCTATCTGTCCCACAGACAGCAGCAAACTATGCCACCTTGTCCCATAATCACCAGCCAATCTCCCTACTCCAAAACACCCTATTTAAGGGCAGATGTTGAGCTGCCAAGACAAATTCCCAATCCTACATTCCATCAGCTGGGTCAACCTGAGTGGAGTGCAATCACAGGTTAACGTGACCTTTCCCAGACCTGAGACCTAGAGAAGTACTAGACACAAGTTGCACCAGGGGAGGTTTAGATTGAGTATTAGGAAAAAATTCCTCACTGAAAGGGTGGCCAGGCATTAGAAAAAGAGACATGTTGATGTGGCACTCGGGGACATGGTCCAGTGGTGAACATGGTTAACATGGGTTAACAGGTGGACTTGATGACCTCTGAGGTCTTTTCCAACCTGAACAATTCTATGATTCCATGAACCCAAAGAACATAATCTAAGCACAAAAGAAGGGATGGGCTTCATCTATCTAGCAAGGGCAAAACTACTCTAGCCCATAAGTTGTCGGGGCTGATCAGGAGTGCTTTAGACTAGGTTTGAAGGGGGAAGAGGTTGAAACCAGAATCTCCAGAGAAGAGCTAAAGGTGGAAAGCCAGGGTTAGGAGTGAAATCAGCAGCCCAGCTGAAGTGCATGTACACCAATGCACACAGCATGGGTAACAAACAAGAGGAGCTGGAAGCCATCGTGCAGCAGGAAAGCTATGATGTAGTCGCCATCACAGAAACGTGGTGGGATGACTCGCATGACTGGAGTGCTACCAGGGATGGCTACAAGCTCTTCAGAAGGGACAGGCAAGGTAGGAGAGATGGAGGGGTGGCTCTATATGTTAGAGAGTCTCTTTGCTCTCTAGAACTTGGAGTCAGTAACAATAAGGTTGAGTGCCTATGGATCAGAATCGGGGGAAGGCCAACAAGGCCGACATCCTGGTGGGAGTCTGCTACAGACCACCCAACGAGGATGATGAGGGTAAAGAATTATTCTACAAGCAGCTGGTGGAGGTTTCAAAATCACCGACCCTTGTCCTTGTGGGTGACTTTAACCTGCCAGATGTCTGCTGGGAACTCCACACAGCGGAGAAGAGGCAGTCTAGAAGATTCCCAGAGTGTATGGAG